>NC_135233.1:623379174-623679174 GCF_051348905.1 Ranitomeya variabilis | reverse complement strand
AAGACGCAGCGCCAGCTGTAGCACTAGCCAGCCGCAGTACGAGGACAGCAGCCTACGTAAGGCCGCAGCCTACAGTCACAGCCATGAGCGACCTGGCATCACCCTTACCAGAGTCACCACCACCACCATCATCGCCGCGGCAGCAGCAAAAACGGCGACAACAAAAAGGACACCAGGATACCACCGGTAAAGAACGCCAGAGGTCCCAGCATAGCAAGGAGTCCAGTACGGCGTCAGGGAAAAAGACAGATGCAGAGCATCCCCAACCGGTATTTATTGGTCCAGGGAAAGAAAAGCTTAGGGAAAACAAAGCGCAGGATTTGTGCCCTGTGTAGAGAAGATCTTCCAATTACCTGGGAGAAGAGACTCTGTAATATATGTGTACAGCAAACATTATCCGAGGGGCTTCCCAGGTTTGCAGCCGATCTTAAAACCCTGATTAAAAATCAGGTAGAAGACACCTTTAGATCTCTTAAGAGTGGGAAAAAACGGAGGAAGACTAGACACAGGTCCCCGTCTCCAGTGTCTAATACAGACAGTGATGATGCAGACTCAGATTCGTCTGATTCCTCCTCTTCTTCATCATCGTCTTCTTCCTCTGGGGGTCACAGCTGTTTCCCCTTAGAAGACACCGATGGCCTCATAAAAGCAGTCAGGAGTACTATGGGATTAGTAGACTCTCACCCCAAAAGGTCGGTTCAGGACATTATGTTAGGGGGTCTGTAGCAAAAGAAGAAGAGGGCTTATCTGCTTAATGAGACAATTTCCGCGCTAATCAAAAAAGAGTGGTGTTAATAACGCCTTCCTTATGGGTTTTTTCCAAAGAGAAAGTACGCTTTTGAGGATGAATCCTGCTCCTTTTGGGAAAAAGCCCCCAAACTAGATGTAGCCATATCTAAGGCATCTAAGAAATTCACCTTCCCTTTTGAGGACATGGGGGTCTTGAAGGACCCTATGGACAAAAAGGCGGATGCCTTTCTCAAAAGTTCCTGGGAAGCAGCTGGGGGAGGCCTAAAACCAGCAGTAGCCGCCCCATGCACATCCCGTTCGCTAATGATTTGGTTAGACCAACTGGAGAGCCAGCTAAAAGGAAAAACATCCCGTGACTCTATACTGAGCACCTTGCCTGTATTAAGGGGGGCGGCCGTATTTTTAGCAGATTCTTCTGCTGATTCTATTAGATTAACTGCTAGATCAGCAGTCTTCTCTAACGCGACTAGGCGCGCCCTTTGGCTTAAGTGCTGGCCGGGGGATTTACAGACAAAATCTAAGTTATGTACCATTCCTTGTGAAGGGGAGTTTTTGTTTGGTCCCACCCTGGATGACATCCTGGAGAAGGCGGGAGATAAAAAGAAATCTTTTCCCTCCCTGGGCTTCCCCGCTTATAGACGGCCCTTTCGGAGCAAGAGGTTTTTCCATAAAAAGCAAGGGAGAAACCAGGGAAAATGGGAGGATAAGAAAAACAGAAATAAAGGATACTTGTTTAACAAAAACCCCAGCGACAACAAGAAACCTTCCCAGGTGGGGGGGAGATTGTCACTCTTTCTCCCGGCCTGGGAAAAGATTACCTGCAGCCAATGGATCCTGGGCATAATAAAATCAGGGCTGAAACTAACATTTCTAAAAAACCCTCGCCCCTCCTTTTCAATAACATCTCCAAGGTCTTCAGTGGAAGAGCAATTGGCATTGGAAAACGAGGTCATGGGACTAGTGGACAAGGGAGTTCTTCTGGAAGTTCCCCCACAAGAAAGAGGGCAAGGTTACTATTCCCCTCTGTTTCTGAGGAAAAAAACGGATTGGTCATACAGGACTATCATAAACTTGAAAAGCCTAAACAAATACCTAGAGGTTCGACCGTTCAAGATGGAAACAATAAAGTCATCTATAAAAATGCTGTTTCCTCTGTGTTTTATGGTAGTCCTGGACCTGAAGGACGCCTACTATCACGTCCCTATCCACATAGATCACCAGAGGTTTCTCAGGATAGCAGTTTATATCAAGGGGATATTATGCCACTTTCAATTTTCAGCCCTACCTTTCGGACTAGCAATAGCCCCAAGAATATTCACAAAGCTAATTGCAGAGGTGATGGCTTATCTCAGAGAACAAGACACCTTGATTGTACCATACCTGGACGACTTTTTGGTGATAGGCTCCTCTCCCCAACACTGCAGCAATCAGCTGGAAACAGTAACAAGTTCACTAGAGGAACTGGGCTGGATAATAAACTTAAAAAAGTCCAGATTGGTGCCCTCCCAGGTCCAGGAATACCTGGGTCTCACTCTAGACTCTATAAAAGAAGAATGCCGGCTTCCGGGGGAAAAAATACAGAGAATAATAAGGCTAGTGTCCAAAATACAAGCTCTCCCATCTATAACTCTACTTCAGGCTATGTCCCTCTTGGGATCCATGACTTCATGCATACCTGCGGTCCAATGGGCTCAGCTCCATTCGAGAGACCTCCAGTGGCAAATTTTGTCAGAGGAGATCTCTTTGGGAGGGCGTTTAGAAGGGCGGTTGAGATTATCTCCAAACACAACTTGGTCACTAATTTGGTGGGCATCGCAAAAGAATCTTTCCCGGGGGGTCCCGTGGGTAATCCCAGTCTCAAAAATAATGACAACAGATGCAAGCCCCAGTGGGTGGGGGGCTCATTTGGGCGACCTAGTAGCTCAAGGCACCTGGTCGACATCTCTGGGAAAAGAATCTTCCAATATGAAAGAGCTCCTAGCGGTCAAGTTCTCCCTGCAGGAATTTTTTGGGGCCCTTCACTCTCACCACATCAGAGTCATGTCAGACAACAGGGTGGTAGTAGCATACCTGAATCACCAAGGGGGTACTCGCTCCAAAAATCTGATGGAAGTAACCAAGGAAATCTTTCAAATAGCCGAGGACAACTTTCTATCCCTGACAAGTCTGCATATAAGGGGAGTGGACAATTACAAAGCGGACTTTCTGAGCCGCTCCAGTCTAAAACAAGGAGAATGGGAGCTAAATCAGTCAGTATTAACCCAGATCCCGGAAAAATGGGGGGTTCCCGACATAGACCTCTTTGCCAACAACACAAACAAAAAAGTAACCTCTTTCTGCTCCATGGCTCCTCGGGGGAACCCAGTAGCTCTGGATGCATTCCTGATCCCATGGCTACATGAGCTGGCTTATGCATTTCCCCCATTTGCTCTGATTCCGGCAGTGCTGAGGAAGATTCGGGAGGACGGGGCTCACGTGATCTTAATAGCCCCGTTCTGGCCGAAGAGACCTTGGTTCTCTTGGATGAGGAGAATGTCAATATCCGACCCGTGGGTACTCCCAGACCTTCCAGACTTACTCTCCCAAGGCCCGGTCAACCATCCACAAGTTACAAGCTTACAATTGACAGCCTGGCATTTGAGAGGAAGCTACTAGAAGATAGAGGGTTTTCGCCAGGGCTGGTATCCACTCTTTTACAAAGTAGGAAACCGGTTACAACAAAACAATATGGGAAGATATGGAAAAAATTCCTTTCGTCATCGGGCACTAAAATAGGGGAAGAGGTCCCTCTTAAATCCATATTAGAATTTTTACAAAACGGGTTGGAGATCGGTTTAGCCACGAGTACACTGAAAGTCCATGTGGCAGCATTGGGAGCCCTGTTTAATTATGATTTGGCAGGTAATCGGTGGGTTTCCAGGTTCATCAGGGCAGCAGGTAGATCGAGGCCACTTCCAATAAAAACTGCCCCTCAATGGGATTTAAATTTGGTCCTTAAAGCCCTGACTAAACCACCCTTTGAACCCTTGGAGGATGTCCCGTTAAAACTCCTATCACTCAAAATATTCCTGCTAGTCGCCCTCACATCTGCTCATAGAATTAGCGACATACAGGCACTATCTGCTAACCCTCCATACACACAGTTTTTAGAGGATAGAGTTATTCTCAAAATAGACCCAGCATACCTCCCGAAAGTGGCATCCCGGTTCCACAGAACTCAAGAGATACCGTATTTTTCGGACTATAAGACGCACCGTATTATAAGACGCACCCCAAATTTGGGGTGAAAAATGCAGAAAAAAAGATTTTTTATAAGATGGGGGTCCGTCTTATTGTCCAAATTTAAGATCTCTTACCTGAGGGCAGGCAGTGGCAGAGCAGGGTCACAGGAGGCATGGTGGTGGCAGAGGTGAGGTGATGCTGAGGTGCGGTGGGCGGAACGGCGTGCACCTGAGCAGGGTCCCATCCTGCTTAGATGGGCGACGCCATGGCCTGGTGTCCATGGGGAGGTTGCTGTGGCGGTGGCAGACGTGCGGTCACTTCCTCAGGTGGCAGCGGCCAGGGTCCCTTCCACATTTGAGGTGACGCCACAGCAGTAGTGAAGGAGAGCAGCAGAGCTGGGTGGTTTTCCTGGTGGCGGCGGGCTTACCGGCATTGTGGCCGCGACAGAGGTGCGGGCATGATGTGGCACGGTGAGCTGTATGGCGTGAGCAGGTCCCATCCATATTTGAGGTGAATCCGCGGCCCGGTATTGATGGAGAGCAGCAGCGCTGGTGAGTTACGGTATTTTCCGGTGGCGGCGGCCATCTTGCTGAGGCCGCGCGTGCGCAGATTCACTACTCTGCGTCCCAGGGCTTCAGGAAAATGGCCGCCGCGATCTCCATCTGCGCACGCGCGGCCTCCCGTGGCCATTTTCCTGAAGCCCTGGGGCGCAGAGTAGTGAATCTGCGCACGCGCGGCCTCAGCAAGATGGCCGCCGCCACCGGAAAATACCGTAACTCACCAGCGCTGCTGCTCTCCATCAATACCGGGCCGCGGATTCACCTCAAATATGGATGGGACCTGCTCACGCCATACAGCTCACCGTGTCACATCATCCCCGCACCTCTGTCGCCGCCACAATGCCGGTAAGCCTGCGTTCCGAATATAAGACGCACCCCCCATTTTCCTCACAATTTTTTTGGGGAAAAAGTGCGTCTTATATTCCGAAAAATACGGTATCTCTCCCCTCCTTTTGTCCTAACCCTAAAAATAAGGAGGAGGAATCGTTACATACACTAGATGTCAGGAGATGCCTCATGCAGTACATAGAAGCCACCAGAGAGAGTAGGGAGGATGCCTCTCTTTTTGTGTGCTTTCAGGGTCCCCAAAAGGGGAAAAAAGCCTCCAAAGCCTCTCTGGCGAGATGGATCACGGACGCTATCAGCCTGTCACACTCATCAAGTGGAATGTCCGTTCCAGGGGAGGTCAAGGCACACTCAACGAGGGCAGTGGCAGCTTCTTGGGCGGAGAAGGCCGGAGCTTCAATTGACCAGATATGTAGAGCTGCTACTTGGTCATCACCTTCCACATTCTATAGGCACTATAGATTGGACCTTATCTCCTCTTCGGACCTTACCTTCGGTAAAAGGGTTCTGGAAGCAGTGGTCCCTCCCTGAATGTACAATCTATGAAATCTCTCCGTGGTGCCGTCATGGGCGACAGAGAAAAATATAGTTCTTACCGATAACTGTATTTCTCTGAGCCCATGACGGCACCTGTACATTCCCTCCCTTCACTTTTGGGTGTGCACGCTAATATAGTGCAGTAGGTTATTTTATGATAGGTCACGCGGTATCTCAATTAAGTAAAGCTAAGTAATATTGAAACTAATAAGCTGTTCCATAGTCTCCCATCGTTCTCTAGTAAACAACTGATGCGGGAGAGTGGTACCGCCTTTTTATCTGTAGGTTTCCTGTCCTTGGTGGGCGGATCCCCTCTCTCCGTGGTGCCGTCATGGGCTCAGAGAAATACCGTTATCGGTAAGAACTATATTTTTCGCTGTGATTCTCTTTCTTATTATTGTTTTTTATTATTATTCTCTTTCTTACTTGTCAGAAATCCTCATGATGCTGCTATTGTTGGGTCCTTATTTTCCAGGCTGTGCTCTGATCTGCTCGCTGAGGAGGAGCAGGAGACGGACCGCTTCTTGGAGCAATGCGGGGCAGATCCGGCTCTCCGGGAGCGCCTCTCGCTCCTCAGCCGCACCTTTCACAACCGCCGTGGAGCAGCCGATGTTGGCGCCATGTTGTTTTCCGATTCAGTGTTTCAGCTGGAGCCCGTGGTGAGTGCGGCCGTATCTGGTGGTGGGTCAGGCCCTCATTACTTTGTGCACGCTGCAGCACCCCGTGTGATGAGTCCTGGACCCTCATCTTACTCCCTTGAGCAAATGACAGCCCCTTCATCTCTGGCTTCGTATATTGATTGTCTAATGGACCTATTGTCCCATTCTCAGATAATCCTAACATCTCTGCTGGCTGTCAGTGAACTGAAGCATCGGTTTATCTCCAGCAGTGGTACCCTATGCCTCATCTTCTCACACAGCTGGCAGTGGTCACCTGTGTTTTCAGAGTGTCCAGTCACTGATGGCAAGCAGAGATCTGTAATGCTGGGCGGTGACTCGCCTGGTGGGGGGTGACTCGCCTGGTGGTGGTGGGGTGACTCGCCTGGTGGTGGTGGGGTGACTCGCCTGGTGGTGGTGGGGTGACTCGCCTGGTGGTGGGGGGTGACTCGCCTGGTGGGCAGTGACTCACCTGGTGGGGGGTGACTCGCCTGGTGGGGGGTGACTCGCCTGGTGGTGGTGGGGTGACTCGCCCGGTGGTGGGGGGGTGACTCGCCTGGTGGGGGGGGGGGGTGACTTGCCTGGTGGTGGGGGAGGTGACTCGCCTGGTGGTGGTGGGGGGGTGACTCGCCTGGTGGTGGGGGGGCGACTCGCCTGGTGGGCAGTGACTCATCTGGTGGGGGGTGACTCGCCTGGTGGGGGGTGACTCGCCTGCTGGTGGGGGGGTGACTCGCCTGGTGGGCAGTGACTCACCTGGTGGGGGGTGACTCGCCTGGCGGTGGGGGGGAGGGTGACTCGCCTGGTGGTGGGTGGGTGACTCGCCTGGTGGGCAGTGACTCGCCTGTGGGGTCTTGTTGTGAGCTGAGCTTTGTGTTTCTGACTTCAGGAGGGGGACGTCTGGCCTAACTCCTCGGTGCAGGTGACGGTGGTCTTCAGGCCTCAGGCTGCCAGGATATACCAGCGGACGGTGTACTGTGACATCACAGGTATCCTGTATCCCCCCCGGCGGCTCTGCCGCGCTGCTGACAGCCGTGTGCGGTGACACCAATGGTCACAGGCAGTTCATTCCATGTCTTTACCGCAGGTCGCGAATCCAGACTGCCCTTGCGACTACGAGGTGAGGGCCTGGGGCCCAAACTTTGCTTCAACTTTGATGAGTTGGACATTGGAAAGGTGTTTGTGGGGTCCACGCACAACTACGAGGTCAGTGCTCTCCCCTATAGTCCAGACTGCAGCTTTTCAGACTTCTGGAGCAGCCAGCGATCTCCAGGAATTAATAAGTGCTGCGGCCTTCACACGCTAATGCCATTTTCTTAACCCCTGGGGATATGTTTAGATGGCGGCACGAGAGCTCCTGTCCTTGTCCATTATGTGATCCCTGGCACTGGACGGGTCATGCAGAGTGGTCTCCTAGTGCATCATCTCGGCTGCTCTGGGGTCTCTCCTCCATCACTGGGGCTGCCGGTTCTCTTATTGTAGCCACTTGGCTTTTTCCCAGCCCTTTCTGTGTGTGATCTGTCACCCATCCATTTATGGCTGAAATATGTCCATGATCGCCCACCATGAGCCCCAGTAATGGATGTGGGCTCTTTCTTCTCTTTCCTCTTAAAAGGTCATCCTGAGAAATGAAGGTGCTATCGATGGCCTCTTCAGCCTGGCACCCCACACCTCAGCCCTGGCATCCTGCTTCACCTTCACTCCCGGTGAGGGTATCATTCTGCCTGACGGACACCAGGCCGTGCAGGTGGCCCTGTGCTGCCACGTGCTGGGGGACTTCTCAGAGGATTTCCACTTCATTGTGGATGGCTCTCCTGATGACGTGACGCTAACAATCAGGTATATTACATGGCATCAGGGTCCCCGGTAGGTGATGTGGTCAGATCGGGGCCCAGAGGATTAGAATGCAATCGTCCACCTGTCTTTGTTTGTGGACGATGTGTTGTGTGTACTGCTGATATCTGTGTGCTGATCTGCAGGGGCTGCATCATTGGACCCACCTTCCACTTCAGCGTGCCAGCCTTACACTTTGGGGATATGTCTTTTGGTGAGTGTCGTCTGCATATCTATTTGCCTTCCTATAAGAAAAAGCCTAGTCTGCCAGTGCCATGTCCACACTGTTAACGCCCAGATATGTACTGAACGTCCCCTCCGGACCCCCCTCCTGTAAAACTACAGAGCCGGCTGTGCACTGTGTATTACAGCATGTCCTCCATCTGCCTGTATGTTACACCGAGTACTCCGTCTACCTGTATATAACACCATATCCTCCGTCTCCCTGTATGTAACACCGAGTACTCCGTCTACCTGTATATAACACCATGTCCTCCGTCTGCCTGTATGTTACACCGAGTACTCCCGTCTACCTGTATATAACACCATATCCTCTGTCTGCCTGTATGTAACACAGAGTACTCTGTCTACCTGTATAAAACACCATATCCTCGTCTGCTTGTATGTAACACTGAGTAGTCCGTCTGCCAGTATATAACACCATATTCTCTGTCTTCATGTATGTAGCACCGAGTACTCCATCTACCTGTATATAACACCATATCCTCCGTCTGCCTGTATGTAACACCAAGTACTGTGTCTACCTGTATAAAACACCATATCCTCGTCTGCTTGTATGTAACACCGAGTACTCCGTCTGCCTGTATATAACACCATGTCCTCCGTCTGCCTGTATGTTACACCGAGTACTCAGTCTACCTGTATATAACACCATATCCTCTGTCTGCCTGTATGTTACACCGAGTACTCCGTCTACCTGTATATAACACCATATCCTCCGTCTGCCTGTATATAACACCATGTCCTCTGTCTGCCTGTATGTAACACCGAGTACTCCGTCTACCTGTATATAACACCATATCCTCTGTCTGCCTGTATGTAACACCGAGTACTCCGTCTACCTGTATAAAACATATCCTCGTCTGCTTGTATGTAACACCGAGTACTCCGTCTGCCTGTATATAACACCATATTCTCTGTCTTCATGTATGTAACACCGAGTACTCTGTCTACCTGTATATAACACCATATCCTCTGTCTGCCTGTATGTAGCACCGAGTACTCCATCTACCTGTATATAACACCATCTCCTCCGTCTGCCTGTATGTAACACCGACTACTCTGCCTGTCTGTATATAACCACTCTCTACAGTGCGGCACCGCCCTGCATCTCCTCATCTCTGTCTACCACCTACCTGTCCTCTCCACAGTGCTGCACCACCCTACATCTCATCTCTGTCTACCACCTACCCGTCCTCTCCACAGTGCTGCACTGCCCTACATCTACTCTTCAACTCTGTCTACCATCTACCTTTTGTGGCGAAACGCTACCTGAGTGTGTTGGGGGACACTCGCTTGGCATGGGATTTAAGCAACAGTCTATTCCGGTTTATTAAGCGTCATAAACCATAAAACAAACAGTTCATTATTTACATTAACGGAACACATTAACCATCGATAGTCTGTTCCAATGGCAAATCCGTGTCTGCCCGTAACCCCTTGTTGCCTGGAGTTACCTTATAGGATCTCCGGCTCCATATACTGACTCCTGCCAGTGCTGGTACACAGGGGAAAGCTGCCTCACTGGGATCACTGTCCTTGTGACCAGGGCACCTCGGATAGTCCAGACCCACAGTAGGAACTGTAGCCTCCTCAACACAGAAGCCGTCACAGGTTCTGTAGTTGCAGCCTCTCCATGCGCTTTCAGGAAGTCCAATCACAGGCACTTTCAACACACAGGCCATCAGTCCATGATCTTACCAGGTGCTTGCAGGACTCCAGTCCAACCCAGGACAATCCAACACCCTGACCATTCCAGGACTCACACTCTTATCAGGTGCTTGCAGGACTCCAGTCCATACCAGGACAATCCAACACCTCGTCCACTAAGTCCATGGTCTCAGGTGCTTCCAGGAAGACTCCACTCACAGGAGCTTCCAACACCGACCATCCAGGACCTTACACAGGAACCATGTGACCCACACCCTGGTCACATTACATACCTGTAACCACTCTCCTGGGTGGGAGTGTGGGTGTGTGTGGCTAGTTTGACCCTCCCATCTCTCATAACTAGCCCTGCCAATCTCCCATTAGAACTACACAATCACACATGGGACTACAGGTCCCAGCACACCAACTTAAAGGGCCACTGTCACCCCCCCCCAGCCGTTATAAACTAAAAGAGCCACCTTGTGCAGCAGTAATGCTGCAGTCTAACAAGGTGGCTCTTTTAGTTTTTGATTCATTTATTACCTCAATAAAGCGTTTTAAAAATTGTCTACAAATACCAGATATTGTACCTGGAGGCGGTCCGAATCGTCCTCTATGAATCTCCCAACTGCCGTCACTCTTCTCTTCAGGGGCGATGGTCGCCGCCCCCTTCGCGCTGTTGCTTCTTAAATCCGGCGCCTGCGCTGTGCGTGCCTGCCTGGGGCCTGCGCAGTCTTCATTGTCAGTCACAGCTCAGACGCAGGGTGCCTGACTGCGCCTGTGCGGGCAGTGCGGCCACCCTGTTCCTGAATCCCCACCCCGCACTGTGTTATTCATTATGCACAGTGCGGGGCTGGGGTTCCTGGGCATGCGCACTGCGCTTGTCAGACGCTCCCCCGGTCCCCTGCCTTCCAGCGTTGTTCTTTGTGGCTGTTCAAAACGTCGGCAATGAAACCTGTATATTCCGGCAATGCTGGAAGGCGGGGGACCGGGGGAGCATCTGACAAGCGCAGTGCGCATGCCCAGGAACCCCAGCCCCGCACTGTGCATAATGAATAACACAGTGCGGGCCCCAGGCAGGCACGCACAGCGCAGGCGCCGGATTTAAGAAGCAACAGCGCTCAGGGGGCGGCGACCATCGCCCCTGAAGAGAAGAGTGACGGCAGTTGGGAGATTGATAGAGGACGATTCGGACCGCCTCCAGGTACAATATCTGGTATTTGTGGCCAATTTTTAAAATGCTTTATTGAGGTAATAAATGAATCAAAAACTAAAAGAGCCACCTTGTTAGACTGCAGCATTACTGCTGCACAAGGTGGCTCTTTTAGTTTATAACGGCTGGGGGGGGGTGACAGTGGCCCTTTAACTGCAGATTGACAGCGCAGAGTGACCTCCTCTGCGACACACATACCAGCCATTTATAATCCTGCCGGACTTTCTCTCATCACCGTTATGCCTCCAAGCGCATCTTGAAGCGCACACACAGCGCCCCCTGGCTGTAACATTGGTCACTGCACCACACTTTCCTCTCCACAGTGCTGCACCGCCCTACATCTCTTCTCTGTCTACCACCTATCTGTCCTCTCCACAGTGCTGCACTGTCTTACATCTATTCCTCATCTCTGTCTACCACCTACCCATCCTCTCCACAGTGCTGCACTGCCCTACATCTACTCCTCATCTGTCTACCACCTACCTGTCCTCTCCACAGTGCTGCACTACCCTACATCTCCTCCTCATCTCTGTCTACCACCTACCCTTCCGCTCCACAGTGCTGCACCACCCTACATCTACTCCTCATCTCTATATACTACCTACCTGTCCTCTCCACAGTGCTGCACTGCCCTACATCTCCTCCTCTTCTCTGTCTACCACCTACCCGTCCTCTCCACAGTGCTGCACTACCCTACATCTCTTCATCTCTAACACCTACCTGTCCTCTCCACAGTGCTGCACTGCCCTACATCTACTCCTCATCTGTCTTCCACCTACCTGTCCTCTCCACAGTGCTGCACTACCCTACATCTCCTCCTCATCTCTGTCTACCACCTACCCTCCCGCTCCACAGTGCTGCACCACCCTACATCTACTCCTCATCTCTATATACTACCTACCTGTCCTCTCCACAGTGCTGCACTGCCCTACATCTCCTCCTCTTCTCTGTCTACCACCTACCCGTCCTCTCCACAGTGCTGCACTACCCTACATCTCTTCATCTCTAACACCTACCTGTCCTCTCCACAGTGCTGCACTGCCCTACATCTCCTCCTCATCTCTGTCTACCACCTACCCGCCTTCTCCACAGTGCTGCACTGCCCTACATCTCTTCATCTCTAACACCTACCTGTCCTCTCCACAGTGCTGCACCGCCCTACATATCCTCCTCATCTCTGTCTACCACCTACTCTTCCGCTCCACAGTGCTGCACCACCCTACATCTACTCTTCATCTCTATTTACTACCTACCTGTCCTCTCCACAGTGCTGCACTGCCCTACATCTCCTCCTCATCTGTCTACCACCTACCCGTCCTCTCCACAAGTGCTGCACCGCCCTACATCTACTCCTCATCTCTGTCTACCACCTACCTGTCCTCACCACAGTGCTGCACCGCCCTACATATCCTCCTCATCTCTGTCTACCACCTACCCGTCCTCTCCACAGTGCTGCACTGCCCTACATGTCCTCCTCATCTCTGTCTACCATCTACCTGTCCTCTCCTCAGTGCTGCACCGCCCTGCATCTCCTCATCTGTCTACCACCTACCTGTCTTCTCCATAGTGCTGCACTGCCCTACATCTCCTCCTCATCTGTCTACCACCTACCCGTCCTCTCCACAAGTGCTGCACCGCCCTACATATCCTCCTCATCTCTGTCTACCACCTACCCGTCCTCTCCACAGTGCTGCACTGCCCTACATGTCCTCCTCATCTCTGTCTACCACCTACCCGTCCTCTCCACAGTGCTGCACTGCCCTACATGTCCTCCTCATCTCTGTCTACCATCTACCTGTCCTCTCCTCAGAGCTGCACCGCCCTGCATCTCCTCCTCATCTCTGTCTACCACCTACCTGTCTTCTCCACAGTGCTGCACTGCCCTACATCTCCTCATCTCTGTCTACCACCTAGGCGTCCTCTCCACAGTGCTGCACTGCACTACATCTCATCTGTCTACCACCTACCTGTCTTCTCCACAGTGCTGCACTGCCCTACATCTCCTCATCTCTGTCTACCACCTAGCCGTCCTCTCCACAGTGCTGCACTGCACTACATCTCATCTGTCTACCACCTACCTGTCCTCTCCACAGTGCTGCACTGCACTACATCTCCTCATCTATCTACCACCTACCTGTCCTCTCCACATTGCTGCACCGCCCTACATCTACTCCTTATCTGTCTACCACCTACCCGTCCTCTCCACAGTGCTGCACCGCCCTACATATCCTCCTCATCTCTGTCTACCACCTACCCGTCCTCTCCACAGTGCTGCACTGCACTACATCTCATCTGTCTACCACCTACCTGTCCTCTCCACAGTGCTGCACTGCACTACATCTCCTCATCTATCTACCACCTACCTGTCCTTTCCACATTGCTGCACCGCCCTACATCTACTCCTTATCTGTCTACCACCTACCTGTCCTCTCCACAGTGCTGCACCGCCCTACATATCCTCCTCATCTCTGTCTACCACCTACCCGTCCTCTCCACAGTGCTGCACTGCCCTACATATCCTCCTCATCTGTCTACCACCTACCCGTCCTCTCCACAGTGCTGCACTGCCCTATATCTCCTACTCATCTCTGTCTACCACCTACCCATCCTCGCCATAGTGCTGCACTGCCCTACATCTCCTCCTCTTCTCTGTCTACCACCTACCTGTCCTCTCCATAGTGCTGTACTGCCCTATATCTCCTCCTCTTCTCTGTCTACCACCTACCTGTCTTCTCCACAGTGCTGCACTGCCCTGCCCTACATCTCCTCATCTCTGTCTACCACCTACCCGTCCTCTCCACAGTGCTGCACCACCCTACATCTCCTCATCTCCATCTACCACCTACCAATCCTCTCCATAGTGCTGCCCTGCCCTACATCTCCTCCTCATCTCTGTCTACCACCTACCTGTCCTCTCCACAGTGCTGCACTGCCCTACATCTCCTCCTCATCTCTGTCTACCACCTACCCGTCCTCTCCACAGTGCTGCATTGCACTACATCTCCTCATCTGTCTACCACCTACCTGTCCTCTCCACATTGCTGCATCGCCCTACATCTACTCATCTAGGTCTACCACCTACCTGTCCTCTCCACAGTGCTGCACTGCCCTACATCTCCTCCTCATCTCTGTCTGCCACCTACCTGTCCTCTCCACAGTGCTGCACCACCCTACATATCCTCCTCATCTCTGTCTACCACCTACCCGTCCTCTCCACAGTGCTGCACTGTCCTAATTCTCCTCATCTCTGTCTATAACCTACCTGTCCTCTCCACAGTGCTGCACCGCCCTACATCTACTCATCTAGGTCTACCACCTACCTGTCCTCTCCACAGTGCTGCACTGCCCTACATCTCCTCATCTCTGTCTACCACCTACCTGTCCTCTCCACAGTGCTGCACCACCCTACATATCCTCCTCATCTCTGTCTACCACCTACCCGTCCTATCCACAGTGCTGCACTGCACTACATCTCCTCATCTGTCTACCACCTACCCGTCCTCTCCACAGTGCTGCACTGCCCTACATCTCCACATCACTGTCTACCACCTACCCGTCCTCTCCACAGTGCTGCACTGTCCTACATCACCTCATCTCTGTCTACCACCTACCTGTCCTCTCCACAGTGCTGCACTGCCCTACATCTCTTCATATCTCTCTACCACCTACCCGTCCTGTCCACAGTGCTGCGTTGCCCTACATCTCCTCCTCATCTCTGTTTACCACTTACCCGTCCTCTCCACAGTGCTGCACTGCCCTATATCTCCTCATCTCTGTCTACCACCTACCCATCCTCGCCATAGTGCTGCACTGCCCTACATCTCCTCCTCTTCTCTGTCTACGACCTACCCGTCCTCTCCACAGTGCTGCACTGCCCTACATCTCCTCCTTATCTCTGTCTACCACCTACCCATCCTCGCCATAGTGCTGCACTGCCCTACATCTCCTCTTCTCTGGCTACCACCTACCTGTCCTCTCCACAGTGCTGCACCATCCTACATCTCTCCTCATCTGTGTACCATCTGCCTGTCCTCTCCACAGTGCTGCACCATCCTACATATCTCCTCACTTGTGTACCACCTACCCAACCTCTCCACAATGCTGCACTGCCCTACATCTCCTCCTCATCTCTGTCTACCACCTACCCGTCCTCTACACAGTGCTGCACTTCCCTACATCTCCTCCTCATCTGTCTACCCCCTACCCGTCCTCTCCACAGTGCTGCACTGCCCTACATCTCCTCATCTCTGTCTACCACCTACCCGTCCTCTACACAGTGCTGCACTGCCCTACATCTCCTCCTCATCTCTGTCTACCACCTACCCGTCCTCTCCATAGTGCTGCACTGCCCTACATCTCCTCATCTGTCTACCACCTACCCATCCTCTCCATAGTGATGACCTGCCCTACATCTCCTCCTCATCTCTGTCTACCACCTACCCGTCTTCTCCACAGTGCTGCACTGCCCTACATCTCCTCCTCATCTCTGTCTACCACCTACTCATCCTCTCCATAGTGCTGCACTGCCCTACATCTCCTCCTCATCTCTGTCTACCACCTACCTGTCTTCTCCACAGTGCAGCACTGCCCTACATCTCATCTCTGTCTACCACCTACCCATCCTCTCCACAGTGTTGCACCACCCTACATCTCCTCATCTCTGTCTACCACCTACCCGTCCTCTCCACAGTGCTGCACTGCCCTACATCTACTCCTCATCTCTGTCTACCACCTACCTGTCCTCTCCACAGTGCTGCACCGCCCTACATCTCCTCATCTCCATCTACCACCTACCCGTCCTGTCCACAGTGCTGCACTGCCCTACATCTACTCCTCATCTCTGTCTACCACCTACCTGTCCTCTCCACAGTGCTGCACCGCCCTACATCTCCTCATCTCCATCTACCACCTACCTGTCCTCTCCACACTGCTGCACTGCCCTACATCTCCTCATCTCTGTACCACCTACCCGTCCTCTCCATAGTGCTGCACTGCCCTACATCTCCTCCTCATCTCTGTACCACCTACCCGTCCTCTTCATAGTGCTGCACTGCCCAACATCTCCTCCTCATCTCTGTCTGTCACTTTTCCTTCCTCTTTGATCTGGTTATGATCTAAGGCTATGTGCACACTCTGCGGCGTGCTCTGCGGGTTCTCCCGCAGCGGAATTGATAAATCTGCAGGGCAAAACTGCTGCGGTTATCCCTGCAGATTTATCGCGGTTTGTTTTGCGATTTCCGCTGCGGGATTACTCCTATACTATTGATGCTGCGTATGCAGCAATATGCAGCATCAATAGTAATGGTAAAAATAATAAAAATTGGTTATACTCACCCTCTGCGGTCCGGATCTCCTCGGCGCTGCACGCGGCGCTCCGGTTCCAAAGATGCTGTGCCGAGAAGGACCTTCGTGACGTCACGGTCATGTGACCACGACGTCACCGCAGGTCCTGCTCGCACAGCAACCAGACCGGACGGCCGCGTGCAGCGCTGAGAGGTGAGTATAGCATCATTTTTTATTTCAATTCTTTTTTTTTTTTACACTATTTATGCTTCCCAGGGCCTGGAGGAGAGTCTTCTCTCCTCCACCCCGGGTACCACCCGCACATTATCCGCTTACTTCCCGCATCGTGGGCACAGCCCCATGCGGGAAGTTAGCGGTTCAATGCATTCCTATGGGTGCAGAATCGCTGCGATTCTGCACAAAGAAGTGACATGCTGCGGGTTGTAAACCGCTGCGTTTCTGCGCGGTTTTTCCCGCAGCATGTGCACTGCGGTTTGCGGTTTCCATAGGGTTTACATGTTAATGTAAACGCTATGGAAACTGCTGCGGACCCGCAGCATCAAAATCGCCGCGGATCCGCGGTAAAAACCGCGAAGTGTGAACATGGCCTCAGACTAACGTCTTTGAGATCTTCTCTTGTGCTGCACCAGTTCTTTGGAATCCACTACTCCAGACAATCGGGTTAATTTGCCGTCTCCTCATAGATTTTATTCCCTTGTTATAATAACCTCCTGTTAGTGGTGAATTGTTGATTAGTTTTTGATCTGTGATGTCTGATTTCCTTTCTAAGTGTATGGAAAGATTGGTGCAGTGCTGCGGTATGTGCCGGTGTGTGTGTGTGTGTGTGTGTGTGTGTGTGTGTGTGTGTGTGTGTGTGTGTGTGTGTGTGTGTGTATATGTATATATATATATATACACATATACACTCACCGGCCACTTTATTAGGTACACCTGTCCAACTTCTTGTTAACACTTAATTTCTAATCAGCCAATCACATGGCGGCAACTCAGTGCATTTAGGCATGTAGACATGGTCAAGACAATCTCCTGCAGTTCAAACCGAGCATCAGTATGGGGAAGAAAGGTGATTTGAGTGCCTTTGAACGTGGCATGGTTGTTGGTGCCAGAAGGACTGGTCTGAGTATTTCAGAAACTGCTGATCTACTGGGATTTTCACGCACAACCATCTCTAGGGTTTACAGAGAATGGTCCGAAAAAGAAAAAAAATCCAGTGAGCGGCAGTTCTGTGGGCGGAAATGCCTTGTTGATGCCAGAGGTCAGAGGAGAATGGGCAGACTGGTTCGAGCTGATAGAAAGGCAACAGTGACTCAAATCGCCACCCGTTACAACCAAGGTAGGCCTAAGAGCATCTCTGAACGCACAGTGCGTCGAACTTTGAGGCAGATGGGCTACAGCAGCAGAAGACCACACCGGGTACCACTCCTTTCAGCTAAGAACAGGAAACTGAGGCTACAATTTGTACAAGCTCATCGAAATTGGACAGTAGAAGATTGGAAAAACGTTGCTTGGTCTGATGAGTCTCGATTTCTGCTGCGACATTCGGATGGTAGGGTCAGAATTTGGCGTAAACAACATGAAAGCATGGATCCATCCTGCCTTGTATGGAGCATCTTTGGGATGTGCAGCCGACAAATCTGCGGCAACTGTGTGATGCCATCATGTCAATATGGACCAAAATCTCTGAGGAATGCTTCCAGCACCTTGTTGAATCTATGCCACGAAGAATTGAGGCAGTTCTGAAGGCAAAAGGGGGTCCAACCCGTTACTAGCATGGTGTACCTAATAAAGTGGCCGGTGAGTGTGTATATATATATATATATATCAACTATATAATTGTCTAATGGGTACTTCCGTCTGTCCTTCTGTCTGTAACGGTTATTCGTTCGCTGATCAGCGACGCGCACAGTCCGGAATAAAATGGCCGCTCCTTACTCCCCGCACTGCCTGCCCGGCGCCCGCATACACCCCTACGGTCTGCCCTCACACAGGGTTAATGGCAACGGTAACGAACCGCGTTATGCCGCGGTGTAATGCAGTCCGTTACCGCTGCTATTAACCCTGTGTGACCATCTTTTTACTATTCGTGCTGCCTATGCGGCATGAACAGTAAAACCATCTAATGTTAAAAATAATTAAAAAAAAATAAAAAATCGTTATATGCTCACCGTCCGTCGGCCCCCTGATCGACAACAGGCCTTTCCCGGTCGCGACGCTCCGCTGTCCGCTCCATGCTGCGATCTTGCGAGATGATGACGTAGCGGTCTCGCGAGACCGCTACGTCATCATCTCGCGAGACCGCAATGCACTCTTGGGACCGGAGCGCACCAGCAGCGACGGTAACCGCTTCGCCGGAAGGTGAGTATATAACTCTTTTTTATTTTATTTCTTTTTTTTAACAGCCATATGATGCCCTTTTTAAGCTGTGTCATACGTGGATGGGCAGTATACTACATAGCTGGGCAATATACTATGTGGCTCTACTGTATACTACGTCCCTGGTCAATATACTATGTGGCTCTGCTGTATACTACGTCCCTGGGCAATATACTACGTTGCTGGGCAATATACTACGTTGCTGGGCAATATACTACGTTGCTGGGCAATATACTACGTTGCTGGGCAATATACTACGTGGCTGGGCAATATACTACGTGGCTGGGCAATATACTACGTGGCTGGGCAATATACTACGTGGCTGGGCAATATACTACGTGGCTGGGCAATATACTACGTGGCTGGGCAATATACTACGTGGCTGGGCAATATACTACGTGGCTGGGCAATGTACTATGTGGCTGGGTAATATACTATGTGGCTGGGTAATATACTATGTGGCTGGGTAATATACTATGTGGCTGGGCAATATACTATGTGGCTGGGCAATGTACTATGTGGCTGGGCAATGTACTATGTGGCTGGGTAATATACTATGTGGCTGGGTAATATACTATGTGGCTGGGTAATATACTATGTGGCTGGGTAATATACTATGTGGCTGGGCAATATACTATGTGGCTGGGCAATATACTATGCGGACATACATATTCTAGAATACCCGATGCGTTAGAATCGGGCAACCATCTAGTGTGGAGAGAGAGAGAGAGAGAGAGAGACCCTATTCTTGAGAGGGAGAGGGATATACTCGTGCCCTATTCTTGAGCTTTCAGATGGAAATCTTGTTTTTTTCCAGGGTTTCCAGAAACACTCTCCTGTTCCCTGAATAACACATCTCTGGTTCCCATGAGCTTCAGTCTGCGGGTCCCTGGAGATGGCAGTGGGGACCCCAGCATCACCAGTCACAGCCACATCCTTGGAGACCAGGACGCACCATGGAGAAGACAGCAGCATGGAGGCCGGAGACCTCGGGAATTCACCATTACTCCCTCCACAGGAACCATCCGCTCCCAAGGCCTCCTGGACATAGAGGTACGGGCGATGTGCCCCTGATGTTCCCTGATTTGGCCACGGTTTCTGATGGTGGCATTTTCTCATGGTGGCCTTCGGCGGTGACATACAGACCCAGGAATGTGACGAGTGCTGGTTTGTATGTCACAGACCGTTGCTTGTAGTAAATGCTCAGGTGGATCTGTGCTGTACGGGGTGTAGTTGTGGCGGAAGCAGCGGCTAGAGCGGTGCACACTGCTGGCAGCTCCCTCTCTCACAGCAGTTCCCCTAACCCCTGTCTTTGCAAATGTCATGTATTCGGCTCCACGACCTTCCTCCAGAAAGGGGGTCCTGATTTATTGGTTCTCACTGTGCCAGGATATTATTTAGTTTGGTGTTTAAACTGTGCCCGAATGTCAGAAAGCTCTTCTGAGCCAGGAAAATATGGGGACTGACGTGAGTCCATGTCTATCAATAACAGATGTGTGCGGAGCTGGCACCTGGGGGGCGCACGGCGGTGCGCGGCTCTGAAAACTTCCCAGAATGTAAGTGCAGATGGCTGCACCCCCGTACCTGTCCTTTCCCTGGTAACCGCTGCCATTACTTGCATTATGTATCCCGTCAGTCATGCCCCTGCCCTTGGCACTGTGTACCCGCTGCTGGTGCAGGAGACTGTTCTTCATTATAAATTATTCCTGAATCACTAACAGCTGAGCCCTGCTCTGTGCCATCAGCCAATTCCCGCTCTGTGCCATCAGCCCGGCCCCGCTCTGTGCCATCAGCCGGGCCCCGCTCTGTGCCGTCAGCCCGGCACCACTCTGTTCCATCAGCCAGGTACCGTTCTGTGCACTTAGCTGGGCCCCGCTCTGTGCACTCAGCCGGGCACCGCTCTGTGCCATCAGCCGGGCCCCGCTCTGTGTCATCAGCCGGGCCCCGCTCTGTGTCATCAGCCGGGCCCCGCTCTGTGTCATCAGCCGGGCCCCGCTCTGTGTCATCAGCCGGGCCCCGCTCTGTGTCATCAGCCGGGCCCCGCTCTGTGTCATCAGCCGGGCCCCGCTCTGTGTCATCAGCCGGGCCCCGCTCTGTGTCATCAGCCGGGCCCCGCTCTGTGCTCTCAACCGGTTACCGCTCTGTGTCATCAGCCGGGCCCCGCTCTGTGTCATCAGCCGGGCCCCGCTCTGTGTCATCAGCCGGGCCCCGCTCTGTGCTCTCAACCGGTTACCGCTCTGTGTCATCAGCCGGGCACCGCTCTGTGTCATCAGCCGGGCCCCGCTCTGTGCCATCAGCCGGGCCCCGCTCTGTGCCTTCAGCCGGGCCCCGCTCTGTGCCATCAGCCGGGCCCCGCTCTGTGTCATCAGCCGGGCCCCGCTCTGTGCACTCAGCCGGGCCCCGCTCTGTGCCATCAGCCGGGCTCCGCTCTGTGCCATCAGCCCGGCACCTCTCTGTGCCATCAGCCGGGCCCCGCTCTGTGCCATCAGCCCGGCCCCGCTCTGTGCCATCAGCCGGGCCCCGCTCTGTGCCATCAGCCGGGCCCCGCTCTGTGCACTTAGCCGGGCCCCGCTCTGTGCACTCAGCCAGGCACCGCTCTGTGCCATCATCCGGGCCCCGCTCTGTGCTCTCAGCCGGGTACCGCTCTGTGCCATCAGCCGGGCCCCGCTCTGTGCCATCAGCCGAGCCCCGCTCTGTGCCATCGGCCGTGCCCCGCTCTGTGCCCTCGGCTGGACACTGCTTTGTACCATAACCCGGGCCCTGCTCTGTGGCTTCAGCCGAGCACCGCTCTGTGTAGTAGTCAGCGGATCGTCCCACCCTCTGTGGAGTGTAGTAGTCAGCGGATCGTCCCACCCTCTGTGGGGTGTAGTAGTCAGCGGATCGTCCCATCCTCTGTGGGGTGTAGTAGTCGGCGGATCGTCCCACCCTCTGTGGGGTGTAGTAGTCGGCGGATCGTCCCACCCTCTTTGGGGTGTAGTAGTCGGCGGATCGTCCCACCCTCTGTGGGGTGTAGTAGTCAGCGGATCGTCCCACCCTCTGTGTGGTGTAGTAGTCGGCGGATCGTCCCACCCTATGTGGGGTGTAGTAGTCCTGGTGAATCACGGCCTCCTTGCCCACCGGCGTCTTCTGGCCTCAGCTCCAGGTTTGGCTTTATTTTCTAGGTCACCCTATGCTCCAACACAGTGAAGAAGTACGAGCTGGCCCTGGTGGTGGACGTGGACGGCATCGGAGAGGAGGTCTTGGCTCTACCAGTGACGGGCAGGTAATTTGGGCATGTGCCGTATGTGTCTCTGACACCCCTAGTGTGGGTGCTGACGTTGTCTCCTGCCCAGGTGCCTGGTGCCGCCATTATTTCTGGAGAACATTGCTGTCACATATAATCGCTGCTTCCTTGGATTCCCGTATGAAAGGACCGTGACCCTGCGCAATCCCAGCGGCCTCCGGGGATGTTATGTCTTCCTGCCGCAGGTACGTCCTTGCCCTCTGCGGTAACTCCTCCTAGAGGAAGTAACTGATCAGCTGCCGCTTCATCTTTACAGGGGTCCGACTCTTCCTGTAGGGTCTTGTATGACAGCCCGCAGCCACCGGGGATCATAGAAGCACACGGCAGCGTGGACATCCCGATAGTGCTGCGAGCCCAGCAGATCGGGGAGCTGAGCGCGAGGGCTCACATTGCCGTGTATGGAAGCCCCCAGCCACCACTGGTACCGCTGCCACCATCACTGCCCCTTACTATTCACCAGCAGTGCCCACCTCTTTATTATGGGGAACCCCACATCTCCATTCCCAAGCAGCCCCTCAATACATACTTTGCTATGTACCGCCAGACCGGGTAATCAGTGCAGGGCCCCAGACCGGGTAATCAGTGCAGGGCCCCAGACCGGGTAATCAGTGCAGGGCCCCAGACCGGGTAATCAGTGCAGGGCCACATACCGGGTAATCAGTGCAGAGCCACATACCGGGTAATCAGTGCAGGGCCACATACCGGGTGATCAGTGCAGGGCCCCAGACTGGGTAATCAGTGCAGGGCCCCAGACCGGGTAATCAGTGCAGGGTCACATACCGGGTAATCAGTGCAGGGTCACATACCGGGTAATCAGTGCAGGGCCCCAGACCGGGTAATAAGTGTAGGGTCACATACCGGGTAATCAGTGCAGGGTCACATACCGGGTAATCAGTGCAGGGCCTCAGACCGGGTAATCAGTGCAGGGCCACATACCGACTAATCAGTGCAGGGCCCCAGACCGGGTAATAAGTGCAGGGTCACATACCGAGTAATCAGTGCAGGGCCCCAGACCGGGTAATCAGTGCAGGGTCACATACCGGGTAATCAGTGCAGGGTCACATACCGGGTAATCAGTGCAGGGCCTCAGACCGGGTAATCAGTGCAGGGCCACAGACAAGTAATCAGTGCAGGGCCACATACCGACTAATCAGTGCAGGACCCCAGACCGGGTAATAAGGCTACGTTCACATTTGCGTTGTGCGCCGCAGCGTCGGCGCCGCAACGCACAACGCAAACAAAAACGCAGCAAAACGCATGCACAACGCTGCGTTTTGCGCCGCATGCGTCCTTTTTTTCATTGATTTTTGACGCAGCAAAAATGCAACTTGCGTCCTCTGCGCCCAGACGCGGGCGCCGCAGGGACGCATGCGGCGCAAAACGCAAGTGCGACGCATGTCCATGCGCCCCCATGTTAAATATAGGGGCGCATGACGCATGCGGCGACGCTGCGGCGCCCGACGCTGCGGCGCACACCGCAAATGTGAACGTAGCCTAAGTGCAGGGTCACATACCGAGTAATCAGTGCAGGGCCCCAGACCGGGTAATCAGTGCAGGGCCCCAGACCGGGTAATCAGTGCAGGGTCACATACCGGGTAATCAGTGCAGGGCCACATACCGGGTAATCAGTGCAGGGCCCCAGACCGGGTAATCAGTGCAGGGCCCCAGACCGGGTAATCAGTGCAGGGCCCCAGACCGGGTAATCAGTGCAGGGCCCCAGACCGGGTAATCAGTGCAGGGCCCCAGACCGGGTAATCAGTGCAGGGCCCCAGACCGGGTAATCAGTGCAGGGCCATATACCGGGTAATCAGTGCAGGGCCCCAGACCGGGTAATCAGTGCAGGGCCACATACCGGGTAATCAGTGTAGGGCCACATACCGGGTAATGAGTGCAGGGCCCCAGACCGGGTAATCAGTGCAGGGCCCCAGACCGGGTAATCAGTGCAGGGTCACATACCGGGTAATCAGTGCAGGGTCACATACCAGGTAATGAGTGCAGGGCCCCAGACCGGGTAATCAGTGCAGAGCCACATACCGGGTAATCAGTGCAGAGCCACATACCGGGTAATCAGTTGCAGAGCACAGCCGAGTGCGCAGACCTCAGCTATGGCGTCCTGTAGTGTGAGACCTCTTGTCTGGTTCTTGTTCTCTTCATACATGAAAGTCTGGAGGCCTCCATTAGGGTTAGGGTTAGCTGTGGTCGAGGGGTGCGGATGGTGACCCCTGGGATATGCGCTGTGTGAGTCTGGCGGAAGCTCTGATGATAACCTCACTGCACTGGATGGGGGGGTATCATGACGGTCCTGAGTGGGGGTCTCCAGCCCAGTAATTCCTCTCTGGTTGCTGCAACCCCTTCTGTTACTGGTGCTGGGAGGTTTTTCACACATCTTGTCTTTCATAGGACGTCCGTCTGCTGTGCATCGGCGAGGGGCCCGTCGTCCATGTTGATCCTAGTGAGGTGGATTTTGGTGATATTCCAGTTCTCACAGATGTTTTAAGAACAGTTCGTCTATGTAACCAGTCTCAGATCCCCGCTCACTTCCAAGCCACTATGGTAGGTGCAGAACCAGCGGGCCAGTCAGGGACCACCTGACATTATGTAGACCGGGCTCTTCTGCGTAAACCTACCTCCACCCTTTGTGAATGAGTACGAGGTTCAGCAGTGACGGCCCTGTTCTTACTTACTTCTGATAAGACTTCTCTTCTGCTTTCTGAGTTCTAATGGAGACTGATAAATACCCCAGGCAATGAAGCTGCGGACCCCCCTGATGAGGGCTAACTACCAACATCAATGAATAGTCTCTAGTGGAAAATATCGGGAACCTCAAACCCCCCTCACCCGTTCTTAACAAAACTATCCTGTCATAAAGTCCACTACCCTCACCCCCATCCTGCCCCTCGGTGTCCCTGTCACCCCCATTCTGCCCCTCGGTGTCTTCGTCACCACCATCCTGTCCCTCGGAGTCCCTGTCACCCCCATCCCACCCCTCGGTGTCCCTGTCACCCCCATCCTGCCCTTCAGTGTCCTCGTCACCACCATCCTGCTTCTCTTTGTTTTCGTCACCCTCATCCTGCCCCTCGATGTCCCTGTCACCCCCCATCCTGCCCCTCGGTGTGTCCTCGTCTCCACCATCCTGCCCCTCTTTGTTTTCGCCACCCTCATCCTGCCAGGAGTCGTTCCTGAATTTTGAGCTGTCTCTTCCTCTGTTGTCTTGTTCACAGACGCGGAAGCGCTCTCTATGGCGAGTGGAGCCGAGCTGTGGGGAAGTTCTTCCAGAAGGTGAGGTCCATCTGACACTTGTAGCCTTTCTGGATGACACCGTGGCCTTCAGAGACACCGTCCAGCTGCTCATAATGGACAGCAGCACCTATCTGATCCCAGTGTTTGCGGTGGGCACCGGGACCACCATCGTCACTGACCGGCCACTCGCTCCAGTGGTGAATTTGGGGGCACATTTCAGGTACAGGGACCCTATGATCTAGGAATGATCAGCTGAGATGTAGAGACAGAGAGACAGACCGACGCAGAGAAACAGACCGACGCAGAGAGGCAGACCGACGCAGAGAGGCAGACCGACGCAGAGAGAGGCAGACCGACGCAGAGAGAGGCAGACCGACGCAGAGAGAGGCAGACCGACGCAGAGAGAGGCAGACCGACGCAGAGAGAGGCAGACCGACGCAGAGAGAGGCAGACCGACGCAGAGAGAGGCAGACCGACGCAGAGAGAGACAGACCGATGCAGAGAGAGGCAGACCGACACAGAGAGACAGACCGACGCAGAGAGACAAACTGACAATCTGGTGTCATTGGAAAGTTTGTGTTGGGTTCCGGCTCTAGTGGGGGGTGGGTCACTTTCCAGCTTGGCTGCCTTCTCTATTGTTTGGGGGTTTCGGTGACACCGGAGCCTTTGTGTCGATGTGAACCTGATGCCGGTATTAGATGCCACTGAACCCGACCCTCGCTGGCCAGGGATGAGGCTGGGGGCACGGCCGCGGTGAGGCAGCCCCTGATCCATGCCACTGCCAGTCTCCCATTGCTGCTCCTTGTCATCGTCTTTGTCCTGCACTCGGCCGAGTATAATGGCAGCCGTGGAAGAGAACACCAGCGTAACTTCATCCGAGCGCCCGGCCGTAACTCAAGAAGCTGCCGAGAGCGTAACCCTAGAGCAGCGTGACCCTGCCCGCTATTCTGCAACACCGAGCAGATGGTGGTCACCCCGACTCCTATTGCGTACTCTTTTGTGATGCTGTGCGCAGCGCCTCCTTCACTATCGCTGTATTTCTGGTCTCTGTGTCCTCCTCTGCCGCGGTGGCAACGTTGAGGAGGAGCAGGCTGTGTGCGCCGTTCCTACTGCCGTGCTGCCATGTAACGCACCTCTGTCCTCATCTTCATGCAGCGCTGGACCCTGCCGCTACCACTTCACCATGACGAACCGCGGGCGTCGCACTCACCAGCTGTACTGGATGACAGAGGGATTCCCTCAGTTCAGCAAAAGACCGCAACTTCCAAGCCTTAAACCCGGGGCCCCTAATCCTGAGTCCCAGGGCCCCGTGTTCAGACTGCTCCCATCACGAATGGAGCTAAATCCGGGGCAGAGCATTGATGTGGTGCTAGAGGGGTCCTCAGCCACCCCAAAGGTGAGCCGTAGCCATCGGTGCCTCGGGGCGCACATGGAGGGGCGTTGTGGCCGGTCCATCCGCGGACTGACCCTGTCCCCCCTCTTGTGTTGCAGATGGTGAAGGAGCGACTGCTAGGACAGGCCATTATAGGTAAACAGTCTGGGAAGGAAAAAATCCTGGCGGCCGATGTGATCTGTGAGTTCATTGCTCCTGTGCTTCATCTGTCCAAGCACAGGCTGCACTTCTATGTGGAGAAGGTGAGGCACTGCTCGCTGTTATCAGCCAGCCTCCAGCACCCAGTGCTCCTCGGGTCACTTACCATGTCCTGTGCCTTTTCAGCTACCAGAAGAAGAGCTAAAGGAGAAGTGCGAGTCTGTGATCCTGAGAAACGTGTCCTCGCTGCCTCTGACAATCCTCCTCTCCCTGAAGCCTCCGTTCTCCCTCTGCCACAGCGGTGCCGTCCAGGAGGAGGTAGTGCCCGGCGCTAGTGCCCAACAGTAGTCCCTGGCAGTAGTGCCCAACAGTAGTCCCTGGCAGTAGTGCCCAATAGTAGTCCCTGGCAGTAGTGCCCAATAGTAGTCCCCGGCAGTAGTGCCCAACAGTAGTCCCTGGCAGTAGTGCCCAACAGTAGTCCCCGGCAGTAGTGCCCAACAGTAGTCCCCGGCAGTAATGCCCAACAGTAGTCCCCGGCAGTAGTGCCCAACAGTAGTCCCCGGCAGTAGTGCCCAACAGTAGTCCCCGGCAGTAGTGCCCAACAGTAGTCCCCGGCAGTAGTGCCCAACAGTAGTCCCCGGCAGTAGTGCCCAACAGTAGTCCCCGGCAGTAGTGCCCAACAGTAGTCCCCGGCAGTAGTGCCCAACAGTAGTCCCCGGCAGTAGTGCTCAACAGGAGACCCCGGCAGTATTGCTCAACAGGAGTCCCCGGCAGTATTGCTCAACAGTAGTCCCCGGCAGTAGTGCTCAACAGTAGTCCCCGGCAGTAGTGCTCAACAGTAGTCCCCGGCAGTAGTGCTCAATAGGAGTCCCCGGCAGTAGTGCTCAACAGGAGTCCCCGGCATTACTGTAGCCGAGTCTCCTTACACAGGGGAGAGAAAGGAACTTTCTTCAGTTCTCTCTTTTGTGCAGTTTCATTGGGCACCAGTGCCCCAAAACTCCACCCAGTCAGCACCAGTGCCCCAAAACTCACCGCCAGTCAGGACCAGTGCCCCAAAAGTCACCCCTAGTCAGCACTAGTTCCCCAAATCTCACCGTCACTCTGCACCAGTGCCCCAAAACTCCCCGACAGTCAGAACCAGTGCCCCAAAACTCGGCACCAGTGCCCCAAAACTCCCTGACAGTCAGAACCAGTGCCCCAAAAGTCACTGCCAGTCAGAACCAGTGCCCCAAAACTCCCCGACCGTCAGAACCAGTGCCCCAAAACTCCCCTCCAGTCAGAACCAGTGCCCCAAAACTCAGCACCAGTTCTCCAAAACTCCCCCCAGTCATTGTCAGTGCTGTAAAACTCCCCCCAGTCATCATCAATGCCCCTCTCTGGTCGATGGGAGGACACCCTTTCTGCCGCTAGAGTGGTCTCAGGTCCTGATCTTGGGGGCACGGACACACGGGAATCAGTCGTGCACAGAGGTCGGGGGAGCGTGGCGGCTCTGTAATTTTGCGCTTCCCTTCTCAGCTTATTGCTCATGTCCGGCACCTCCTGCTTTTTTGTCCTGCAGCAGGAAGGGTTCGGGTGGATTTTCTGCCGTTTCCCCACAATGTGGTGACCTCTGTTTCCCCTCCAGAGTCCTCTGTGCCTGGACACGGATGAAGAAGTGGAGCTGACCATCAGATTTGACCCGACTTTCATTGATGATCTCCAAAGCCAAGTCCTGGAGTCGGTGGTGTCCATCGGCTTCGCTGAGCACCCACACACGGAGCACGTCACCCTGCAGGCGGAGGTGCACTTCCCCAACCTCCACTTCCCCCAATCTCACATCCACTTTGGCTGCATCCTCAATGACACGGAGCTGACTCGAGAGCTGGAGGTGACCAACGTCAGCCCGCTGCCCGTGCAGTACCGCTGGACCTTCATGTCGGAGGGCAGGTGAGGCCCTGATGACGCCCCCATCTCCTCCGGACCTGCTCTCCCTCTATTCCTCTGCCTTCTTTGCTGGATGTGGAGTGATTGGTGTCGACCGCTCTGTTTTGCAGATTGCCGGACCCTGGTGACCATGCTGGAGAAGACCCTGATCCATCTGGAGGGTGGGAGTCACCACATACATGATCCGCACTCACGATGTCAGCTCCTGGTGGGTGATAAAACCATCTAATGACTCTTTCTAATCTCCAGGCAACGTGAACTCGACAAGTCAAGAGCTCCTGTCCCCGCGACCTGCGCCCAAACCCCGCAGCCAGAGGTAGGGTCCTGTGTTCTCTTCTGTCTCCTCCGTGGATCGCACCCTGGCCGTGGCTCGAGGGTGATCACGCTCCGCAGCAAGGCCACGTATTGCCGTCCATGCTCGCACAGAAGCCTGATGAGCTCCTCAGGCCACACGTTAGATGGCGGTCAGCCGCTCTCTCTGCCGCTCCCCTTGTGCACACTCAGCGGGACAGAGCATGCACGGGTTCCCAGTAGGAGGCTAGACGTCTGCTGGCAGGTTATTTCCTTCACCAAATAAGAGTTGGGGACAATAAAATCCAGAATCCCCCCTGGGGGCTTCCCATGTGGCCGAGCTGCTTCTCTCTTCCTCATCTCATCTCCTCGGTTTTCAGTCTGTGACATCGGGCACTGGAGATGGCGTAATGGTGGCAGAAGAACGCGGGACCACCGGAGTAGAGGAGGTATGCGGGGTCATGGTGTCTGCCCCCTGTAATTTCCCCACCGCTGAGGGTTCGCTTCTCCTGTTATTTCTCACCACCGGGGGTCTCTGATGTTCTTCTGCAGGTGTTTGACGTTCTTCCTCAGTTTGGGACCCTGCAGCCGGGAGAGAGTCAGGTCGTGTCATTTACATTCTATGGCCACACAGGCGTCAGCGGCGGGGTCCGGGCCCTGTGTATGGTTTATGGGGGGCCCATGTATGAAATCAGCCTGTATGGTGAAGCCTCGCTCGTCAGCTATGATCTGAGCACCAGAGAAATCGACTTTGGAGTCCAGGTAACATGGAGCACGTGTGGCAGGAGCGGGGGGATGGCGGCCGGTGTGCGTGTCCTAGCCGTGACACTGGGGCACACGCATGTGCTAACCTGCACATATAGACGGGGTATGATGCGGACAGTGGGGGTAACACACGGGCATGGCCAGCGGCGGGGAGGGTGTGCGACGCGGGGGTTGTGGTGGGGAGGGGGGATGACGCGGGGGTTGAGGGGGGGACGACGCGGGGGTCACTTCTGGCAGAGGGGAGGTGGGGGTGACCCGGGGGTCACTGCTGGCGGAGGGGAGGTGGGGGGTGACGCGGGGGTCACTGATGGCGGAGGGGAGGTGGGGGCGACGCGGGGGTCACTGCTGGCAGAGGGGAGGTGGGGGTCACTGCTGGCGAAGGGGAGTTGGGGGCGATGCGGGGGTCACTGCTGGCGGAGGGGAAGGGCATGCTTCATAGGGTACCTGAGGCTGAGCATTATGGGTGACAGCTGTTTGTTTTCACAGGTGATTGACCGGGTGGCCGAGGCCCAGATTGTCCTCAGGAACACGGGGAGGGTCGGCTTCCCATTTACTGTGCTGCAGCAGAGAGCGGAGGGGCAGCAGCAGAGAGCTGAGGGGCAGCCGTGCCCCGCGGAGCCGCACATCCAGCCCCAGAGTGTGAGTGCGCCCTCGGCTCTGCCCACGGCCGCTGGTTATTATTATTATACAGGACTGTTGGGCTCCGGCTCTGCCTGCCGCCTACGTGTCCTTACATGACCCCAGCATTAGCAGAGCGCACAGTACCGACATCATAGTGGCCAGTCCCTCACTAGAAGATGCGGACGATGGTGCTGCACCCGGAACCTCGCTGTTATAGCGGGATGGATGTGTGGACGGCTGTCACGAATCCACACCGCTGCCGCCAATTTGTCACGATTCACACCGTGACCGTCAGCCCTAAGTCACGGATCGGGGTGACTTTAGGCCAACAGACGGCTATCACATGTGCAGGGGCGCTTATCTTCGTTATCCCTCCACTGCTACAATGTGATGGAAAAAAAACACACACAAGGTTATTGACCTCTTAGTTTACAGCAGGGGCTTATTTTAGGTATCCCACTGCTCTTCAATATACCAGGAACTGCAGGGATTTATGTATGTCCCACTTACAGTTCCACTTAAAACTTGCAGCTCTCTGGCGCCCCCCTTACTCTCAGGTCAGATTAGGTACTGCACCTAGGATAATTAGTCGTCAGAAAGACTGCCTGCTATGTACTGGCTATTGGGCACGCTGCAGCGAGGCGATATAAATACTCCCACTCAGGCAGGAACAATAATTATCAACGCCACAGTCGCTACAACGACCCCCAAAGGCCCGCACACGGTATGCTGCCACCAGCTTCGATTAAACGGGTCCGAAGCTAACCCAAAACAGTAGCGTAATTCCCTTCAGAAGGCTTAAGGTACGTTTTAGAACAGGAAGAACGAACTAGTAATTTAAATATTTAACTCCAAAAGTTTAAGGCAGTGTTTATATAAAAATATTACAAGGATGTTACAAAATGAGACAATTGCAAATATGTACAAGGTAATAATAAAACAAACGGATTAAATGAGGAATAACACTTACATGTGTTCAGATCATTTGAGGCAACCAGGCTAGTGGGCGGAGTTCCCAAATGTCCCAATTCATCAGGGTTCTGGAGTAAGATCAGGCTCACACAGACTCCAGCAGACAGACTCACCGCAGGCTGGGGTGCCTGGCAGAATTCTAGCTCAGCCTGATGACATCATAAAAAGGGTTGGTTTTCCCAGACCCTCCTATCTCTTCAGTTTAACTAAAGAAAACCTAAATTTGTCTAATGCCTATAACTCCGCTACAGAACATGTCATAGTCATAACAAACCCAGCATTCATCTCGTATTAACATTGGCATTCTAATGAGATCAAATATGTCCTATTTGTGATGCATAATTACAGAGAAATCCCTACTTTTTACCTGATGGAGTGTGAAGCTCATGTTTAGAGTGGCTGACCGAACCGCCGATGAACGTTAACAATATGTATTTTTCCTTTTTCTAGCCTACATCGTTGGCCCAATATCTTACAATATTATGACAAAGAGCCTCATGTTTTAAAAGCGAGATCAGACCAGTTTCTGCTAGCACAACTTTCCCTTGCAGCTATGCCGGTCGTAAATTCCTTTCTTCAATAAAACTCCCCCACATACATTGACAAGGCAAGCTCTTGCCTGAGTGAAAGGGAAGGGGGAGGGGTTTAGCCCAAAGCCTGGGCTAACAGGAGAAACTAAACTTATATGATATTTCATACCATATCGTGACACCTCCCCCTTTTGGTGTGCGCTACGGAGGCAGAACCTCTCGGTATGCCTCCATGTGCACCTCAGTAGGTTCACCCTGGCGGGACAGTCCATCTGCATTGCTATGCTCCCTGCCCGTTTTGTGTTCAATGGTGAAGTCAAACTGCTGAAGGGCAAGGCTCCAGCGTAGCAACCTGCCGTTGGTTCCACACATGATGTTTAGCCAGCGCAGAGGGTTGTGGTCGGTCACCACGGTGAAGGTGCGACCGTACAAGTAGGGCTGCAAGCGCTGCAGGGCCCAGACTATGGCCAGGCACTCCTTCTCAATGGTGGAGTAGGCCACTTCCCTCGGCAAAAGTTTCCGGCTCAGGTACAACACGGGGTGCTCTTGGTCCTTCGAGTCAACCTGGCTGAGCACAGCACCGAGGCCAAACTCGCTGGCGTCAGTCTGTACCAAGAATGGTCGACTGCTGTCAACTGCTTTCAACACAGGGGCGTTGCACAGTGCGGTTTTCAATGCCTGGAAGACCCCTCACAGCCATCTGTCCAGTTGACGATGTGGGGTAGCTTCTTCCTGGTGAGGTCCGTCAAAGGTTTTGCCAGGCTACTATAGTGCTGTATGAAGCGCCTATAGTACCCTGTAGTGCCCAGGAAGGACATCACCTGTTTCTTGGTCCTGGGAGTGGGCCAGTCCACGATCGCTCCCACTTTCTCAGGCTCTGGCTTTAGGGTGTCTCCGCCTACCCGGTGCCCCAGGTAGTGGACCTCCCTCATGCCCATCTGGCACTTTCCCGGCTTGATAGTCAGTCCTGCTCGGTGAATTCGCCTGAGCACCTCCTCGAGATGCTGCAGGTGTTCCTTCCAGGAGGGACTGAAGATGGCAGTGTCATCCAAGTACACCACTGCGTACTTCTCCAGTCCCTGAAGCAGGAGATTGACCATCCGCTGGAAAGTGGCAGGGGCATTCTTCATGCCAAAGGGCATGACCGTGGACTCGTACAGTCCAAAGGATGTGATAAAGGCGGACTTCTCCTGCGCCTCGGGGCTCGGGAATCTGCCAGTATCCTCGACTCAGATCCATTATTGTCAGGTATTTTGCGCCAGCTAACTTCTCAAGCAGCTCCTCGATGCGTGGCATTGGGTGCGCGTCAGAGGCTGTAATGGCTTTGAGCCCCCTGTAGTCCACGCAGAACCGGGTGGTCCGGTCCTTCTTTGGCACGAGAATTATGGGTGAGGCCCACGCGCTCTTTGACCATCGAATCACCCCCAGCTGTAACATCTCATCGATCTCCTGGCGCATAACCTGCTTCACCTGGTCGGAGATTCGATAGGGTGTTCGCCGTAGTGGGGCATGATTCCCGGTGTCCACCTCGTGGACTGCTAACTCAGTCCTTCCAGGTCGGTTGGAAAACACAACCCGGAAGGGTTCCAGTGTGGTTTGCAACTGCAACCGCTGTGGTTCAGTTAGCGAGGCACTTACCTCCACGTCCTCAATGGACCCACCGGCCTTGGCTTGGGCCAGCATGTCCAGGAGGGTGTCTTCCTCCCCGTCTTTGGGTAAGCTGCAGACCGGTAGGACGAAAGGGTCACGTTCGTGATGAGCCTTCATCATGTTGACGTGAAAGGCCTTTCGCCTACCCCGAGCGTGGTCAAGCATGACCACGTAGGTGACCGGGTTGAGCTGTTGGTGGACGACATACGGGCCCTCCCAGGCTGCCTGAAGCTTATCCTTTGGTACGGGGACCAGCACCCACACCTTTTGACCCACGTGGTAGGTCCGCTCCCGGGCGTTCTGGTCGTACCAGTGCTTCTGGTCAGCCTGAGCCTGTGTCATGTTGTCATGCACCAACTGCGTCAAGGTCTGCATCTTGTCACGGAAGCGCATGACATACTTCACTATGGACACTTCAGAAGGGTTCGGCTCCTCTTCCCAGGATTCTCTTACCAACCCAAGGGGTCCCTGGACTCGCCTGCCGTACAGGAGCTCGAAGGGGGAGAACCCCGTCGAGGCCTGCGGAACCTCTCGGTAAGCAAACAGCAGGTGTGGGAGGTACCGCTCCCAGTCGCGCCCTTGTGTCTCAACCAGCATGCGTAGCATCTGTTTGAGGGTACCATTGAAGCGTTCACACAAGCCATTGGTCTGTGGGTGATACGCACTCGATACCAGGTGCTTCACCTGCATTCTCTTACAGAGAGCCTCCATTAGGCGAGACATGAATTGGGTCCCTTGATCAGTAAGCATCTCCCTGGGAAATCCTACACGTGAAAAGATAGCCAACAGGGCATCCGCCACCTTATCTGCCCTAGTTGACGACAGAGCTACTGCCTCTGGGTACCGGGTAGCGTAGTCTACCACAGTAAGGATGTATTGCTTTCCAGACCTGCTGGGGACGGCCAGCGGGCCCACAATGTCCACCGCGATCCTCTGGAAAGGCTCCTCTATCACTGGCAAAGGGATCAGGGGAGCCTTAAGAGCAGGCCCCGCCTTCCCCACTCTTTGACAGGTGACACAGGAGCGGCAGTAGTTTGACACATCTGTCCCCATCTTAGGCCAATAGAAGTGTTGAGACAGCCGGGCCTTTGTTTTGCTGATCCCCAAGTGTCCAGCTAGCGGGATCTCATGGGCAATCCGTAACAACTCACCCCGGAACTGCTGCGGGACGACCAGCTGTCTTTCCCTCAACCACTGCTTTTGCGATTTTCCGGGTACTGTCTCCCGGTACAGCCTTCCTCTTTCCCAGAACACCCTCTCCTTATCAGTCTCGGAGATGGGCGTCTCTGCGAGTTGTCTCAAACTCTCTAGGCTCGCATCTGCGCGCAGAGCGGCCTGAAACTCCTGGCTAGGGGAAGCCAGAAGCGATGTCAGGGTCCCTTCCCCACGGGAACCCTCTGGGACCTACTCTGGGTCCACCTCTGGTTCAGTCACAATGATGACTGAGGAGGGTCCAGAAGTCAGACAGTTATCTGCGTTCCGGGCACTCTGACTGCGGGTGACAGCAGCTACGTAGGCTGTCTCCCCGGGGATTTCTACAGACCCATCAGCCGACGCTGCTATAGGCTCTACCTCCCCATCCACCCCCATTACCTCAGGAGCATTGCTACATATGGGCCAGTTACCTTCCTCAGTGGCACTGGTCAATTGCATGGCATCACCTTCCTCACGGTTCCCATGTATCTCCCCATTTCCTGTAGCACCGACACTTGCCCCTGCTAGGGGTTCCTCAGCCGTCTCACTCCGCAGAGCGACGTGGCTGAGCACTCCTGTACCTATGGACACATCAACTTTCACAGAAAAATCATTATCAGGTTCAGTTGGCACAGGTACAACATTTTCACCATCAATCCTAGGGAAAAAATGGTTATCAGAGGCATCATTACTGGATAAAGCATGGTCAGGTAACGCATGCAATTTCCCATCATCATCATCATCATCAGGGTTAACGTTACCCTTATTAGCAGATTGGGGAGCGGTGTCGGGAACATAGTATGCAACCATCCTCCCCAAATCAGTCCCCAACAAAACCTCTGTGGGCAAATTATCAGACAGCCCCACTTCCTTTACCCCGCTCCCGGCACCCCAATCAATATAAATCCGGGCCATTGGCAAGGGACAGCTGATGCCCCCAATCCCAGTGACAGTTAGGGTTTTTCCCGGAATGATTTCTTCAGGGGCTGCCAGTTCGGGTCAGATGAGGGTTCGGTTCGTTCTGCCCCGGTGTCCTTGAGGCCTGTAGCAACATGGCCTCCCACGGTGACGTGCTGTACGTTGTCACACACCCAGCCACACCACCCACCAAAAGAACTGCTGCATTAGGCCCTGGGGCCTTGGATGAGGGGTTCTTCGGCTTGTCTGGACAGTGGGGACTGATATGACCAGTCCGCTTGCAGACGTAGCACTGGCGAGGTTCGGTGGTAGGTCTGATGCTGTTGGCTACGGGGACAGGATTTCTGGGGTGTTGGCTGGCAGGGGTACTGGCGTTGGTAGCAGGCTTACCCCCTCTCCAGCTGGTGGTGACTGGCTTCCGCACTTCCGATCTACGGTTGGCCTCATAGGCATCGGCAATCTGCGCTGCTTTCGTCACGTCTTTGGCTTCTCTGTCCATCACGAACTGTCGCACCTCAGCTGGGCAAAGATGTAAGAACTGGTCTTTGATCATCAGGTCTTCCAGCTGCTCAAAGGTGGTCACTGACAGTCCTTGGATCCACTGGTGAAAGTGGGTACTGAGTCCATGTGCCAGATCGCTGTAGCTGTCATGTGGGCCACGGTGGAGGTTCCGGAACTTTCTACGGTACACCTCGGGTGTAAGCTGGTACTTGGCTATCGGAGCCTGCTTGATGGCCTCATAGTCACCATCTTGTTCTTGAGGGAGGGCAGCAAACGCCTCCAGAGCTTTGCCTCTCAGCCCTGGTGTCAGGTATCGTGCCCATTCTTGTATAGGCAGCTGGTACTGCCTGCAGGCTTTCTCAAAGGCCCGCAGAAAAGTGTCCAAGTCCCCATCCTTTTCCATAACAGGGAAGTGATCGGGCTGCGGCTTCGGTATCTGAGCTCTGCTGGGCTCACGGCCGTATTGGGACAACCCCTGCATTTGCAGTCGGGCTAACTGCAGCTGGTACTCCCGCTCTGCTTGGGCCTCTCGCTCGGCTCGCTGGGCCTGGGCCTCTCGCTCGGCTCGGGCCTTGGCCTCCTGCCGGTATTGCTGAATCAGCTGCCGACGCCCCTCATGGTTGTCAGTGGGGAATTCTTTCAAGGCCGCCAGCAGGTGGGGGTCCAATTCGCCCTGATTGCTAACAGGGCCGGCATCCAGTGGTTGGACCTCTGCTGCAGCACCATGTTCCCTGGTGCTGGCTTCTGCGGCCACTGGGCTCTGAGAGTGGTCTAGAGCGGCTTCCCATTGCACCAGAACTGCGACCAGTTGGGCTTTGTTTTTGCCTGCAAAGTCAATGTGCTGTGACTTGCATAAGGCAATAAGGGTGTCTCTGGTCTGCTGCTCATAAAAGGTTTCTCCCAGCACAACCATGGTTGCCAAATAAAAGATAGGACAGAAAAATGAAGAGAAAGGGAAGGGATAATTACCAGTACACACAATTGTCTCAGGACTAATAAACACTGAGTTCGTTCTCCAAACTTATTTGCGCAGAGTCCTCGCAAGAACTTTGCAAGTTTTTAGTGAGAGGAATGATTGCTCAAACCAAATCACTAATGCTTTAAGATCCCACCGCCTTGCCACCAATTTGTCACGAATCCACACCGCTGCCGCCAATTTGTCACGATTCACACCGTGACCATCACCCCTACGTCACAGATCGGGGTGACTTTAGGCCAACAGACGGCTATCACATGTGCAGGGGGGCTTATCTTAGTTATCCCTCCACTGCTACAATGTGATGAAAAAAAAAACACACACAAGGTTATTGACCTCTTAGTTTACAGCAGGGGCTTATTTTAGGTATCCCACTGCTCTTCAATATACCAGGAACTGCAGGGATTTATGTATATCCCACTTACAGTTCCACTTGAAACTTGCAGCTCTCTGGCGCCCCCCTTACTCTCAGGTCAGATTAGGTACTGCACCTAGGATAATTAGTCGCCAGAAAGGCTGCCTGCTATGTACTGGCTATTGGGCACGCTGCAGCGAGGCGATATAAATACTCCCACTCAGGCAGGAACAATAATTATCAATGCCGCAGTCGCTACAACGACCCCCAAAGGGCCGCACACGGTATGCTGCCACCAGCTTCGATTAAACGGGTCCGAAGCTAACCCAAAACAGTAGCGTAATTTCCTTCAGAAGGCTTAAGGTACATTTTAGAACAGGAAGAACGAACTAGTAATTTATATATTTTACTCTGAAAGTTTAAGGCAGTGTTTATATAAAAATATTACAAGGATGTTACAAAATGAGACAATTGCAAATATGTACAAGGTAATAATAAAACAAACAGAGATTAAATGAGGAATAACACTTACATGTGTTCAGATCATTTGAGGCAACCAGGCTAGTGGGCGGAGTTCCCAAATGTCCCAATTCATCAGGGTTCTGGAGTAAGATCAGACTCCAGCAGACAGACTCAACGCAGGCTGGGGTGCCTGGCAGACTTATAGCTCAGCCTGATGACATCATAAAAAGGGTTGGTTTTCCCAGACCCTCCTATCTCTTCAGTTCAACTAAATTCAACCTAAATTTGTCTAATGCCTATAACTCCGCTACAGAACATGTCATAGTCATAACAAACCCAGCATTCATCTCGTATTAACATTGGCATTCTAATGAGATCAAATATGTCCTATTTGTGATGCATAATTACAGAGAAATCCCTACTTTTTACCTGATGGAGTTAGAAGCTCATGTTTAGAGTGGCTGACCGAACCGCCGATGAACGTTAACAATATGTATTTTTCCTTTTTCTAGCCTACATCGTTGGCCCAATATCTTACAATATTATGACAAAGAGCCTCATGTTTTAAAAGCGAGATCAGACCAGTTTCTGCTAGCACAACTTTCCCTTGCAGCTATGTCGGTCATAAATTCCTTTCTTCAATAAAACTCCCCCACATACATTACAAGGCAAGCTCTTGCCTGAGTGAAAGGGAAGGGGGGTTTTAGCCCAAAGCCTGGGCTAACAGGAGAAACTAAACTTATATGATATTTCATACCATATCGTGACAACCGCGTTATGTAACCGCAGAAGGGAGCTCTGCGCAGAGCTGCCCCCCTGTGGACAGGACTCACTGCAGCCCCCTGCGCTTCCTTTGTAGTGTGTCTGCACAGAGGATAAAGTCTGCCCCCCTGTGGACAGGACTCTCACTCCAGTGTGTGTATATAGGTGTGTGTTCTGTGTATGGATAGTGTGTATGTATGATGTGTGTGTTCTGTGTATAGTGTGTGTGTGTATATTGTGTACTATGTATATGTGTGTACAGGGCAAGGCCGCCATCACCTCTTGATTTACCCCAGAACGCGTCTGATCTCCTGCTCGCTCTCTAATCCGCAGGGCCTTGTTCCCGCTGGAGGAGAAGAAATTCTCACCGTTTCCTATTTCCCTGGAGTCCCCGTTACTTTCCAGCACTTTATTCACCTGCAGGTGGCTCACCTGGAAGCAGAGACTATTGTCCTGCGAGGAGAGGGAGTGTTCCCCCGCATCAGCCTGGATCTGCCCCGGAACCTCACAGGTATTCAGCACACCTCCTGTGCCTCTTGCCTCACTTCTCAAAATCACTCCTGTGCCTCCTGCCTCACTTCTCAGAATCACTACTGTGCTTCCTGCCTCACTTCTCAGAATCACTCCTGTGCCTCCTGCCTCACTTCTCAGAATCACTCCTGTGCCTCCTGCCTCACTTCTCAGAATCACTCCTGTGCCTCCTGCCTCACTTCTCAGAATCACTCCTGTGCCTCCTGCCTCACTTCTCAGAATCACTCCTGTGCCTCCTGCCTCACTTCTCAGAATCACTCCTGTGCCTCCTGCCTCACTTCTTGGAGCCACTCCTGTGCCTCTTGCCTCACTTCTCAGAATCACTCCTGTGCCTCCTGCTTCACTTCTCAGAATCCTATACCTCCTGCCTCACTTTTCAGTAACACCTGTACCTCCTGCCTCACTTTTCAGTAACACCTGTGCCTCCTGCCTCACTTCTCAGTTACACCTGTGCCTCCTGCCTCACTTTCTACACCTGTGCCTCCTGCCTCACTTCTTAGTTACACAGTTACACCTGTGCCTCCTGCCTCACTTCTCAGTTACACCTGTGCCTCCTGCCTCACTTCTCAGTTACACCTGTGCCTCCTGCCTCACTTCTCAGTTACACCTGTGCCTCCTACCTCACTTCTCAGTTACACCTGTGCTTCCTGCCTCACTTCTCAGTTACACCTGTGCCTCCTGCCTCACTTCTCAGTTACACCTGTGCCTCCTGCCTCACTTCTCAGTTACACCTGTGCCTCCTGCCTCACTTCTCAGTTACACCTGTGCCTCCTGCCTCACTTCTCAAAATCACTCCTGTGCCTCCCGCCTCACTTCTCAGAATCACTCCTGTGCCTTGTCTCCTGCCTCACTTCTCAGAATCACTCCTGTGCCTCCTGCCTCACTTCTTAGAGCCACTCCTGTGCCTCCTGCCTCACTTCTCAGAATCACTCCTGTGCCTCCTGCCTCACTTCTCAGAATCACTCCTGTGCCTCCTGCCTCACTTCTCAGAATCACTCCTGTGCCTCCTGCCTCACTTCTCAGAATCACTCCTGTGCCTCCTGCCTCACTTCTCAGAATCACTCCTATACCTCCTGCCTCACTTCTCAGTTACACCTGTGCCTCCTGCCTCACTTCTCAGTTACACCTGTGCCTCCTGCCTCACTTCTCAGTTACACCTGTGCCTCCTGCCTCACTTCTCAGAATCTCTCCTGTGCCTCCTGCCTCACTTCTCAGTTACACCGGTGCCTCCTGCCTCACTTCTCAGAATCTCTCCTGTGCCTCCTGCCTCACTTCTCAGTTACACCTGTGCCTCCTGCCTCACTTCTCAGTAACATCTGTGCCTCCTGCCTCACTTCTCAGTTACACCGTTGCCTCCTGCCTCACTTCTCAGTAACACCTGTGCCTCCTGCCTCACTTCTCAGTTACACCTCTGCCTCCTGCCTCACTTCTCAGTTACACCTCTGCCTCCTGCCTCACTTCTCAGCCACTCCTGTGCCTCCTGCCTCACTTCTCAGTCACTCCTATGCCTGCAGCCTCACTTCTCAGAATCACTCCTACGCCTCCTGCCTCACTTCTCAGAATCACTCCTGTGCCTCCTGCCTCACTTCTCAGAATCACTACTGTGCTTCCTGCCTCACTTCTCAGAATCACTCCTGTGCCTCCTGCCTCACTTCTCAGAATCACTCCTGTGCCTCCTGCCTCACTTCTCAGAATCACTCCTGTGCCTCCTGCCTCACTTCTCAGAATCACTCCTGTGCCTCCTGCCTCACTTCTCAGAATCACTCCTGTGCCTCCTGCCTCACTTCTCAGAATCACTCCTGTGCCTCCTGCCTCACTTCTCAGAATCACTCCTGTGCCTCCTGCCTCACTTCTCAGAATCACTCCTGTGCCTCCTGCCTCACTTCTCAGAATCACTCCTGTGCCTTCTGCCTCACTTCTCAGAATCACTCCTGTGCTTCCTGCCTCACTTCTCAGAATCACTCCTGTGCCTTCTGCCTCACTTCACAGAATCACTCCTGTGCCTCCTGCCTCACTTCTCAGAATCACTCCTGTGCCTCCTGGCTCAGTGTAATCAGTATAACGGCGCCGATCTGACACTGCCTGTAGTCAATGAGCACAATCCTGATCACAGGTATCAGTGTAATCAGTATAACGGCACTGACCTGACACTGTCTGTAGTCACTGAGCACAATCCTGATCACAGGTATCAGTGTAATCAGTATAACGGCGCTGACCTGACACTGTAGTCACTGAGCACAATCCTGATCACAGGTATCAGTGTAATCAGTGTAACGGCACCGACCTGACACTGTCAGTAGTCACTGAGCACAATCCTGATCACAGGTATCAGTGTAATCAGTATAATGGCGCCGACCTGACACTGCCTGTAGTCACTGAGCACAATCCTGATCACCGGTATCAGTGTGATCAGTATAACAGCACCAACCTGACACTGCCTGTAGTCACTGAGCACAATCTTGATCACAGGTATCAGTGTAATCAGTATAACGGCACCGACCTGACGCTGTCTGTAGTCACTGAGCACAATCCTGATCACAGGTATCAGTGTAATCAGTATAACAGCACCGACCTGACACTGTCTGTAGTCACTGAGCACAATCCTGATTACAGGTATCAGTGTAATCAGTATAATGGCTCCGACCTGACACTGCCTGTAGTCACTTAGCACAATCCTGATCACAGGTATCAGTGTAATCAGTATAACGGCACTGACCTGACACTGCCTGTAGTCACTGAGCACAATCCTGATCACAGGTTGCTTTATACAAACTGGCGTCTTTGAACCATGCATTATACTTATAAAATAGCCAGTTCCCTCGGATGAGGTTTATCCATTTTTGGTATTTCTGCTATATTCCGTGTAGCACTATGAAAACCAGATAGAATTATGTGTATTATGTGGTTCTCCATTGCATTAAAACTCTCACGGTGATAACGGGGATCTCGCCGCAGTTCAGCCCGGCTGAGAACGCAGCCTCAGTGACAGGATGTAAGCTCTATGACGTCACCGCCAGTCACTGAGGCTGCGCACCCGTATTGTCTGCCTCGCCCAGATTGTCTGCCTCGCCTGTTTATCCTGCCTCACCTGTATAATTGGCCTTGCCTATATTGCCCACGTCGCCCGTATTGTCTGCCTCGCCCGTATTGTCTGCCTCGCCCGTATTGTCTGGCTCGCCTATATTGCCCACGTCGTCCATATTGTCTGCCTCGCCCGTATTGTCTGCCTCGCCCATATTGTTTGCCTCGCCCATATTGTTTGCCTCGCCCATATTGTCTGCCTTGCCCGTATCGTCTGCCTCGCCCGTATCGTCTGCCTCACCCGTGTTGTCTGCCTCACCCATATCGTCTGCCTCACCCATATCGTCTGCCTCACCTTTATCATCTACCTCTCCCATATTGCCCGCCTCGCCCATATTGTCTGCCTCTCCCATATTGTCTGCCTTGCCTGTATTGTCTGTATCGCCCGCCTCGCCCACAGTTCTGTAAGTTTTCCTGATTTCTGCCCCCAGCAGGTGACCGTTATGAGCCGTTCCTGAGAGCAGCGGAGCAGTTGAGGGGAGGAGAGCCGGAGCCCTGCGCAGCCTCTGTACGGCGGCCGCCCGTGGTTGTATATGTCAGCGGTGAGTCCAGTGATGTGCTGTGCGCGGAGCTGACCGGACTGTGCCGTGTTTTGCAGGAAGCGCTGCTGATGATGGAGGTGGAGCGCCTCCTGATTAAGAAGCATGCGGAGGACGAGCTGGATAAGGGGGTAACGGGGGGCAGCACCCAGAAGAGACGCCGGCAGCTGCTGCAGTGAGTGCTGATATTGGCGCCTGTACATCTACGTCCTCATGGGCACATGTGACGAGGGTTTTCGACCACATGACAGCCCCCATGCTGTACATTCAGGTCCCCCCATCGCGCCTGTCTGTGTGTTCCAGGGCCGACCTCCCAGAATACCTGCTGGACTTTGGCTACGTAATTGTTGGAGAGGTCCGATCACACATCATTAATGTCACGAACACTGGACATTTTCCCGTGTCCTTCCGGGCTGACCGGCGTGGACTTCCAGGCACAGGTATCACCATATCCGTCCTCCGCCGGCCATGAGCGGCCGTGGCAGTAACAGTCCCGGCGTTCTGCCTCACGTAGGGTTCACCGTGGAGTTAGACCGCGTCCGGAATCTGCCGTGCTGTCAGACCGAGATTTTCTGGGTGAAGTTTGATCCTCAGGGTGCGAATCTCCATCCAGGAGCAGTGGATGTGGTGCTGGACATTGAGGTGAGGTCTCGGTCCATGGTGACGCCACCTCGCTGTCTGATGTGTCTCTCAGGCCTGATCTCTTCCTGCAGGTGAATGGGGGACCCCGGTGGTCTGTCCGTCTCCAGGCGCTGGTCACTATGCCGTCCCTGTGTGTTTCGGACAAGCGGGTGGAGTTCAGTCCTGTTCAGGTCGGTCAGTGTCAGATCCGCACTCTTCAGCTATCTAACCCGCTCCCTGTGCCCTGCGAGTGGACACTGATGTCCCTGGAGGCTGAAGTTAAGGTACAGCCATTAGCCTGGTCCCTGTCACTAACGGCGCACCTGCGGGAGCAGAACTCGGTGCTTATTGTTCCCGTCCCCTGCAGAGAGACAAACCCCTCCCCATGCACCTGCGCAAGAAGCTGAGGCAGGAAGCTCAGCCCAAAGCCGCCATCTTCGAGATGATCCCAGCACATGACCTTCTGCTTCCCGGCCAGAAGAAGAACGTGGACATAAAGTTTCTGCCACGGGAAGAGGTGAGGAATCCGAGCGATGGCACTGGGGATGTAACCCGGGCGGTGGGATTCTGACGGTGGGCTGTGATGCACTTTCGTTGTAGAAGCTGTACCGTCAGCGGCTGGTCCTTCAGGTGACGCAGAGTAGCCAGCGAGTCCTGATACTAGCACAAGGCCAGGGCCTGGAGCCACAGTTGGAGTTTACCCCCGGTGTCCTGGAGCTGGGTCCCATCCTGCCACTAAGCTCGGGTGATGATGTGGAGGTCGTGGTGAGAAATCCCTGCAGCTTTCCCATCGAGTTCTACTCCCTGGAGATGGACAAGCAGTACGTGGAGGAGGAGAAGGTAATCAGCGGGCGTGCTGCGCTCTCCGGGCACCGCTCACACCGATCGCTCCATCGCTCTGTGCTTGGTGCAGATTCTGCGGCTGCTGAATGGCTATGATGCTCAGAAGACCCTTCTGCTCCCACCACGCTCAGCTGGAGAGAAACTCCCACCAGAGATCCTGGAGTACTACGAGGAGAAGAGACATCTTCAGGAGGAACAGAAGAGAGGGCGCGGAGCGCAGGACACAGAGGATGGTGAGTGGTGTATGTACCCAGTGTACAGGGCAGTGTATGCTCCGCTGTGTACAGACCCATGAGGCCGTACACCAAGTCTCCAGAGGGCACAGAGGACGGTGAGTGGTGTACGAGGTACCCAGTGTACAGGGCAGTGTATGCTCCGCTGTGTACAGACCCATGAGGCCGTACACCATGTCTCCAGAGGGCACAGAGGATGGTGAGCGGTGTATGTACCCAGTATACAGGGCAGTGTATCCTCCGCTGTATACAGACCCATGAGGCTGTACACCATGTCTCCAGAGGACTGTGAGCGGTGTATGTACCCAATGTACAGGGCAGTGTATGCTCCGCTGTATACACACCCATGAGGCTGTACACCATGTCTCCAGAGGACGGTGAGCGGTGTATGTACCCAGTATACAGAGCAGTGTATCCTCCGCTGTATACAGACCCATGAGGCTGTACACCATGTCCAGAGGGCACAGAGGACGGTGAGCGGTGTATGCACCCAGTATACAGGGCAGTGTATGCTCCACTGTATACAGACCATTGAGGCCCTACACCATGTCTCCAGAGGGCACAGAGGACGGTGAGCGGTGTATGTACCCAGTATACAGGGCAGTGTATCCTCTGTATACAGACCCAAGAGGCTGTACACCATGACTCCAGAGGACGGTGAGCGGTGTATGCACCCAGTATACAGGGCAGTGTATGCTCCGCTGTATACAGACCATTGAGGCCCTACACCATGTCTCCAGAGGGCACAGAGGATGGTGAGCAGTGTATGTACCCAGTGTACAGGGCAGTGTATCCTCCTCTGTATACAGACCCATGAGGCCGTACACCATGTCTCCAGAGGGCACAGAGGATGGTGAGCGGTGTATGTACACAGGGTACAGGGCAGTGTATCCTCCTCTGTATACAGACCCATGAGGCTGTACACCATGTCTCCAGAGGTCACAGAGGATGGTGAGCGGTGTATGTACCCAGTGTACAGGGCAGTGTATCCTCCTCTGTATACAGACCCATGAGGCTGTACACCATGTCTCCAGAGGATGGTGAGCGGTGTATGTACCCAGTGTACAGGGCAGTGTATGCTCCTCTTTATACAGACCTGTGAGGCCGTACACCATGTCTCCAGAAGATGGTGAGCAGTGTATGTACCCAGTATACAGGGCAGTGTATGTTCCGCTGTATACAGACCCATGAGACTGTACACCATGTTTCCAGAGGATCGTGAGCGGTGTATGTACCTAGTATACAGGGCAGTGTATGCTCCTCTGTATACAGACCCATGAGACTGTACACCATGTCTCCAGAGGACAGTGAGCGGTGTATGTACCCAGTATACAGGGCAGTGTATGCTCCTCTGTATACAGACCCATGAGGCCCTACACCATGTCTCCAGAGGACGGTGAGCGGTGTATGTACCCAGTATACAGGGCAGTGTATGCTCCGCTGTATACAGACCCATGAGGCTGTACACCATGTCTCCAGAGGACGGTGAGTGGTGTATGTACCCAGTGTACAGGACCGTGTATGCTGCGCTGTATACAGACCCATGAGGCCCTACACCATGTCTCCAGAGGATGGTGAGCGGTATATGTACCCAGTATACAGGGCAGTGTATCCTCCGCTGTATACAGACCCATGAGGCTGTACACCATGTCTCCAGAGGACGGTGAGCGGTGTATGTACCCAGTATACAGGGCAGTGTATGCTCGCAGTATACAGACCCATGAGGCTGTACACCATGTCTCCAGAGGACGGTGAGCGGTGTATGTACCCAGTATACAGGGCAGTGTATCCTCCGCTGTATACAGACCCATGAGGCTGTACACCATGTCTCCAGAGGATGGTGAGCGGTGTATGTACCCAGTATACAGGGCAGTGTATCCTCCGCTGTATACAGACCCATGAAGCCCTACACCATGTCTCCAGAGAATGGTGAGCAGTGTATGTACCCAGTGTACAGGGCAGTGTATCCTCCTCTGTATACAGACCCATGAGGCCCTACACCATGTCTCGAGAGGATGGTGAGCAGTGTATGTACCCAGTATACAGGGCAGTGTATACTCCGCTGTATACAGACCCATGAGGCTGTACACCATGTCTCCAGAGGACAGTGAGCGGTGTATGTACCCAGTATACAGGGCAGTGTATCCTCCGCTGCATACAGACCCATGAGGCTGTACACCATGTCTCCAGAGGACGGTGAGCGGTGTATGTACCCAGTATACAGGGCAGTGTATCCTACGCTGTATACAGACCCATGAGGCTGTACACCATGTCTCCAGAAGACAGTGAGCGGTGTATGTACCCAGTATACAGGGCAGTGTATCCTCCGCTGCATACAGACCCATGAGGCTGTACACCATGTCTCCAGAGGACGGTGAGCGGTGTATGTACCCAGTATACAGGGCAGTGTATCCTACGCTGTATACAGACCCATGAGGCTGTACACCATGTCTCCAGAGGATGGTGAGCGGTGTATGTACACAGTATACAGGGCAGTGTATCCTCCGCTGTATACAGACCCATGAGACTGTACACCATGTCTCCAGAGGATGGTGAGCGGTGTATGTACCCAGTATACAGGGCAGTGTATCCTCCACTGTCTACAGACCCATGAGACTGTACGTCTCCGGAGATGTCTTTGAGGGCGCAGATCGTTTCTCCTGCTGATTAGGTGCCGTGTATGAGGCAGATTCGGAGCTGGTGTCTGATCGGGATGACAGAGCGGAGCTTCCTGCCGCGCGGCTCTTCCCGTCTACCGCCAGCAGTGGAGAAGGCGGCTCTTCTATCAGAGAAGCTGAGGAGGACAAGGATGCGGGACCAGGTGAGGTGAAAAGTCTGGAGAGATCTTGGTGGTGATGAGCTCGAGGACAGGAGGTTCGTGAATGTCGTAGGCATCATCGCTATCAGATTGTACCTTTGTGCAGGTGCAGAAGTCGGCAGAATTGATGGAAACAGCAAAGGCGTGGGCGAGCTGGAAAGCAACCCTGTGTCCTCAGCCATTGCCCGCTACATGGGCATTGACACCAGCATTGAAGGCCAAGCAGCAAGAAATCGGCGTGGCATCGCTATCATTGTACATGGAGCCCCCCTTACAGGTGAGATGAATGGCTGCATCTGCGGAGAGTAGTAGTGAGCAGATATTATACATCTCACCACTCCTACCCCCAAAAACCGGCCTTCCAACTCTTTTTAGGCAAGAGCTCCATGGCAGTGGTCCTGGCCCAGCATTACAATGTGGCCTGTCTTTCCATTAACTCGGTGGTCCTGGAAGCCATCTCTGATGGGAACAGTCCTACTGGACTAAAAGCAAGACAACTGTGTGCCAAGGCTGCACTGAACCAGGTGCTTCGGGAGTCCGAGGAGGCAGGTACGTTATACCGGCACCCAGAGGCGTAGCTAGGGTTTTGGTCCGGGGGGGCGAAGCTTCTGAGTGGGCCCCTAACCAGGTAACCTTGATTACAACTCGATGACGCACCCTAATAGTGGAGGAGACCTCAGCAGATGACCGCGCTATTACTGAAGATAAATCTCTATATAACGACCAACATGGATATTACCGCCATATGGTCAGTGGTAAATACCAGCCCTTCAGAACATATAAGAGATCACAGCACAGTTACAGATGGTGACTTACCGTTGACGTTCTTTATGATGGAATCGTCACTTTTCCCGTCTTTTCCATCTGGCCCAGACCTACATGACAACTTCTTCCGGCAAGGACTCAGCTGCAGGGAAAACAACAAAGACACATTTCTCTTCTCACATTCCAGCCATCACCATCTATTCCCAACCTGCACAAACTCCTCATCCTGCTGATACCCCAACACTGAGCCGCTGCCGCCGTATGTGTCCCTATTACTGCACCTGATACCCCAATACTGAGCCGCTGCTGCCGTATGTGTCCCTATTATTGCACCTGATACCCCAATACTGAGCCGCTGCTGCCGTATGTGTCCTTATTACTGCACCTGATACCCCAATACTGAGCCGCTGCCGCCGTATGTGTCCCTATTACTGCACCTGATACCCCAATACTGAGCCGCTGCCGTATGTGTCCTTATTACTGCACCTGATACCCCAATACTGAGCCGCTGCTGCCCTATGTGACCCTATTATTGCACCTACTCTGTGGTTCTCTGTACCCTCTAAAATCTAAAGCACCCCTCTATAATATAGTAATGCCAGGTGCAAGTGCCGTAGAAAACAGAGCCCACATTTTGCCCCCTAGAAAATAATAATGCCCTCTGTGTGCCCCTTTGATAGTCACAGTAACCTGAGTTCCCCTATTACAATAAGTGCCCACTTTACATTTAATAATGACCTGAGTCTCGCCCCCTGTACAGCTCACCTATACACAGTATAATGCCCCCTAACTGTATAGTACCACCCACACAGTATACTGACCCGTTAGTAGCCTTCAAACTGTTTGATGGCTCCAACACTGTAATCCCCACAATGTATGATGGCCCCATAGATAACTTCCATATAGTATAATGTGCCAGATAGTCCTCAATATAGCACAAGGCAGCACCCCTATAGGCAGACCCTGTAGTATAAGGCAGCACCCCCCAAAGGCAGATCCTGTAGAATAAGGCAGCACTCCCCCCATAGGCAGATCCTGTAGAATAAGGCAGCACTCCCCCCATAGGCAGATCCTGTAGAATAAGGCAGCACGCCCCCCTATAGGCAGATCGTGTGTATAAGGCAGCACTCCCTCCCCATAGGCAGATACAGCAGAATAAGGCAGCACTCCCCCCTATAGGCAGATACTGTAGAATAAGGCAGCACTCCCCCCCCCCCCCCATAGGCATATCCTGTATATAAGGCAGCACTCCCCCCCTATAGACAGATACTGTAGAATAAGGCTGCACTCCCCCCTCCCTATAAGCAAATCCTGTATATAAGGCAGCACTCCCTCCCTATAGGCAGATCCTGTGTATAAGGCAGCACTCCCCCCCTATAGGCAGATCCTGTGTATAAGGCAGCACTCCCCCCTATAGGCAGATCCTGTGTATAAGGCAGCACTCCCCCCTAAACGCAGATCCTGTAGAATAAGGCAGCACCCCCCCATAGGCAGATCCTGTGTATAAGGCAGCACTCCCGTGCATAGGCAGATCCTGTAGAATAAGGCAGCACTCCCCCCTTATAGGCAGATCCTGTATATAAGGCAGCACTCCCCCCCCCCCCCCCCCCTTATAGGCAGATCATGTGTATAAGGCAGCACTCCCCCCTATAGGCAGATCCTGTATATAAGGCAGCACTCCTCCCCTATAGGCAGATCCTGTATATAAGGCAGCACTCCCCCCCCTATAGGCAGCGCAGCGCTCCTTCCCTCATCACTGAGGTGAGCTGTATCGGCTAGATGCCGATACAGCTCACCGTGCAATGACAGGCGGGGGGCCCACTGCTGGCACCGGGCCCCCGCCACCGGCTCAGGGGCCCCATAGCGGCAAAGCAGGGAGATCGATTCTCCCTGCTCTGCCGCAGAATGTAACTGCATCGGCGCGCTGCGAGCGCCGATGCAGTTACAGTAGCGTAGCTCCGGGTGGGCCCCCTCAGAGCCCTGGGCCCGGGGCGATGGCCCCCTCTGCCCCCCCGGTAGCTACGCTACTGCCGGCACCTTCAGAGCTACGGTGATGGAGGTTGGGTATCTAGGCTGATGTCGCCTGCTGTGTGCATCCATCCTCGCAGTGGTGATGTGGTATCTTGTGTCCTGCAGCCTCCATGGTTGATACCCCCAGCGGTCAGACTGCATTAAGCGTGGAAGCGCTGGCCAAGCACACAGCAGACGGGGGTCCGGCTGCAGAGCCCAGAGTCGCCCCTCAGTCCGTAATCTCCCGGGGGAATCGAGGAAGTCTGCTGGCTGCAAAGGGCAAATCGGAGTCTCACCAAATCTCAGGACCCAGGCAGCATTTGTCAGATCAGGCAGCTTCACAGGTAAGAGGGCGATGCCCGTCCTGATAAAGACCCCCGCAGGGTTCAGTCTCTGGCCCTACGGCTGGGGTCGCTCTGCTTTACTGCCTACTCTGCTGTCCCCAGTCCAGAATCTGTCATTCAGAAAGCTTCGGACTGATACCCAGTTCGATAGCTTCCGTTAAAAAGGGGATCCTGAGATTTTGCCTAATAGCTGCCAGGGCAGTTATTCCCCGGCATTGGAGGTCTACTGAGGTGCCCTCCAAGGAGGAATGGATAGCTGAAATGGATAGATTACATCGTCTGGAGTCGCTGGTGGCGGGTGATGGTGATGCTGCATATGACCAGGGGCGCACCTGGTTCCTCTGGCAATCCTTCAAGGAGAGCACAGGGTTCCTGACTTGGCTGCGTACATACTCATAATTCTCAATACGTGGGCGTGTACAATGCTGGGTCTCCCTTAACCCCCCCTCCCCCTCCCTCCTTACTCCCCTTTTCCCCCATTCCCCCCCTTTCTTTTTTTTTTTTTTTCTTCTCTTTTTCTATTTCTTTCCTTTCTCCTATTTCTGCAATTGCTTTTCTTACAGGTTCTGTAATTTGTATATAAGGTCTATGTCCCGAGGTGATTCTCAAGATGAGAACCATGTACCCTTTATGTGCTAGAGTTCTTGTTCAACTACACTTGTGCTGGGTTCTCAGAGACGTAATGTATAGCTCTGGACATTGTAATGATTCTTTTTACTGTTTTTCCTGTTTAAAATTGCAATAAATATATTTACTGAAAAAAAAAAGAGAGAGCTTTGGACTCTCTTTTGACATCTTTTCTGGTGGTGTTTGTCCTCTACACCGGGCATACTACACTACTGTGTCCAGGAGAAAGGATGAACATCACAGTAAAGTGATGGACAGAGACTGCAGAAAAGGCAGAAATGGAGTGTGAAAGAGGCCATATAAGTCTGGTCTTTCTTCCTGCAGTCGGGCAGCTCACCTCTCCCCGGTCCAGCAGCGCGGCGCCTGAGTGTGAGTGCCAGTGTGGGCGGTGAACTGGGACTGCTGAGCTGCGTGCTCCCGGAGGAGCTGCTGCTGGAAATCCTCTGTGAGCGGCTGCAGGTACGTGCACCATATCTCCTGACGTCACGTGGAGCACAGAGCGCCGCCGCCTGTACGCTGATGGTCCGCATTGGGTTACACTGCGCTGTATACTGTTCCTGGTCTCACTCACCGTCTATACTTTATACTCTTCTTTCCTCGCAGCTAAGCGACTGTTTCCGCGGTATTGTGTTTGATGGCCTCAATACCTTGTTTGCTCGCAGTACGTCCTCAGCTCTCCACATTGTCCTGAAGGCTCTGAACAATCGCCAGCATATATATCTGCTCAATTTGTGGCAGGATTACGCCACGATGAAGGCGCGAGACGCCGCCCGGAAGCAGCAGGATGGTAATAAGGACCGACATCGGGGACCTCTGTGTCGTGTATATAAATCTATATATCCAGGATTTCTGTGTCGTATATATATCAGGGACCTCCGTGTCTTGTATATATAAATCTATATATCAGGGATTTCTGTGTTGTATATATATCGGGGACCTCCGTGTCATGTATATAAATCTATATATCGGGGATTTCTGTGTCATATATACTGTATATTGGGGACCTCCGTGTCGTGTATATAAATCTATATATCGGGGATTTCTGTGTCGTATATATATTGGGGACCTCCGTGTCGTGTATATAAATCTATATATCGGCGATTTCTGTGTCGTATATATATTGGGGACCTCCATGTCGTGTATATAAATCTATATATCGGGGATTTCTGTGTCGTATATATTGGGGACCTCCGTGTCATGTATATAAATCTATACACTCACCGGCCACTTTATTAGGTACACCTGTCCAACTTCTTGTTAACACTTAATTTCTAATCAGCCAATCACATGGCGGCAACTCAGTGCATTTAGGCATGTAGACATGGTCAAGACAATCTCCTGCAGTTCAAACCGAGCATCAGTATGGGGAAGAAAGGTGATTTGAGTGCCTTTGAACGTGGCATGGTTGTTGGTGCCAGAAGGGCTGGTCTGAGTATTTCAGAAACTGCTGATCTACTGGGATTTTCACGCACAACCATCTCTAGGGTTTACAGAGAATGGTCCGAAAAAGAAAAAAAATCCAGTGAGCGGCAGTTCTGTGGGCGGAAATGCCTTGTTGATGCCAGAGGTCAGAGGAGAATGGGCAGACTGGTTCGAGCTGATAGAAAGGCAACAGTGACTCAAATCGCCACCCGTTACAACCAAGGTAGGCCTAAGAGCATCTCTGAACGCACAGTGCGTCGAACTTTGAGGCAGATGGGCTACAGCAGCAGAAGACCACACCGGGTACCACTCCTTTCAGCTAAGAACAGGAAACTGAGGCTACAATTTGTACAAGCTCATCGAAATTGGACAGTAGAAGATTGGAAAAACGTTGCTTGGTCTGATGAGTCTCGATTTCTGCTGCGACATTCGGATGGTAGGGTCAGAATTTGGCGTAAACAACATGAAAGCATGGATCCATCCTGCCTTGTATGGAGCATCTTTGGGATGTGCAGCCGACAAATCTGCGGCAACTGTGTGATGCCATCATGTCAATATGGACCAAAATCTCTGAGGAATGCTTCCAGCACCTTGTTGAATCTATGCCACGAAGAATTGAGGCAGTTCTGAAGGCAAAAGGGGGTCCAACCCGTTACTAGCATGGTGTAACTAATAAAGTGGCCGGTGAGTGTATATCGGGGATTTCTGTGTTGTGTATATATATCGGGGACCTCCGTGTCGTGTATATAAATCTATATATCGGGGATTTCTGTGTCGTATATACTGTATATTGGGGACCTCCGTGTCATGTATATAAATCTATATATCAGGGATTTCCGTGTCGTATATATATCGGGGACCTCTGTGTCGAGTATATAAATCTATATATCAGAGATTTCCGTGTCGTATATATATCGGGGACCTCTGTGTCGTGTATGTGTGTGTGTGTGTGTATATATATATATATATATATATATATATATATATATATATATATATATATATATATATATATATATATATATACAGTTGTGCTCAAAAGTTTACATGCCCCGGCAGAATTTTTGCTTTCTTGGCCTTTTTTCAGAGAATATTAATGCTAACATCTAAACTTTTTCTCCACTCATGGTTAGTGGTTGGGTGAGGCCATTTATTGTCAGACTACTGTGTTTTCTCTTTGTAAATCATAATGACAACCGAAAACATCCAAATGACCCTGATCTAACGTTCCCATACCTGTTTGTTCCCAGCCTGACTTGTCTCATCTTCCCTGATCTCCGGGTAGTTCTATCATTCTTATGTGAAATTCTGGCCACATAAGTCTTTTCTTTCTCACTGATAGTTGATCATACACTTGTAGCTTAAGTGGAATTGTTTTTCTGTGCCGGGCTATTGTACCACTTTGATATATTTTTATATTTACTGCCTATTGGTTTGATGTATCTGGTTCATGATCATGTAGTTACTGGTTTGTGTTACCTTCAGTGGCGTCTCCCTTTTTGAGACATTTTTCTTCTTGTTTTAATTTGTTTTTTGATGATATATTAATGAATTATTAATAAATATTTAGCTTTTAGTATTACTGGATCTCTTCTAGTTTCTACTGACTACAGTCATTAGAAATTGGTTTGTATTGTCGATTTGAAGTGCCAGTCCTATATGTATTCTGGACTTTGTTGTGTTAATTTGTTGTCCTTCAAGCCAGCATTCACAGGCAATGGTGAAGAATGGTAACGAGATCCACTCACATTGTTTGATTATGTCATCTATTTGCATAGTTTTTCCTTTTCTATTTTTCAAGTCCACAAACTAGCTGGCCTGGACAATGTGTAATAATATATCAGCAAACATCATTGTTCAATGACCCTGTTTCACGGTCTTGTAAAGATAGCAGACAATCAGTTGTAGGAGCTGATATATAGGATGCAAACATTAGCCATTCATCCATTTAGAAATATCAATTTAACCTACAAGTAGTCAACATTTCAGACTCTTGACCAACAAGAAAGAAAAACATAAAGTTAACATATAGATAACAGTCTATTCCTCCTGGCTTACTGAAAATAGACGTCTGGTTAATAAGGAGAAAATGCTGTATCGTCACGTGTGTAACAAAACATGGGGAATTACAATTGTTTTCTGGGAAAAATACTTTATTATCTGGGACAGTTTCAAGGGTGCCAACACTTTCGGCCATCACTATATACTGGGAATGTCTTTGAGGATGGTGATTTATTTGCATTTTTGGATTTGCAGATAAATGAGACTGATTTTTTCATTGTTTGCTTTTAATACAGAACAGGAGCATCTTCGGGTTCAGGCCCTGGAAAAAGCCAACATGGAGGAGATGGACGAGGAGCAGTACGACCAGTTACCGGCGGACGAGAAAGCGCGTATTGATGGACTGCGTCTCCGAGCCTTGAAGGAGCGTAAGAAAAGGTCTGATCTCCATCCTGCTGAAATCTTGTACAGTCGGCTCCATCTTGCCTTAATCATCGGGTGCTGAGTGTTTCTCCTTGGGGTGCAGAGAGCAAGAACAAAGGCAAGCGAGAGCGGAGCAGGAGCGAAGGCTGCAAGAAGAACTGTCGAGGCAAAGGGAGGAAGAGGAGCAGAAGAGGAAAACCAAGAGAGGAAAGAGCCGAGACTCCGAGAAAGAGGGCAAGAAAAGTCAGGCTGGTAACAAACAGGTACTGCCCCCCGACACAACACTAACCCCACCGCTGCCCCCTATACAACACTGCCCCCACCGCTGCTCCTGACAACACTGCCCCCACCCCTGCCCATGACAACACTGCCCCCACTGCTGCCCCTGACAACACTGCCCCCACTGCTGCCCCTGACAACACTGCCCCCACTGCTGCCCCTGACAACACTGCCCCCACTGCTGCCCCTGACAACACTGCCCCCACTGCTGCCCCAGACAACACTGCCCCCACCGCTGCCCCTGACAACACTGCCCCCACCGCTGCCCCTGACAACACTACCCCCACCGCTGCCCCTGACAACACTACCCCCACCGCTGCCCCTACACAACACTGCCCCTGACACAACACTGCTACCACTGCTGCCCCGACACAACACTGCCCCCACTTCTGCCCCCCAAACACTGCCCCCACTATTGCCCCCGACACAACACAGCCCCAACACAACATTCTCCCCACTGCTGCCCCCGACAACACTTCCCCGACACAAAATTGTACCTACTGCTGTTACCAACAAAACCCCCGCAGTGTTGTGTATCCGGCAACCCCCGCAGTGTCATGACCCCAGTGTCAGGAATCCAGCTGCCACCAATATGTCACGGTTCACGGGGAGGATACCTTTATGATCCCTGCCGCTCACACCAATTTGTCATGAACCGGGGTTGTTTGGTTGCTACTGGTTCTTTCTGAAGGCGATTTTTCCCACTTCCGGTTTGGAACTTGCAGCTCTCTGGCACCCCCTTACCCTCAGATCAGTCGGGGTACTGCACCTAGAGTAATTAGTCACCAGAAAGGCTGCCTTCTATGTACTGGCTGTTGAGCACACTGCAGCGAGGGCGATGTAACTACTCCCACTCAGGCGGGAACGATAATTATCAACGCCGCCGGTCGCTGCAAAGACTCCCAATTGCACAGGACAAATTATGCTGCCACCAGCTTCGATTTCTTAATCATTAACGGGTCCGGAGCCAACCCAGATTAGTAGCGTAATTCACTTCAGAGGAGTGACAGTATGTTATAGAGCAAAGAGAAACAAAGCTGGTCATTTTATATTTTACTCCAAAAAAGGTAGGCAGTGTTTACAGAGGTATAAAAATATATTATAAAGAAGACAAATATTGTATGTACAATACAATTACAAATAAAATGGGATTAATGTTGAAAAAATCACTTACATTTCGTTATGTCATATCATCTGATTGCCGACTGTGTGCTGTGGAGGAGGGGACACATCTAGATGAATAGCACCCCTGTATAGCAGCTAGACCCCAGACAAAGACACGTGAAGATTGCTGCTTCACTCAGTTATTTCCTAGCCAAAAACCAAAGCCCTCCCTCTGTGGTGACCTCACTTTTAGGCTGGATACTCCCCTGTCTTAGCAGTATGAGAAATCATCATCCCACATATCTTGGCGTAGGAACCACGTAGAAAGACGACACCTTTGTCGTTACGATCAGCGTGCCATAGGGATTAGTTTAAGTATAGACATGGGGTAGCTGGGTGACCCAGTTCTATAGTAATCCGTTTCTCATTTGTGCTGGTTCTGGAACCTAGAAAACTCACTGGCTGATAGTTCTACCAAAGCACATGCCAAAAATGTATTTGTCCCACTTCTATCATTAATCGGTGCTATGATATTTACATTATCAAAGACAAAGAAACCTGTTTTTTTTTTTCCCCATGTGCTTCTACTTCTACTTTCACTTTGAAGCCATATACATTCTTGAGGGAGGAGGAGAAATAAGGGGTTTTGGGTTACACACACAGGCAGAGTGGGAAGAGGAGGGGTCTGAAAGGCCCACAGTGTGTGTCTGAAAAGCCAATGTACTTTTAGGTAGATACTCAAACATGGCATATTCACATTATCGTGACACCCAGCACCCCTGCAGTGTCGTGTCCTCGGCACCCCCGCAGTGTCGTGTCTTCGGCACCCCCGCAGGGTCGTGTCCCCGACACCCCCACATTGTTGTGTACCCGTCACCCCCACAGTGTTGTGACCCCGTCCTTCTCTCGTCAGCCTCAGAATCTGCTCGCTGTGAAAACAGAACCACGATTGGACTCGGGGACTGAGCGAAAAGCTGCAGTGAACCGAACCGAGTCTGTGCAGAATGAGGTCGACGAAGGAAGAAAAAAGAAAAACCGAGACTTTCTCCAGCATGTGAGTGTCCAGGAGGACAAGGAGCCGGCGAGCGAGAGTGAGAAGCCGCTGCTGCAGATGTTCAAGACATACGAGTCCTCCCAGAAGGAGATCCTACACATCCTGACTTTCTGGGACCGTGTACAGGGGGTCCTAATACCACCTACAACTACAGAAGATGGGCAACATGAGGGGGAGGAGCAGGCACCCGAGCGGCAGGCACCGTCCGGTAAGAAGTACCGGAAAGATCGAGAACGGCAGGAGAAACTGGAGCGAGAGAAGGCTGAGAAAGATAGAATAGAGAAGGAGCGTCTGGAGAAGCTGCGAGCCACGGCAGAGGAAGCGGGGGTCCACGTAGGCCCAGAGAAAAAAGGGCAGGAGAACCTAGAGGAGGAGCTGAAGATGGGTGTGGGGATCCCACACTATGAGCTCCGCGTGTCAGGAGATCCAGCCACCAGTCAGACTGTTCTGCAGAGCAGCTTCCTGCCGTCAGTAGATGAGGTGAGTGGACGGCGTCCATCCCTCCATGAGCAGTAGTGATGGCTGCCAGTCCTGTGCTGCACAATGTGCCACATATTCACACATTGCCTTATGTACCTTACTGCTCCTCACAGGTGCTGGAAGGCCTAGGGCTCGGCCCATCCGGACCACCCATTCCCCCACCTTACCTTTTCTCAGTCATCACCTTCCCTGAAAGGAGGAATTTGTGTAGTGACCCAGAGACGCTCGGCCACTTCTCCTTCATTGCCGCTTCTCCTGACGACCCCAATGTGATTACTGAAGATAAGAAGGATCCAGATCCTGAGCCGGAGCCTGTGCTCCTCATCCCCATGCAGAAGGTAAGACGGCTGCCATATTGTCTGCCTGTGTAGATCTGGAGGGCCACAGATTGTCCTGTAGGGCTGTGCGGGTACAAGACATGTAGGCCATCAGTAACGGGAGTTCCCGGGTCCGTAGACATCACAATCTGCAGCTAGACGAGGCTGGTGGGCCGCAGATGACACGCTGCTCACCTTGGGGGCTGCGCCTTGCCTCCTTCATATTGAGGTATGTCTCCATTCCACTACCAGTGCCGGCGGCGACTGTGACCCCTGCAGACTACTATATCAGAGTCTCTGGGGTCTGTGAGGTGTCTCCCGCTTGTATGTCTGTGTGGTTGGGATAACGACTGTCTACCATTTCAGGAGGAACAGGTGACCCCCACCAAGAGCCGGAGCAAGAAGGACAAAGCTGTGGACCCCGGCCGCGAGAGCCAGAAGGAGAAACGCCGCTCCTCCTCCCTCCGCAAGATGCAGCAGAACCTGGATAGCCGTTCTCCACCGCCCGGCGCCCAGACGCCGCTCTCCGACATGGACCGCAGCAGTGTCACAGGAGAAGTCCTGCCTGAGAGGTCACCTCGGTGAGATTTTTGTCAGGACAGTTGTCAGCCTGTGATTCTGAGCTCTACCCCCTCTCATCGTTCTTATGTCTCCAGCCTCGGGGTATTCCGCTGGGTGGTCCCAGCCGGGGGAGAAGTGCCTCTACGCATTCAATTCAACTCAAGCCATGCTGGGAGTTTCGATTTAACCCTGAACTTTGAGCTGGTTGGGACCCGTCGTAGATACCAGCTGTACTGCCGCGGAGTGTGCACCTTCCCCACCATCAGTAAAGAGCCAAAGTAAGTTCTTCATCCTCACATCCATGGAGCTGTGTCTCCTAGAACTGTGCCCCCCAGAGCGGTGCCCCCAGGACTGTGCCCCCTGGAGCCGTGCCTCCCAGAGCGGTGCCCCCAGGACCTTGCCCCCCGCGGCAGAACCTGTCCCCCTAGAGCCATGTCCCTTGGAGCCGTGCCCCCCTGGAGTTGTGTCCTCCGAAGCTGTGTTCCCCGGAGCGGTGTGTCCCCCCCCCCCCCCCCCCCCCGAACTTGTGTCCCCTTTCAGCCATGTCCCCCAGAGCCATGCCCTGAGCCGGACCCCACATCAATGCCACTGTGTCATGTTTTGCCATAAAGTGCCTGAATAATAGACTTGCACAGCCGGAGATCCGCTGTGTTCTGTGTAGGGTCAGGAGCAGCGGACCCGCCCTCATTATTGGTAATTAACAGGATGGTAACATTTCACTGTATGACCGTCCTGGTGGAACATGGGGGCCTCATCTGTCCCCGCTCCGCTCACAGGGCCAGGTACCTTCCATAACAAGTCGCCTGCCATTAATACAAGGGTGCCACACGGACATGTAGGACCACTGTCTGGGTCTGGGAATGACCACGCTGAGCTGAGTCTGGACCTCTGATTGCAGGATTGTCTTTCCACATCGTAAGAAGAAAATCCAGAGCGACGAGATTGTTCACAAGAAGTTCATCCTCAGCTCCGCCACCTTTGACTTTGGACCTCTGTTGTGCGGTAAAAGTCGAGACAAGTGAGTGCAGAGTTTTCCACAGGTGACGGCGACCAAACGGAAGCCTAGATGGCGGCACAGACCGTCATGGAAGGTCTGTCAGTCTCCAGACTGTTTGCGGGGTATGCAGGCAGTCTGGTGGGCAATGCCAGTGCAATTATGTCTTGTAGTGAGTCTCCAGTGCCAGGAGTGTAAACGTGGGCAGTGTAAGTGTCTTGTCCAGGTCAGGAGCCGGCAGAGATCTCTGCAAATCGGAGCGATAGGTCAGTGGGCCTGGTGGCTCCGACGGGACTTACACTAAGCCCCGGCCTCTAGTTCTCCCCAGGCCTCTAGTTCTTCCCGGGCCTCTAGTTCATCCCAGCCTCTACTTCTTCACGGGCCTCTACTTCTTCCTAGGCCTCTAGTTCTTCCCGGGCCTCTAGATCTTCCTGGGCCTCTAGTTCTTCCTGGGCCTCTAGTTCTTCCTTGGCCTCTAGTTCTTCCCGGGCCTCTAGTTCTTCCTGGGTGTTATGAATCAGAGGGAGGATATTTGTATCATCCCACCCCGCTGACCCCAATATGACATAAACCGGGGTTGTTTGGTTGCCCAAGTTCTTTTCTGAAGGGGATTTATTTATATCCCAGTTCCGGTTTGGAACTTGCAGCTCTCTGGCGCCCTCCTTAACCTCAGGTCATTCAGGGTACTGCACCTAGGGTAATTAGTTGCCAGAAAAGCTGCCTGCTATGTACTGGCTAATGGGCACACTGCAGCAAGGGCGATATAACTACTCCCACTCAGGTGAGAACAATATGAACCTCGTAGAAGAAAGACAAAGTTATCACTATGCTCAGCAAGTCCTGGGGGTTTGTTTGTAAACACGTCTTGGCTAGGAGTCCCCGCAGTAATGCGTTTCTCAATTTCTGCTAAGTTCTTCCTGGGCCTCTCAGCCTGCAAATTGTGATGCCTTTTTCTCACCACTGATCATAGTTCATGACAAAATGTGTAACTTTAAAGGGGTTGTCCATTACTGCACATCACCTACGTCTATGCTGTATTCCCCCAAGTAAAAAAGATAAAGCTTATATTGAGTACGGAAAGTATTCAGACCCCTTTATATTTTTACTTTGTTTCATTGCAGACATTTGGTAAGTTCCAAAAAGTTCATTTTTGTCATTAATGTGCACTCTGCGCCCCATCTTCACTGAAAAAAACAAATGTAAACATTTTTGCAAATTTATTAAAAAACAAAAACTGAAATATCCCATGGTCATAAGTATTAAGACCCTTTGCTCAGACACTCATATTTAAGTCACATGCTGTCCATTTCCTTGTGGTCCTCCTTGAGATGGTTCTACTCCTTCATTGGAGTCCAGCTGTGTTTATTTAAACTGATAGGACTTGATTTGGGAAGGCGCACACCTGTCTATATAAGACCTCACCGCTCACAGTGCATGTCAGACCAACTGAGAATCATTAGGTCAAAGGACCTGGCCAAGGAGCTCAGAGACAAAATTGTGGCAAGGCGCAGATCTGGCCAAGGTTACAACAGAATTTCTGCAGCACTCAAGGTTCCTAAGAGCACAGTGGCCTCCATAATCCTTAAATGGAAGAAGTTTGGGACCACCAGAAGTCTTCCTAGACCTGGCTGTCCAGCCAAACTGAGCAATCGTGGGAGAAGAGCCTTGGTGAGCGAGGTAAGGAAGACCCAAGATCACTGTGGCTGAGCTCCAGAGATGCAGTAGGGAGATGGGAGAAAGTTCCCACAAAGTCACCTATCACTGCAGCCCTCCACTAGTCGGGCCTTTATGGCACAGTGGCCCGACGGGAGCCTCTCCTCAGTGCAAGACTTATGAAAGCCTCATAGAGTTTACTAAATAACACATGAAGGACTCCCAGACTATGAGAAATAAGATTCTCTGGTCTGATGAGACGAAGATGGACCTTTTTGGTGATAATTCTAAGCGGTATGTGTGGAGAAAAACAGGCACTGCTCATCACCTGCCCAATACAATCCCTACAGTGAAGCATGGTGGTGGCAGCATCATGCTATGGGGGTGTTCTTCAGCTGCAGGGACAGGACAACTGGTTGTCATTGAAGGAAACATGAATGCGGCCAAGTACAGAGATATCCTGGATGAAAACCTCTTCCAGAGTTCTCTGGACCTCAGACTTGGCCGAAGGTTCACCATCCAACAAGACAATGACCCTAAGCGCACAGCTAAAATAACAAAGGAGTGGCTTCAGAACAACTCTGTGACCATTCTTGATCGGCCCAGCCAGAGCCCTTACCTAAACCCAACTGAGCATCTCTGGAGACCTGAAAATGGCTGTCCACCAACATTCACGATCCAACCTGACGGAACTGGAGAGGATCTGCAAGGAAGAATGGTAAAGGATCCCCAAATCCAGGTGTGAAAAACGTGTTGTATCATTCCCAAGAAGACTCATGGCTGTACTAGCTCAAAAGGTGCTTCTACCCAATACGGAGCAAAGGGTCTGAAGACTTATGACCATGGGATATTTCAGTTTTTCTTTTTTTTTATAAATTTGCAAACATTTCTACATTTCTGTTTTTTTCAGTGAAGATGGAGTGCGGATTGAACATTACTGAGAAAAAATGAACTTTATAGAATTTACCAAATGGCTGCAATGAAACAAAGAGTGAGAAATGTAAAGGGGTGTGAATACTTTCCGTCCTCGCTGTATATTCGCCTCGTGCAGTGGCACAGTTCCAGCAATGTTGGCGCCGGGTCTCCCAGTGCACGTTATGTCGTGATTACATGGTTCCCGCTGCCTATTAGTCTGCGCTGCTCCCCCTGATGACTGCTGATTGGCTGCAGGGACCATGACATAATAATGCCAGGTGAGACCGGCGCAGACATCACTGACACTGCGCCAATCCAGGGTGTGAAGGTAAGCTTGTCCACTCAAAGTATTACAGCTTTTAAGGGGATGTTCACGTAAAGGACAACCCCTTTAAATTGTCAGAAGAGCTGGGTGCTGACTCCAGCAGTTTTATTGCCAGTTTTATCACTGATCTGGATGCACAGACCCCCCAAATGTTAGACAATCAGTTCAGGGGGCACAATGAACACCAACTATGAATCCAGCAGATGATTTACAGCCTGAAGATACCTGTGCTGCGTAGTAGAGCTGACAATGTGCACCCTGTGCTGCGTAGTAGAGCTGACAATGTGCACTCTGTGCTGCGTAGCAGAGCTGACAATGTGCACTCTGTGCTGCGTAGCAGAGCTGACAATGTGCACTCTGTGCTGCGTAGCAGAGCTGACAATGTGCACTCTGTTCTGCGTAGCAGAGCATATAACGTGCACTCTGTGCTGCATAGCAGAGCATTTAACGTGCACTCTGTGCTGCGCAGCATTCACTGTTACATCGGTGTGACCTCACAGGAAGTATTCATGATGTCATCAGTCACATGGTTCTGACAAATGATGGTGTAAGAATGTGCAGCTGTGACATTGATGGCAGGAGGTGATGGCCATCATGGCGACTGTCTGCAGCCCCAAGGTCTTGCAGACAATATTTTGTGCTCTGCTTCTCTGTAGATATAAAGCCGGACAATATCCAGAGAACATGGAGAAAGTGACCATCTGCAATGTGTCCCCTCTGGAGTCTGACGTCACATTCTGCTTCCAGTATGACATGAAAGCTGCAACCTTCATCCTGGACCCTCCGACTATGAGCCTGAAGCCCGGGGAAAAGCAGGTGTGATTGTGGGGACTGTACTCACAAGAAGCTATATACACTGCGTGCACTGACGACTGCATCCACTGGGGCCGCATGCCATGACGCGGTGCTGCGTGCACTGACGGCTGCATGCAATGAGGCGGGACTGCATGCAATGACGTGAGACTGCACACACTTGCCGCAGGGCTGCTTGCACTGACACGGGGCTGCACGCACTTGTCGGGGGATGCACACACTGACACGGGGCTGCACGCACTTGTCGCGGGGCTTCACACACTTGTCGCGGGGCTGCATGCACTGACAAGGGGCTGCATGCACTGACATGGGGCTGCACACATTTGTCACAGGGCTTCACGCATTTGTCGCGGGGCTGCATGCACTGACGCGTGCCGTTCCCTACCACAAGTGTTAGGAGGGAGATGAGCAGAGCGTGCAGCCAGATACAGGCAGCAGTAACCGTGCCTTGTGTCCTCTGTCCCAGACGCTCTCCTTATGGGCTTATCCCACCGCTCCAGGGGTGTTTGACGATAATATCGTGGGCTGCATCAAGGACAACCCTGAGCCTGTCATCTTCCATGTGTGCTGCAGAGGTGTCCGCCCTGAGCTGGAGCTTGACCGCAAGCAGGTTCACTTTGAGAAGATGCTGCTGCATCGGTGAGTAATCAGATCTACTGAGGGGAGAAACGAATCCAGGACCCCCCTCAGATGCCCTCCGCTTCCTTCCGGCAGGGCTCGCCACATGTTGGCTCATGTGTGGTCATTGAAGCTTCCATGTGGCTGTCACCACCGGTTCTGTAGCTGTCACCGTCAGTTTTGTGGCTGTCACCGTCGGTTTTGTGGCTGTCACCGTCGGTTCTGTAGCTGTCACCGTCGGTTTTGTGGCTGTCACCGTCGGTTTTGTGGCTGTCACCGTCGGTTCTGTAGCTGTCACCGTCGGTTTTGTGGCTATCACCGCCGGTTTTGTAGCTGTCAATACCAGTTCTGTAACTGTCACCGCTGGTTCTGTGGCTGTCACCGTCGGTTCTGTAGCTGTCACTGTGGGTTCTGTAGCTGTCACCGTCTGTTCTGTGGCTGTCACCGTCTGTTCTGTGGCTGTCACCGCCGGTTCTGTAGCTGCCACTGCTGGTTCTGTGGCTGTCACCGTCGGTTCTGTAGCTGTCACCGTTGGTTTTGTGGCTATCACCGCCGGTTCTGTAGCTGTCAACACCAGTTCTGTAACTGTCACCGCTGGTTCTGTGGCTGTCACTGTCGGTTCTGTAGCTGTCACTGCGGGTTCTGTAGCTGTCACCATCTGTTCTGTGGCTGTCACCGCCGGTTCTGTAGCTGCCACTGCTGGTTCTGTAGCTGTCACTGTCGGTTCTGTAGCTGCCACTGCTGGTTCTGTAGCTGTCACCGTCGGTTCTGTAGCTGCCACTGCTGGTTCGGTAGCTGTCACCACCGGTTGTGTAGCTGTCACCACCGGTTGTGTGGCTGTCACCGTCGGTTGTGTGGCTGTCACCGTCGGTTTTGTGGCTGTCACCGTCGGTTCTGTAGCTGTCACCGTCGGTTTTGTGGCTATCACCACCAGTTCTGTGGCTGTCACCGCTGGTTCTGTGGCTGTCGCTGTCGGTTTTGTGGCTATCACCACCGGTTCTGTAGCTGTCATCACCGGTTCTGTAACTGTTACCGCTGGTTCTGTGACTGTCGCTGTCGGTTTTGTGGCTGTTACCGTCGGTTCTGTTGCTCTCACTGTCGGTTATGTGGCTATCACTGCCGAATCTGTATCTGTCAATGCTAGTTCTGTAATTGTCACCACTGGTTTTATGGCTGTCGCTGTCGGTTTTGTGGCTGTCACTTCCAGTTCTGTGTAAGCTTTGGCTTTGTTCTGGGAAATGGGAGACAATGCTCGCACTCAGGTAATGATCTCTGATGCTGCAGAGTCCCTCAGTCCATTAATGCCATACTTTTTCACAGGAAGGACACCAAAACAGTCTTCCTCAGGAATAGCACCTTCTTACCGGCCGCCTGGAGGGTGACAGGTCTGGAGAACCTGGGCGATGATTTCTCGGTGTCTCAGGGCCAGGGTATTGTGGCACCTCGCTCTGAGTATGGCTTACAGCTTTACTTCAAGGCAGGCAAAGCCACCAACATCAAGAAGTTCATTCGTCTGGAGGTAGCAGGGTGGATGTCATGGCCGAGGATCCCGGTGATGCCGGCTGTTATCTCACATACTCTTCCATGTTCTCTCTGTAGGTTTCAGACGTTGAAAACATTCTGGGAATTGTGCAGCTGGAGAACATTCATGTCTTTGCTGAGTCTTATGATGTGGCTCTAGATATCAGCTTCCCTAAAGGTAGAGCTGCGTATGACAATGTCATAACCCACTGATACTGACCATGTATACCCTACTGGCCGCACACACGCCCTCCTCACATCCACTGGCGGCACACACGTCCTCCTCACATCCACCGGCCGCACACACGTCCTCCTCACATCCACCGGCCGCACACACGTCCTCCTCACATCCACCGGCCGCACACACGTCCTCCTCACATCCACCGGCCGCACACACGTCCTCCTCACATCCACCGGCCGCACACACGTCCTCCTCACATCCACCGGCCGCACACACGTCCTCCTCACATCCACCGGCCGCACACACGTCCTCCTCACATCCACCGGCCGCACACACGTCCTCCTCACATCCACCGGCCGCACACACGTCCTCCTCACATCCACCGGCCGCACACACGTCCTCCTCACATCCACCGGCCGCACACACGTCCTCCTCACATCCACCGGCCGCACACACGTCCTCCTCACATCCACCGGCCGCACTCCTCACATCCACCGGCCGCACACACGTCCTCCTCACATCCACCGGCCGCACACACGTCCTCCTCACATCCACCGGCCGCACACACGTCCTCCTCACATCCACCGGCCGCACACACATCCTCCTCACATCCACCGGCCGCACACACGTCCTCCTCACATCCACCGGCCGCACACACGTCCTCCTCACATCCACCGGCCGCACACACGCCCTCCTCGCACCCACCAGCCGCACACATGTCCTCCTCACATCCACCAGCCGCACACACGCCCTCCTCGCATCTGCTGGCCTCACACGTCCTCCTCGCATCTGTTGGCCTCACACGTCCTCTTCAGGCCTGGTTGTCATCTCCACAGGAACAGATGGAGGCCTGGACTTCGGAGTAGTTAAGATCTCTGATGAAATGAAACATTCCCTTTCTCTGAAGAACAAGGGGAAGTACGAGATCGGCTTCAGGTAAATTTCTGGGACGTGTATGGTGAGGTGTGACAACGCCGGCCATCCTCCTCCGCTGATGGAGCCTCCCTGATATGCAGTATGGAGTCCTGTGTTGTATCACTGACATTTACACACGGACGCGGTGAGAGAAATCCTGATATCGGGGCCGGCGGTGACTGACATGGTTGCAGGTTTTACCATTCCTGACACTGCAGCCCTAAACCAAGGCTCCTTTTCTTCTTGCCAACAGTTTCTCCTTGGAAGCTTCTGCCCCGGGACTGCCCGATCTCAGCACCATCTTCTCCATCCTGCCACAGAAGGGCACCTTGAGCCCCAGCGACCGGGCCACCCAGGTGCAGATTGTGTTCTTAACCAAGGAGGAGGTGCAGATCGTGGACAAACCCATCCTGAAGTGCCAGGTATGTCCTTGTGAGTGTGGGCGGTGGGGTTTGTAGTAGGTACCAGCACTTTCCTTACACTCCTGCCGCTCCTGACAAGCGCCTCGAGTACCAGATGAATCTGCAGAAGTCTGAACAGTGTCCGATGCTAATGTGCAGATTACCCGTCTTGTATCCCGTCTGCATTCTCTGCAGGTAATCGACCCCGTCCTGTCAGACATGGGGGAGACAATAGCGAGTATCCCCATCCGCATCTCTGCTTCCTCCACCTTCGCCAAGTACCACCTCTCCCCGTCCTCAGACATTAACTTTGGAGCCATGGTGCTGGGCAGCCGCAGGTTGTGCTCCTTCACCCTAGAGAACTGCGGACTGCTGGAGTTTCGTTACAACCTCAGCAAGATCATCCGAGAGGTGACGATTCAGCCGACCAAGAAGGGGTAAGGAGAGCGGGTGTGACAACGGCGGCAGTGAAACGCTGACAGTGGTCAGTCGCATTCGTCCTTTGTGTTATTGGGGGACACAGAGACTATGAGTGATCGCCTGTGATCCAGTGGTCTCCTCGAAACGAGCAGAGCCGGGACCCGCCAGCTTCACATGCATAGAAGGCTCCCGGAGTAATGTGTGGGAAGAGACCACCATGTGCCAGCTCTGCAGCCCCCTGCTCCCCAGGGACACGTCACCATTACTTTTGTGGGATTAAACGGTCAATGGAGCGATCACGGGTGGAGACATCACAAAGGGACATGTAGATTAAACTGTACGTGTCCCTCAAGATAAGCTCCAGACCTGACCTGATCGCACACCACAAATATAACGATGTGTGGTCGGACCGCCAATAACACAATTTATACCTGCGGAGTCTGAGTTACTAAAGGGACTCTGCGGCTCGGCTGTGACCTCTCCCTGTCCGGCCATGACTACACCGGCTCCCTGTGTCTCGTAGGCCGGCTCAAGGAATGAAGAGAGTGCGTTCCCGCGAGGGTTCTGGATCCAGTAGACCAGTCTCCATAAGCAAAACGAAGCGTGCAGATTCCCAGCTGAAAGACACAAGTATTTCTGGGCAGGTACGTCGGCCTCCACCTCCTGGTCATCCTCATTGCTCTCATGGAGACTAAAGGCCGTGGCCCCGGCAGGAACAGCTGTTTGAGCCGAGCTCCAGGCCAGCTCTGTATATGTGTATATATATATATATATATATATATATATATATATACACACTCAGGTACACAGTGCCATGTATAGGCCCCATACCTATTACATGGAGGACAGAGGAGTCTGGAGGAGAGAGGACAGGAGTCTGGAAGAGGATGGAGGAGGAAGAGAGAAGAGTCTAGAAAAGGAGGACAGATGATTCTGGAGGATTAGGATAGAGTAGTCAGAGGACAAAGGAGTCTAGAAAAGGAGGATAGAGGAGTCTAGAGAAGTGGGACAGAGGAGTCTGAAGGAGGACAGAGGAGTCTAGAGAATGAGGATAGAGGATTCTGTAAAAGGAGGACAGGAGGCTACAGAATGAGGACAAAGGAGTCTAGAGAAGGAGGACAGGAGTCTAGAGAAGGAGGACAGAGGAGTCTAGAGAAGGAGGACAGAGGAGTCAAGAAGGAGGACAGAGGAGTCTGGAGAAAAAGGACAGAGGAGTCAAGAATGAGGACAAAGGAGTCTAGAGAAGGAGGACAGAGGAGTCTAGAGAAGGAGGACAGAGGAGTCTGAAGGAGGACAGAGGAGTCTAGAGAAGGAGGATAGAGGAGTCTGGAGAAGGTTGACAGAGGAGTCTGGAGGAGGAGGACAGAGGAGTCTGGAGGAGGAGGACAGAGGAGTCTGGAGAAGGAGGACAGAGGAGTCCAGAATGAGGACAAAGGAGTCTAGAGAAGGAGGACAGATGAGTCTGGAGAAGGAGGACAGGAGTCTAGAGAAGGAGGACAGAGGAGTCTGGAGGAGGAAGAGAGAAGAGTCTAGAAAAGGAGGACAGATGAGTGGAGGATTAGGATAGTCAGAGGACAAAGGAGTCTAGAGAAGGAGGACAGAGGAGTCTAGAGAAGGAGGACAGAGGAGTCTGGAGAAGGAGAACAGAGGAGTCTAGAGAAGGAGAACAGAGGAGTCTAGAGAAGGAGGACAGGAGTCTGGAGGAGGACAGAGGAGTCTAGAGAAGGAGGACAGATGAGTCTAGAGAAGGAGGACAGATGAGTGGAGGATTAGGATAGAGTAGTCAGAGGACAAAGGAGTCTAGAAAAGTGGGACAGAGGAGTCTGAAGGAGGACAGAGGAGTCTAGAGAATGAGGATAGAGGATTCTGTAAAAGGAGGACAGAAGAGTCTACAGAATGAGGACAAAGGAGTCTAGAGAAGGAGGACAGAGGAGTCAAGAAGGAGGACAAAGGAGTCTGGAGAAGGAGGACAGGAGTCTAGAGAAGGAAAACAGAGGAGTCTAGAGAAGGAAGACAGGAGTCTGGAGGAGGACAGAGGAGTCTAGAGAAGGAGGACAGATGAATTAAGGATTAGGATAGAGTAGTCAGAGGACAAAGGAGTCTAGAGAAGGAGGACCGAGGAGTCTAGAGAAGTGGGACAGAGGAGTCTGAAGGAGGACAGAGGAGTCTAGAGAATGAGGATAGAGGATTCTGTAAAAGGACGACTGAAGAGTCTACAGAATGAGGACAAAGGAGTCTAGAGAAGTAGGACAGAGGAGTCTAGAGAAGGACAGAGGAGTCAAGAAGGAGGACAGAGGAGTCAAGAAGGAGGACAGAGGAGTCAAGAAGGAGGACAGAGGAGTCAAGAAGGAGGACAGAGGAGTCAAGAAGGAGGACAGAGGAGTCTAGAGAAGGAGGACAGAGGAGTCTAGAGAAGGAGGACAGAGGAGTCAAGAAGGAGGACAGAGGAGTCTAGAGAATGAGGATAGAGGATTCTGTAAAAGGACGACTGAAGAGTCTACAGAATGAGGACAAAGGAGTCTAGAGAAGTAGGACAGAGGAGTCTAGAGAAGGACAGAGGAGTCTAGAAGGAGGACAGAGGAGTCTAGAAGGAGGACAGAGGAGTCTAGAAGGAGGACAGAGGAGTCTAGAAGGAGGACAGAGGAGTCAAGAAGGAGGACAGAGGAGTCTAGAGAATGAGGATAGAGGATTCTGTAAAAGGACGACTGAAGAGTCTACAGAATGAGGACAAAGGAGTCTAGAGAAGTAGGACAGAGGAGTCTAGAGAAGGACAGAGGAGTCTAGAAGGAGGACAGAGGAGTCAAGAAGGAGGACAGAGGAGTCTGGAGAAGGAGGACAGAGGAGTCTGTAAAAGGACGACTGAAGAGTCTACAGAATGAGGACAAAGGAGTCTAGAGAAGTAGGACAGAGGAGTCTAGAGAAGGACAGAGGAGTCTAGAAGGAGGACAGAGGAGTCTAGAAGGAGGACAGAGGAGTCAAGAAGGAGGACAGAGGAGTCTGGAGAAGGAGGACAGAGGAGTCTGGAGAAGGAGGACAGAGGAGTCTAGAGAAGGAGGACAGAGGAGTCTGAAGGAGGACAGAGGAGTCTAGAGAAGGAGGACAGGATTCTGGAAAAGGAGAACAGTGGAGTCTAGAGAAGTAGGACAGAAGAGTCTAGAGAATGAGGACAGAGGAGTCTGAAGGAGGAGGACCCAAGCGGCTGACTGCGGCGCGGTCATAGAGAGGGTCCCTGTGTATGGAGAGTCGGCAGAGAGGGCTGTCAGTTTCGTAATGTGTATGGGGGACTTCAGTGTGTGTGATCTGTCACTGTACGTATGGCTATGACGGGGTGGGCTTCTTTGCAGGCTCGCGTCACGCTGGGCATGTTCATGATGGTGCCTGGTTTTGGGACTATTCCTCCTGGTGGTCAGCAGATCATCAATGTGGAGTGTTTTGCTGATCAACTGGGCAAAAGCGAGGCGCTGTTGACCCTGGATATTTCTGATCGACACCCAGAGGACCACCCTGGCGGGATTCCCTTCCGCCTCATCGGTGAGGTGTGCACCCCAGGTAAAACTCTACAGGGGTCCGTGTTTGTACACAGCCATGGGGACAGAGCGCACTTGTGACCACCTCCTCCTGATCCCCCAGGATTCGTCACAGATGACATTGCCAGTATATTTGAAGAACATCGAATTGTGGGGGATGCCCGGGTCCTGCAGTGTCTGCCGCCCCTCCAGTCTGGGGGGATCTACCTGCAAGAAGAGAACAGATTTTTATTTTGGAACGTGCTCGTCGGACAAACATCCACCGCCCGCTTCAAGATTATCAACTCCGGCAAGGTCACCTGCGACGTGGCCCTCACCGTCAAACCCCTGTCTGCTAAGGTAACGGGGCTGACTGCATGGTCCGGGTGTAGGAGGCTCTGCTGCTGTCACCAGTGTATTGGTGGACCCCGAGGATGATCGGGGTGTAGGGTAGAGATAGGGGGGCTCTGCTGCTGTCACCAGTGTATGGGTAGACCCCGGAGATGATCGGGGTGTATGGTAGAAATAGGGGGGTTGTGCTGCTGTCAACAGTGTATGGGTAGACCACGGGGATTATCGGGGTGTAGGGTACAGATAGGGGGGCTGTGCTGCTGTCACAAGTGTATGAGTAGAGCTCGGGGATGCAGGGTGTTGGGTACAGATAGGGGAGCTGTGCTGCTGTCACCAGTGTATGGGTAGAGCTCGAAAATGATCGGGGTGTAGGGTAGAAATAGGGGGCTTGCTGCTGTCAACAGTGTATGGGTAGACCCCAGTGATGATTGGGTTGTAGGGTACAGATAGGGGGGCTGTGCTGCTGTCACCAGTGTATGAGTAGAGCTCGGGGATGCAGGGTGTTGGGTACAGATAGAAGAGCTGTGCTGCTGTCACCAGTGTATGGGTAGACTTCGGAAATAATCGGGGTGTAGGGTAGAAATAGGGGGCTGTGCTGCTGTCAAAAGTGTATGGGTAGACCCTGGTGATGATTGGGTTGTAGGGCACAGATAGGGGGGCTGTGCTGCTGTCACCAGTGTATGGATAGACCCCGGGGAAGATAGGGGGGCTGTGCTGCTGTCACCAGTGTATGGATAGACCCCGGGGATGATAGGGGGGCTGTGCTGTGAACCAGTGTATGAGTAGACGTCGGGGATGATCGGGGTGTTGGGTACAGATAGGGGGGCTTTGCTGCCTTCTTTACTCATTTGACTTTAACTTTTCTAGTCTGTGGCTCGAATTTCTGAAATCTTTGAAATCCAGCCGCCACGAATGAGCATCCCGAGCCACAGTCACAGCTACGCCAGTGTCTCCTTCACCCCGCAGAGCATGCAGACGTACCAGTGTACCTTCGAGGCTACTGTAGAGGGAATCCCAAGGTACATTTGTTATATCTGGGCGGTGTATATGGTGTAAGGTGCAGGGATCAGGTGCCTCCCAGGTAGGCATTAGGCAGAGTTCACACAGGCAATGTGATTTGGTCCAAACAGGTGCAGTTTTTCTGCTTTCATAAAGCTACAAGAGAATCAAAACCAAACAGCCTCTCTTGTTCCCAAAGATCACAGCAAATAACCCGTTCATCCAGCAGGCAGATATGTCAGTGCAGCTCCCCCCAACAGACTACAGTCTTCTCTACTGGAGCAAACGTCATAGAAGATGCCTCCAGTCTCGGTGTCCTCTTCAGCCCGAGCTTCAGCATCCTCCCGCCAAACAGTAGTGTACAACTGAGCAGGCTGCAAACTACTACGTTACTCCGCTTTCTCAGCTGACCCGTGCAGTCTCCATTCACAGACCCTGGCACATTACACTTTGGCTGGACACTCACCACCAGTACACTCCACTCTGCTCAACTGACACCTAGTGACCACAGGCCCTGGGTCTTAGTCAAAGATGGCCAGGTGCATCTGATCAGGACCTGCATAGCTAGGATTTAACACTGTCCTGCCTGGCCCTGCTACAGGGGTTAACGTCCAGGCGGTATATACATTGAGGATGTCACGATAATGTAAAAATGCCATAATGTGAGTTTAGTTCTAGAAGGTACCATGGCACAGACACCCGCTGTAGATTCAACCCCCCCCCCCCTTTCTTTTCTCTGCCTATTAACAAGGCTGGAATTCTAAGCCACCCCTCCCTCCCCCGGTGCTATATAGTGTAATGTGAGCCCAGTGTGCTAGCAACCCTCACTAGAATCACTGAAGAAGTTTTATGGATTTTAGTTGCAGCAGACAAGTCTTCCTACCCTAGTCATTCCTCCTCCCAACTGGTACTGGTTTAAACTGGTATATAGAAACCATGAGCTTCTATTGTCCTATGAAAGTGATATATAGAGGCACCGATCCAGGCTAGAGATATAAGAATTATATATTCTGGATGTCCCTCAATAGATCTATCACTCACTGAAACTGATAGCAGCTAAACGCAACGAGTGCAAAGTGCGGGTTCCTCCGTAAGCGGTTCAGGTAATTACTCCGGGTTTAAACTTAAAAGAATCCCCATAATGATTCTAATCATCGTGTCTTTCGTATACGAGACTCATACAGCGAGCTAGGCATAAAAATTGTTTTCATAATGCTAAGTAAAGGGGAGGTTTCAGCCTCTAAGTGAGGTCACCACAGGGGGAGTGCCTGGGTTTTGGGCTGTGGGATAACTTAGTGAGTCTGCAGTCTTCAGTGTCTTTGGTCCGGGGTCTAACTGTTGTACAGACGTGTGATATGCATTTAGATGTAGCCCCTCTTCCTCAGCACACAGTCAGCCATGATGATGCAATGACATAACGACCTGTAAGTGTTATTTTCAATTTTAATCCTTTTTTATTTGTAATTGTATTGTACATATGATTTGTCTTTATAATATCTTTTTATACCTTGTAATCACTGCCTACCTTATTTGGAGTAAAATATACAATTTACTAGCTTGTCTCTCCTTGTTCTATAACGAACTGTCGCATCCCCTGAGGTGAATTACACTACTGATTTGAGTTGGCTCTGGACCCGTTAACAATTAAAAGAATCAGAGCTGGTGGCAACATACCTTGATACCTTGTCCTGTACAATTGGGCGTCTTTGCAGCGACCGGCGGCGTTGATAATTATTGTTCCCACCTGTTTGAGAGTAGTTATATCGCCATCGCTGCAGCGTGCCCAATAAGCCAGTACATAGCAGGCAGCCTTTCTGGTGACTACTTATCCTAGGTGCAGTACCTAACCTGACCTGAGGGTAAGGGGGGCGCCAGAGAGCTGCAAATTCCAAACCGGAACTAAAAAGTGGGATATAGATAAATCCCCTTCAGAAGGAACTGGGCAACCAAACAACCCTGGTTCGTGACAAATTGGTGGGGATGATAAAGGTATCTTCTCCGTGAACCGTGACAGATTGGTGGGATCCCCGACATATCCGGTGGGATTCGTGACAGATGGGTTATATCCGGGTGCTGTATTCGGTGAGGGGTGACGTTTGGGTGCTGTATACAGTGAGGTGTGATGTCTGGGTGGTGTATACGGTGAGGGGTGGTGTACACGACTCTCTTGTCAGGTGTTTCAGGACCAAATATAACAGGAATGCATCGGGGAGTGGAGGATGGGGTAAACAAGAGTAAAAGAAACTGAATTATCACACACTCAAAATCTAGCAACAGTCACAGATAAATCCACCAACCGCTTTCTCCCATAACCACCAACAACCTCCAGCCATACAGCATAAGCTATCTCTGACAATAACTGCTAGCCAGGACCCAGATTATATAGGAGATGGCAGTAGCTAACTGTAGTGAAATATGTATAGTTTTACATGTGTAACCAGCAGTAATTTAACATCTGTCCTGATGGCTGCAGGTCTCACCAAGGTGTTAATATGTATTATCCTGAGAAAGCAGACTGTCTTCACTCTTGCCAGGGGAACTCCTAAGAACCAGGAAGGAGAGGAAGCGCTTCACACCTTCAGCTTTTTTGAAGAGATGTCAATTACAGCCTGACACTATCTATCCCTGAGAACCTTTAGGCAAAGAGTGTTCAGAGGAAAATAATATATTCATTGGGGGTGAGCGGCCCTGGTCCAATAAAAAACAAGCAATTATAATATTAACCTGAGAGGCTGGTCTAGAAATTTGACCTCCAGGGTAACTCTATAAATTAGGCTTGTATACGTACAAAGTTGTTCACAGATTGAGGGGCAGCCTGGGAAGCTGTTGTGATCCAGTCCATATTCACCCCCCTCAGGGAGCAGAAGCAGACTACAAGTTAGCTATTTCTCTAAGTTTTCTCCTGTTTATTTTATAACTGTTTTGCATACCTGTATGTCTTTTTATTATATTTTTATATTCTTTTTCATTTGTAAGCACTGTACCTTTTTTGTATTGGAGTGTATGCGGCAAAGGGTGATGACTGTGCTGTGTATACGGTGAGCGGTGATGTCTGAGTGGTGTATACGGTGATGGATGAATTCCGGGCAGTGTATAAGGTGACGGGTGATGACCGGGCGGTGTATACGGTGTAAGATGGCTGCCGGACGAGTCCTTGAGGGGAGCTATGCGTTATCGCAGCTATTGGCTGCGGTGATGTGAGCTCGGAAGCATGCTCCAGCACATATAATGCAGAGAGAGTTATTTGGGCCATTTCAGAGCCAGGTTTTACAAGCGGTCATAAGAGATGGGTGGGAATGACTGCTCACATTTCCCAACCGCAGGGCCTTGGTTTGACAGATAAAATGGAGGCGGAGTGTCTCATTCAGGCTGTGGAGCTGCAGATGTGTGGATCTCCATTGTGAGATGTGTGGATCTCCATTGTGTTGATCTGTGCTAAGGCCTTAAGAACCGGTTAATCCGGTGTAAGAGGCCAGATTAACCCCTCCGCCCAGAATATACCCGGGGTTAAAGTGGCCTAGGCCAGTTTATACCCCTCTGGGCCAGAATATACCCCGGGTATATTCTGGCCTAGCCCAAACTATACCCCGGGGTATAAATTGGATAAGTCCAGATTATATCCCTCCAGGTCAGAATATACCCCAGCTGCTGTAGATCAGGCAGCGCACAGGGCCCCAGGCAGCACACAGGCGCCCCAGGCAGCACACAGGGGCCCTAGGCAGTGCACGGGGCCCCAGGCAGCCCACAGGGGCCCCAGGCAGCGCACGGAGCCCCAAACAGTGCACGGTGCCCCAGGCAGTGCACAGGACCCCAGGCAGCCCACAGGGGCCCCAGGCAGCACACAAGGGCCCCAGGCAGCGCACGGAGCCCCAAACAGCGCACGGTGCCCCAGGCAGTGCACAGGGCCCCAGGCAGCCCACAGGGGCCCCAGGCATCGCACGTAGCCCCAAACAGTTCACGGTGCCCCAGGCAGTGCACAGGACCCCAGGCAGCACACAGGGGCCCCAGGCGGCGCACAGGGCCCCAGGCAGCCCACAGGGGCCCCAGTCAGCCCACAGGGCCCTAGTCAGCGTACGGGGCCCCTGGCAGAACACAGGGCCCCAGGCAGCGCACAGGGCCCCAAGCAGCACACAGGGGCCCCAGGCAGCGCACGGAGCCCCAAACAGCGCACAGTGCCCCAGGCAGTGCACAGGACCCCAGGCAGCCCACAGGGGCCCCAGGCAGCCCACAGGGCCCGAGGCAGCACACAGGGGCCCCAGGCAGCACACAGGGCTCCAGGCAGCCCACAGGATGCCCACAGGACCCCAGGCAGCCCACAGGGGGTCCCAGATAGCGCACAGGGGGGCAGAGACAGTGAGCAAGGGGGTAAGAGATAGCGCGCAAGGGGGGGAAATAGACAGAGCGCATGTCCTCTGTGTGCTGTCTGGGCCCCCCTGTGCGCTATCTGGGACCCACTGTACGCTGTCTGGGACCCCCTGTGCGATGTCTGGGGCCCTGCTCTTGAGTATATCACTCAATCCTAGTTTCACATTTGCGTACAGCCGTGCGCATGCGCAGGGCCGCCATCAGGGCATTACAGCCGTGACTGGCGTATGGTGCCCGGTGGGCAGAGGGGGCCTGCATCGGGCCCCATCTCATCTGCTCACCGGGCCCCTACCAGCAGCCGCAGGCTAAACCGGGCCCTTAGCGGCGCTGCAGCTGTTTAACGCTATTGACGTGCGGGCGCGGGTCAATAGTTAACAGCCGCCAGCCAATCTGAGGCTGGCAGCTGACGTCGCAGCGTGCATGTCGCCGGCGTCTGACGTCATTGTCAGTCGCCGGCGAGCGCACGCTTCAGCTGCGTGGAGAGAGCAGGAGCGCGGCCAGGTAAGCAGAACTTGTTTTTTTTTTATTATTATTGAGAGCGGCGATCCGGGGGGCCCAAGGCAGAATGCTGGACACAGGGGCAGAAAGCTGGACACAGGGGCAGAATGCTGGACACGGGCAGAATGCTGGACAGGGGCGCAGAAAGCTGGACACAGGGACACAAAGCTGGACACAGGGGCAGAACGCTGGACACAGGGGCAGAACGCTGGACACGGGCACAAAGCTGGACACGGGCACAAAGCTGGACACGGGCACAAAGCTGGACACGGGCACAAAGCTGGACACGGGCACAAAGCTGGACACGGGCACAAAGCTGGACACGGGCACAAAGCTGGACACGGGCAGAACGCTGGACACGGGTAGAACGCTGGATACGGGTAGAACGCTGGATACGGGCAGAACGCTGGATACGGGCAGAACGCTGGATACGGGCAGAACGCTGGACACGGGCAGAACGCTGGACAAGGGCAGAACGCTGGACACGGGTAGAACGCTGGATACGGGTAGAACGCTGGATACGGGCAGAACGCTGGATACGGGCAGAACGCTGGATACGGGCAGAACGCTGGACACGGGCAGAACGCTGGACACGGGCACAAAGCTGGACACGAGCAGAACGCTGGACACAGGGGCACAAAGCTGGACACAGAGGCAGAACGCTGGACACAGGTGCAGAACGCTGGACATGGGCAGAATGCTGGACACAGGGGCAGAACGCTGGACACAGGGGCAGAACGCTGGACACAGGGGCAGAACGCTGGACACAGGGGCAGAACGCTGGACACGGGCAGAACGCTGGACACAGGGGCAGAAAGCTGGACACGGGCACAAAGCTGGACACGGGCACAAAGCTGGACACGGGCAGAACGCTGGATACGGGCAGAACGCTGGACACGGGCAGAACGCTGGACACAGGGGCACAAAGCTGGACACAGAGGCAGAATGCTGGACACGAGCAGAACGCTGGACACAGGGGCACAAAGCTGGACACAGGCAGAACGCTGGACACGGGCAGAACGCTGGACACGGGCAGAACGCTGGACACGGGCAGAACGCTGGACACAGGGGCAGAACGCTGGACACAGGGGCAGAACGCTGGACACAGGGGCAGAACGCTGGACACAGGGGCAGAACGCTGGACACAGGGGCAGAAAGCTGGACACAGGGGCAGAAAGCTGGACACGGGCAGAAAGCTGGACACAGGGGCACAAAGCTGGACACGGGCACAAAGCTGGACACGGGCAGAACGCTGGACACGGGCAGAACGCTGGACACAGGGGCACAAAGCTGGACACAGAGGCAGAATGCTGGACACGAGCAGAACGCTGGACACAGGGGCAGAACGCTGGACACAGGGGCAGAACGCTGGACACGGGCAGAACGCTGGACACAGGGGCAGAACGCTGGACATGGGCAGAACGCTGGACATGGGCAGAACGCTGGACATGGGCAGAACGCTGGACAAGGGCAGAACGCTGGACAAGGGCAGAACGCTGGACACAGGGGCAGAACGCTGGACACAGGGGCAGAACGCTGGACACAGGGGCAGAACGCTGGACACAGGGGCAGAACGCTGGACACGGGCAGAACGCTGGACACAGGGGCAGAAAGCTGGACACGGGCAGAAAGCTGGACACGGGCAGAAAGCTGGACACGGGCAGAAAGCTGGACACGGGCAGAAAGCTGGACACGGGCAGAAAGCTGGACACGGGGCAGATCGCTGGACACAGGGGCCGAAAACTGGACACGGGCAGAAAGCTGGACACGGGCCGAAAGCTGGACACGGGCCGAACGCTGGACACGGGGGCGGAACGCTGGACACGGGGGCGGAACGCTGGACACGGGGGCGGAACGCTGGACACAGGGGCAAAACGCTGGACACAGGGGCAGAACGCTGGACACAGGGGCAGAACGCTGGACACAGGGGCAGAACGCTGGACACGGGCAGAACGCTGGACACGGGCAGAACGCTGGACACGGGCAGAACGCTGGACACAGGGGCAGAACGCTGGACACGGGCAGAACGCTGGACACAGGGGCAGAACGCTGGACACGGGCAGATTGCTGGACATGGGCAGAATGCTGGACACGGGGCAGAATGGAGAAACGGGGCATGATTGGAGACATGGGGCAGGATGACAGACATGGCGGCATGACTGGAGACACTGGGGCATGACTGGAGACAGATGGGCCAGGATTGGAAACAGATGGGGCAGAATGGAGACACGGGGCATGATTGCAGACATGGGGGCATGATTGGAGACCGGGCAGAATGGTGATACGGGCATGATTGGAGACACTGGAGGCAGGATTGGAGACAGATGGGGCAGGGTTGGAGACAGATCGTGCAGGATCATGGGGCAGGATGGATACGATGGAGACAGATGGGGCAGGATGGGGAGATCATATGGGGCAGAAATGATACTCATTAGGGCAGGATGGGAGAACATATGGCCGACGCCAGGAATGAGACACATGGGGGCTAGGATGGCGAATATTATTATCATAGGGGCTAATTAAGGGATATTATTACTGCAGTGATGTACTTATTTTATTTTTTGAGTATACTGTTTTAAATGGAGGGGCGGTCCTATTACTGTGTAGAGTGATACTATGTTGCCTTCTTCATGTAGTGTAATGTAGAAGTTGGGAAAATTAAGTAATGTGTTCTGCAAGCGGAACTCGAGATAACGGTGTTATTAGCTGCAGAGAGGAGCCCTGGCTGGATGAAGTGATGGCGATCTGTGCTGGATGAAAGATGAAGGACGTCACTGGTGAGTCAGTGTTACCTATACACTGACACTATACACTGTATACTATATACAGAGGTCCTGTGTATAATGTCACCAGTGATCACTGTATTACCTATACATTTTTATACGGAGCTCCTGTGTATAATGTCACCAGTGATCACTGTATTACCTGTACACAGACACTGCATACTAAGTACAGATCTCCTGTGTATAATGGCACTGATGGTGATAGTATTGTGTTGTTTTTTTTTTATTATTGATCAGTATTGTAGTATTCAGTCACTATGTGGTGGTAATATGTGGTCTGGTCATGATGTTGTGGTATTTGTTCCTTGTATTTGATATTATTCAATCACTGTGGTGGGAATATGTCATCTGGTCATGGTGCTGTGGTATTTGTTCCTTGTATGTGGTATTATAGGTCATTTTAAAAATTGAAAAATAAATAAAAATATACCTATATTGTATTGCATATTTTAACAAATATTTAATAGGTTACAGTAGAGTAGGGCCTGGCCAAAAGTGTCTACCTTGTCATTTTGGTGGCTTAAAAAATCTTTTGGCCAAAACAAAAGCTGCCGGCTATATGTGTGATCTGGTGATGGGAACTGTCAATGTGTGATAGGTGAGAAGTGGAGATTTTCCAAGAGAGAGCGGTGGGACTGTGGACAGTTTGAGGGGTGGAGCGTGGAGGCGGGGCTGGGGTGGAGCCTGGGCGGAGTCTCAAGGGGGCCCCGAAAATGTTGCCAGTATGGGGCCCCAAAATTTCAAGTGGCAGCCCTGCGCATGTGTACGCTCTCAGTGAAGCCTTGACCCCTGCTGCGCCCCGCCGGTTAAGCTCCGCCGACGTTCTTTTGATGGTGCTGCAACCCGCGGCGAAGGCAACAAGTTGGATTTTCTTGCGTTCACCGAATCGTCAAAACAACGCATGGGGACGCAAACGCAAACATCCACAGGGCCTGCTTTCCCAATGATAAAGATAGGGTACGCAGGCCGCATGCGCACCTGGGCGGAGCTTAATTGGCAGGCGCGACAATGGGCGGGGCTTCACTGAGAGCGTACACAGCTGTGCGCAAATGTGAATTTAGCCTAAGATGTCTAGGGCCCTTGTGCGATGTCTGGGGCCCCGTTCTTGAGTACGTCACTCAATGGTTCTCATAAGCGTGAAAAATCTGATCTACAGCAGAAGGGATATATTCTAGCCCGGAGGAGTATAATCTGGCCTAGGTATAATATACCCATGGTCTATACTCCTCTAGGGCAGAATATTAGTGTGTTTTTGCTGCTGTAGTGCTACAGTATATATAGATGCACATACACAAACCATATACCATTTCATGCGGCTTTTGTCAGATTTTCATGCAGTCTGCATCAGATTTCCCTCTTCTACGTGACACTGAGAAATCTGCTGTGCTTCTGCACACAAAATCCACATCGTTGGGATGCGGATTTTGATGCAGATTGACTGCTGATTTTTTCCCTGTTGAAAATCGGCAGCAAATCTAGTGCAAGGGAACGGGTGGACTAGACTTATAGCATGTGTTGGAGGCATTACATTGAACTGACCGTAGATGGTGCAGTTCCATCAGTGCATAGTTAATGGTTTATAAGACATACAAAACAAAGAAATACCCAGAGGACCGGAAAATACCCTCCCAAATGTATATATATATACCATCAGAGGAAATAATAATAAATATACCCACAGACAAAATTGGAAAATAGAACGGCCCGTATGATTAGTAACCGGAAGAAGCTACGGGCGAAACGCGCGTCGGGGCAACAGGGGAACGCCGGACTACCCGATACCACAGAATACATTGTGGCTACCCACCTAGGTGCTGCAGCGGTGAGATAATTCATTTTTTGATTCTTATACCTGTTTACCTAAGCAATATAGCACGGACTACCTTGTAATGAAACATGGCTAGTAGGTATGCATTGGGCCGATTGGGCTATACACGGTTTCACAATGGTCTACAATGTTACTAATCATACGGGCCGTTCTATTTTCCAATTTTGTCTGTGGGTATATTTATTGTTATTTCCTCTGATGGTATATATATACATTTGGGATGGTATTTTCCGGTCCTCTGGGTATTTCTTTGTTTTGTATGTCTTATAAACCATTGTTTTTACAAATGTGACTAAATAAATTATGGATTTTATTTGGTCTCTTATGGATCTCTTCTTTGGAGTCAGGGGTTAATTCCACTGAATCTTCAAATTGTTGTTTCCTATGCTGGGAAGTGCCATATAATATTTTCGGACACAATTGTTGAATTATAAGTGCATAGTTAATGTTATGTGTTGTAACTTGTTATGTATGTTTCTCCCTGCTCTCTATGATATGCACCTGAAGTTCTCCAGTGTGAGTTCCTATTCTATCCTGATAAGGTATATAAAGTGAACTTGGAACACCTCCAACAAAAAAAAAAAAGTTTTCCAATTTTGACAACAATGGAAGACCAACTATATGATCAGCTTTTGAGATTCTACACTGCAACAGAACAAAAGTACCCCCAGTGGATCTACGATCTACCTCCAGAGAAACGTTCAAATGCCAAGTCCCAGTTTAGACAAACATCTAAGCCTTATCGGGCAGAGAAAGGGATAACTTACTATGGAAAAAAGGAGGTTCTCACTAAAAGCTGACTGCCAAATATCCTGAAGGCCTGTCACGACAACCCAACATCTGGTGGCCATTTTGGCAGAGATAAAACATTTGCCAAAATTTCTGACCGTTATTACTGGAGGGGAATGAAGAATGATGTTTACCAACATGTCAAAGCCTGTCAAAAATGTTTTGTCACATGTCCCAAAATCCGCAAAGAAGCTCCACCACTCAACAGTATACCAGTGCCTGGAAAAGTATGGAGCTTAGTTGGGATTTATATGATCGGTCCTCTTCAGGAAACATCAAACGGCAACAAATATATACAGTAGTTGCTGTCACTGATCATTTCTCGAAGTGGACTGAAGCAACAGCTGTTCCAGACAAGAGTGCCATGTCAGTAGCAAAATTTTTGTACACCATTATTTGCCGCTTAGGCTGTATAGACACTCTGATTAGCGACCAGGGAAGAGAGTTTGTGAACTCGATCATCGACAACCTGATGGATCATTTTAAAACAGATCACCGCATTTCATCTGCCTACCACCCACAAACAAATGGCCAGCGGGAGCGTGACAATCGAACACTCAAATAATCTCTTTGTAAGCATGTCAATGACCAAGGAACCAACTGGGACCAGTTCATCCCTTGTGTTTTGTTTGCCTATCACACATCTGTGCATGCCTCAACCAAGTGTTCTCCATTTGAGGTCATGTATGGACGAAAGGCTAAGCTTCCTATTGACTTCAATCCATCAGCAAATGACACTGTGGATGTCATGTCTCTTTCAGATGATGCCAACCCTGATGTGCTAAATACACTCACAACCATTCATAACAGGATCCTCTCAACTGTAAGTACCAACATCCATTCTGCTCAGGAACACCAAAAGTGTGCCTTTGATCGCCGACACAAGAGCAACAAAGAAATCACTGCTGGCACCATTGTTTATATCAAGAATCAATGTCGTATTCATCGCATGGGTTCAAAGATGGCACCACGCTGGGTTGGACCCTACTTAGTTGTGGAATCCTTAACCAAGGGACGAGTAAAACTTAAGAACAATAAGGCTGGCAAGATACTAAGCAACACCTACCATGCCAGCAACCTTAAGCTTTACCAGGATGAAAAGACTTCTCTACCACCCCAGTACCCTGATGACTGTCCCAGTGACTCTGCCACACAGAAACACCAGCAAACCAAGACTTTCAACCCATTATCAAGTTCAGGAAGGAAGTATCTTACCACCACTCTTGACCTTACGTTTAATAGGGTTGTGTACTTTGGAGGCACAAGAGATCTTGGACAACCACGGCGTACATATAAAACCAAAGGTGATGGAAACTACTATTTTCGGGCCTACTCCCTTCTCAGAGCTAAAGTCATCCACCACATGAAAACTGACTTGTCCAAAAAACTACAGGGCTACTGTAATCAAGATGTGAATGAATATGTGAACACCTCTGGCATCTCTCGTGATGGAGTCTGGGCAACTGATGCTGAAATCATGGCCACAGGAAATCTGTTGAGTTGTGACATCGTCATCCACACCAAAGTTGGTGACACCATGGATTGGTTGACCTATCCCGCAAGCTTCAATCTGCAGTCAACAACAGAACATGCACTTTATCTTGAAAACAATCATGATCATTTTAATGTTGTTATCAGTGTTTACTAATCATTTTAATGTTATCAGTGATTCCCTTTGAACGTTTATTTTGTAGTGTCCTGTCACCAGCCATGTGTACAATTATCAGCCTAAAGCCTCTCTGGAACCAATAATCGCCCCATGTAAAAGTACCTTTATAAGTTGAAGTTTCAGAATGTTATAACTTTTATTATATCCTGAACAGTTTTTTTATGAACAGTCAAGGTTTTCAGGTTGAAGTAAAAAAAAAAGTCTGTGTTTAGAGTTTTAAAGAATAAGGCTGGTTTCACACTTGCGTTTTGATCTGCAGCGTTTGTAAAAAAAACGCATGTGGTGAAAAAACGCATGTAAACGCGTGCAAACGCTGCGTTTTTTAGACGCATGCGTTTTTGCATGCAGTAAAAAAAACCGCGGCGTTTTGACGCGTTTACATGCGGTTTTTCCTGCGTTTGCGTTTTTGAAACACATGCTGAGAAGTGTGTGACAGCTGCCGATCATCAAAATCAACTAGAAAACCCACTATTAATAGAATTAGCTAGGGTTAGGGTTAGGATCCCTAGGGTTAGGTTTAGGGGTAGGGGTAGGGTTTGGATCCCTAGGGTTAGGGGTAGCTTTTTATTAGAAGAATGTCCTGGTCACCAGGTCACTGATAAGCCACCCCCCACCATCAAGGTGATAAAGGGATCCAAACCCTACCCCTAACCCTAGGGATCCAAACCCTAACCCTAGGGATCCATAGGGATTGGCTATTATGTTGACCTGGAGACCAGGACATTCTTCTAATAAAAAGCTTTGTTCAATGTGGACACCCCAAGATATACGGTATTGCTATAGAGTACTAAAAATATAAACTCGGAGAGTATTCACTGTCATATTGTTAGGGTTAGGGGTAGGGTTAAGGTTAGGGTTAGGGTTTGGATCCCTAGGGTTAGGGGTAGGGTTAGGGTTAGGATCCCTTTATCACCCTGATGGTGGGGGGTGGCTTATCAGGGTGTATTCTTGTTTTTTTCTATAAAAAGGCATGCGTTTAAAACGCAAGCAAACGCATGTACGCAAAAACGCATGCGTTTCCATAGACCGTTTTCGGTTTTCGCTCCCCTCCTTCCCAGAGCCATAACTTTTTTATTTTTCCGTCAATATGGCCATGTGAGTGCTTATTTTTTGTGGGACGAGATGTACTTTTGAACGATACCATTGGTTTTACCATGCCGTGTAACAGAAAATGGGAAAAAAATTCCAAGTGTGATGAAATTGCAAAAAAAGTGCAATCTAACACTTGTTTTTTGTTTGGCTTTTTTGCTAGGTTCACCAAATGCTAAAACTAACCTGCCATTATGATTCTCCAGGTCATTATGAGTTCATAGACACCTAACATGTCTAGGTTATTTTTTATCTAGGTGGGGAAAAAAAATTCCAAAGTTTGCTAAAAAAAAAAAAATTGTGCGATTTTCCGATACCCGTAGCGTCTCCAATTTTCGTGATCTGAGGTCAGGTGAGGGCTTATTTTTTGCGTGCCAAGCTGGCGTTTTTAATGATACCATTTTGGTGCAGATACGTTTTTTTGATCGCCCGTTATTACATTTTAATGCAATGTCGCGGCGTCCCAAAAAACGTAATTTTGGCGGTTTGATTTTTTTTCTACGCCATTTAGCGATCAGGTTAAGATTTTATTTTTATTGATAGATCGGGCGATTCTGAACGCGGCAATACCAAATATATGTAGGTTTGATTTTTTTTATTGTTTTATTTTGATTGGGGCGAAAGGGGGGTGATTTGAACTTTTATATTTTTTTTTATTTTTTTTTTATTTTTAAACACTTTTTTTTTTTTAAATTTTGGCATGCTTCAATAGCCTCCATAGGAGGCTAGAAGCATGCACTACACGATCGCCTCTGCTACATAGAGGTGAAGCACAGATCACCTCTATGTAGCAGAAATGCAGGGTTGCTTTGAACGCTGACCACAGGGTGGCGCTCAAAGCAATCGGCCATCAACAACCATAGAGGTCTCAAGGAGACCTCTGGTTGTTATGGCAATGCACCGCTGACCCCCGATCATGTGACGGGGGTCAGCGGTGCGAGCAGTACCGGCCGCGCGGCCGGGAGCGCTAGTTAAATGCCGCTGTCAGCGCTTGACGGCGGCATTTAACTAGTTGCATTGCGCGCACATTGCATTTAACTAGTTGCATTGCGCGCACATGTCAGCTATACAAAACAGCTGACATGTCGCGGCTTTGAGGTGGGCTCACCACCGGAGCCCACCTCAAAGCAGGGGATCTGCCAGCTGACGTACTATTCCGTCAGCTGGCAGAAAGGGGTTAATATACTCAAGAACGGGGCCACAGACATCACAAAGGGGGTCCCAAACAGCGCACATGGGATCCCAGACAGTGCACAGGGGCAGAGATAGCGCACAGGGGCTCTGCACTCTGTCTCTTCCCCCCTTGCACACTGTCACTTCCCCCTCCCTTGTGCACTGTCTCTGCCCCCTGTGCGCTGCCTGGGGCCCTGTGCGCTGCCTGGGGCCCTGTGCGCTGCCTGGGGCCCTGTGCGCTGCCTGGGGCCCCTGTGCGCTGCCTGGGGCCCCTGTGCGCTGCCTGGGGCCCCTGTGCGCTGCCTGGGGCCCCTGTGTGCTGCCTGGGGTCCTGTGTGCTGCCTGGGGCCCTGTGCGCTGCCTGGGGCCCTGTGCGCTGCCTGGGGCCCTTGTGTGCTGCCTGGGGCACTGTGCCATGCCTGGGGCCGTGTGTTCTGCCAGGGGCCCCGTGTGCTGCCTGAAGCCCCTGTGTGCTGCCTGGGGCCCTGTGGGCTGCCTGATCTACAGCAGCTGGGGTATATTCTGACCTGGAGGGGTATAAACTGGACTAGTCCAATTTGTACCCCGGGGTATAGTTTGGGCTAGGCCAGAATATACCCGGGGTATAATCTGGCCCAGAGGGGTATAAACTGGATTAGTCCAATTTATACCCCGGAGTATAGTTTGGGCTAGGCCAGTATATAACCGGGGTATAATCTGGCCTAGGCCACTTTAACCCCGGGTATATTCTGGGCGGGGGGTTAAACTGGCCTGTTACACCGGGTTAAACTGGGTTCATCGGCCATGTTGGAAGCTCTGAGCTCTCAGCTGAGCTCAATTAGCCACTCCAATCTCCTTTATAATCTGGGTTCTGATTTAAACCCATGTCAGAGCTAGCTTCTGCTGCATGGCTTAGGAGGAGAGCTGTTCTTATGAGAAGGAGTTTTGGAGGAGTTACCTGTGACTGTTGCGTGATTTGTAAGTGTGGTAATCCCTCCATTTTGTTTTCTTCCCTGTCCTCCACTCCCCGATGCATTTCTCTATTATATGTGAGTGAATATTTGCCTGGTATTTTCAGTTACACTTGTTTGTGTTGCCTTGTTTATCGGGTTGGTGTACTGCAGTGCACAGTAGCGCACCTCTTCCCTGGGTGGGGGAAGAGAAAAGACGGAGGGCTAACTTAGGAGATAAGGCAAGGGTGGCGGCCCCAGCATCTTCACCTTCAGAAGTATCTCGGGGAATAGTACGAGCTAGGCCACCCCCTAGTGGTACTGACAGGGAAGGAGCCCCTGGTCTCAGGTCAACCGACAGCTGAGTCGTGACATTAGCTCTGACCATAACCATTTTCTGATCCATTATGTATCCAATCACTGCTCTTACAGCACATCTGCAGCAGGTCAGTCTGGAGGTGGCGGATTTATGCACAGTTGTTTTGCAGCACCCCTGATCCTGTCATGGATCACGGGGGGGATACCTTTATCATCCCCACCACTCACACTAATTTGTCATGAACCAGGGTTGTTTGGTTGCCCCTGGTTCTTTCTGAAGGGGATTTATCTATATCCCACTGTCACGATAATGTAAAAATACCATGGTCTGAGGGATTTTTTTCAGAAGGTGCCATGGTTCCAGACACTCTGCCTAGAAATCTCTCGTTCTCTGTCTTGGCCTGCATGCAACTCCATCCCCCCTGAAGACAGCTGTAACTTGAAACTCCAGTGTGGGACTCTGTCCCCCCCTTCCTCTTGAATGCAGTAGTGTGTAGAAATCCTTTGTCTGAAAACCATGTGCTATCTTGCTCATATACCACCTTAATAGTAAGGCATCACTTGACCCCAATTAGTGACAGAGATATGGAAGTTATATATTTGGTATGTGCGTCGGCTGGGTCATCCCACAGTGCATTTTCTAGGTGCAGCGGATATGGAGAAACGGATTGCTGCTTAACAGGGGCTCATAAGCATGTCGTGTTTGCCCTCAAATTAACATTCATGCCCGGAAGAATGGTAGTTCCATGATCGCTATACGAGGTTGCATCCTAGAGCTACAGGGGATATGAATGTTTCATAACTCTGAGTCCCTCTGAGAAAGTAGGAGTGCATTTCATAGCTCCGCCCACTCTGATGTCACGACCAAGAGGCATAAGACCCCGAGAGCTCAATTTTCACTAGCCTTTGACAAGGAAGCTAGCTGAGAGACACTCTGTAATGCATCTTGATGTATCGCCCCTCCCCCAAGCCACATGGTCTGCCATGAGCTGAAATGATATTTGCAGCTCTCTGGCGCCCCCCCCTTTACCCTCAGGTCAGACCGGGTACTGCACCTAGGATAATTAGTCGCCAGAAAGGCTGCCTTACTTTGAACTAGCAAATGGGCACACTGCAGCGAGGGCAATATATCTACTCCCACTCAGGCGGGAACAATAATTTTCAACGCCGCCGGTCGCTACTAAGCCTCCCAATCGCACAGGAAAAATCCGCTGCCACCAGCTCCGATTTCTTAATTATTAACGGGTCCGGAGCCAACCCAGATTAGTAGCGTAATTCACTTCAGAAGATGTGACCGTACGTTATAGAGCAAGGAGAGACAAGCTAGTAATTTTATATTTTACTCCAAAAAAGGTAGGCAGTGTTTACAGAAGTATAAAAAAGATATTAGAAAGACAACAAATATCTTTATGTACAGTACAATTACAAATAAAATGGGATTAAAGTTGAAAAGAACACTTACATTTCGTTATGTCATCTTATCTCATGGCTCACCGTGTGCTGTGGGGGAAAGGCAAGCATATATCCAGATGCATCACCCCTGTATAGTAGCGAGACCCCATACAAAGACACATGAAGACTGCTGCTTCACTCACTTATTTTCCAGCCTAAAACCAAGCCACTCCCCTTGTGGTGACCTCACTTAGAGGCTGAATCCTTCCCTTTTGTTAGAGTTATGGCACCTATTTTTATGCCTAGCTCGCTATACGAACCTCGTATATGAAAGACACAATGATCAGGAGGTGCACCACTTCGGGGCCATTCTTTTATGTGTAAACACGGCTTAGTTACACGACCCGCTTACGGAGAAACCTTTGCACTCGTTGGGTTTAGCTTCTAGCGATTTCAGGGAGTTATAGATCCCTCGATGGTCATCCGGAATATATAATCCTTATATCTCTAGCCCTGATCGGTGCCAATATATATAACCTTAAAAGAACAATAGAAGCTCCTGCTTTCTATACCAGTTTTAGCCAGCATCAGATGGGAAGGGGGGAATGAGGAGTGTAGGGAGATCTGCTTGCAGCTCAAAGCCATAAAAATTCTTGAGGGAGGGGGAAAATGTATAGTATTACACACACAGGCAGAGGGAGAAAGAGTGGTGTAGAATTCCAGTCTTGTGTTGGCAGGCAGAGGAAACTGCAGCTGAGAGCTCTGAATGTGTAAGTGAAGTAACCAGAACTTTCCTATTTCCTGATATCTGGTGTGAGATTTGCGTCTCCCAGGCAGCTCTTAGTGGAGCCCAAGATAGCGTTGCCGGACAGGTTCTCTGGGGGTTGTGACAAGTTATTTGTTTTCAGGGAGGCCTGTAAACTGTAATTTAGGTTACGTACGGTTTCCTCAGGTACAGAGGAGCAACGTGTGGGGATAATAATCTCGCTCCACCAGGGGAACCCCCAAGTATGGGCTTTGTCTCCCCGTCTGACTCCCAGTTGCTTCAGACGGTGAAGGATTTTTTCTGGCACTGTGTCTTATACAGTATACGATGACCCCAACCACGTCTCCTTAGCAGAGTCCACACTCTGCAAACTTCAAGGATGGAAAAGTAAACGTGTGCACAGCCGTAAACAGGTGCCAGAGTAGGTTCCCACACCGTGGTATGTAGCAAAAACTCGGCACTCAACTTAACGTAATAGGACAGGTGATTACGTTTCGGTCCTAAATCCGGACCTTGATCAGTCACTACAAAGTCAAAGTGAAATAATAATAAACAATATAACAAATAAACAGAGTACATATGTGCATGAAAAAACAAAAGTATTTACAGTGGAAATCAATGGTCAAATGAAATAACCTAGGGCATAATAGAAAACAGCTGGCTATCACATGGCACATTCCCTTGAAGAAGCGGCGTGTTTAAGCCGCGAAACGTGCGTCGGGGACGTTATTTCGGCGGGACTCCCCTCCTCTGTCTCACCCCTGTGCTGGTAAGCTGTCTTTAGTGGACTTGCGATACTTTTTGCCTTGGTTATTAGGATTGTTACTTTATTACTGATCAGCTTGCCACAGTACCAGGATATGGAAGGGTTTTTTACTCTATCCTTTTTCTATGATCATTGCTCAGTATGGGGGTTTTAGAGGGGTGGGTCTCCCCCTTATCTATGTTAGTCATTGGAAAATATGCACCTTTAGTATTACTGATATAATGTTTTTTAACTTTTGTATTAATAAAGCTGTTGTTTATATTATGCTCCGGGTTCTCCTATTTTTATTTATATTCTATGGAGCGGATTTGATGTGTCTGGTTACATATAACACACGTGTTTCTTCCCAGACTTCTAATATGATTTTGGGATTTGTAATATCATTGGGTTTGTAAGTGTAATAATTCCCTTCCCTCCTCTTACTTTGGTTTTTCCCCGTCCTCCACTCCCCGGTGCATTCCTCTGTTACATGTGAGTGACTGTTTGCATGCCTTGTATTTTCAATTACCCTTGTTTGTGTTGCCCTGTTAGTCAGGTTGTACTGCGGTGCACAGTAGCGCCCCCCCTTCCCTTAGGGCTGATTCAGGAGATTAGGCAAGTGAGGAGGCCCCGGCATCTTCACCTTCAGAAGTATCCCAGGGAAAAGGGTAAGGTAGGGCGAATCCTAGTGATAGGGACAGGGAAGGACATCCGACAGCTGAGTCGTGACAGGTGCTGTCTGGGGATGTATACGGTGAGTATTGACTTCTGGGTGGTGTATACGGTGAGGGTTGATGTCTGAGGATGTATATGGAGAGGGGTCATGTCCCTACTGTGTATACGGTGAGGAGTGATGTCTGGGCCATGTAAACAGTGAGGGGTGATGTCCGGACGGTGTATATGGCTAGGGGTGATGTCTGGGCGGTGTATACGGTGAGGTGTGATGTCTGGGCTGTGTATACGGTGAGCGGTGATGTCCAGACCGTGTATACGGTTAGGGGTGATATCTCGGCGGTGTATATGGTAAGGTGTGATGTCTGGGCCGTGTATACGGTGAGCAGTGATGTCCGGACGGTGTATATGGTGAGGTGTGATGTCTGGGCGGTGTATATGGTGAGGTGTGATGTCCAGGCAGTGTATACGGTGAGAGTTGATGTCTGGGCTGTGTATGCGATGAGGAGTGATGTCCGGGCCGTGTATACGATGAGAGCTGATATTCGGGCCATGTATACGGTGATGAGTGAGGTCCGGAAGGTGTATACGGGTAGTATTTTGGTTTAACTATTTCTCTGGTGGTTTTCTCACTAGTTCCCTGTCTAAGTCTCGCACTTTGATCTTTGACTTGGCTGGAGAGGGCAGCCTTCCTCGCGTCACCATCCTGCGCCCAGTGCTGCGCAACAAGCGAGGAAACCCCGTCCTGCTGTTCCAGAGACTTTTCATTGGTCAGAGCCAACAACTACCTTTTGTCCTTAAAAACGAGGGCTCTGTTCCTGCACAGGTGAGTTGTCTGCAGCATGTCACTCCCTCCCTGACTTCCTCTCCATCTTGTCACTCCCGCCCTGATCTCCTCTACATCACGTCTCTCCCGCCCTGACCTCCTGTACATCACGTCAGTCCCGCCCTGACCTCCTCTACATCGCGTCACTCCCGCCCTGATCTCCTCTACATCGCGTTGCTCCCGCCCTGACCCCCTCTACATCGCCTCGCTCCCAACCTGACCTCCTGTACATCACGTCGCTCCCGCCCTGACCCCCTCTACATCACGTCGCTCCCGCCCTGACCTCCTCTACACCACGACGCTCCCGCCCTGACCCCCTCTACATCGCCTCGCTCCCTCCCTGACCTCCTGTACATCACGTCACTCCCGCCCTGACCTACTCTACATCGCGTCGCTCCCGTCCTGACCCCCTCTACATCGCCTCGCTCCCTCCCTGACCTCCTCTACATCACGTCGCTCCCGCCCTGATCTCCTCTACATCACGTCGCTCCCACCCTGACCTACTCTACATCGCATCGCTCTTGCCCTTACCTCCTCTACAATGCATCGCCCCCGTCCTGACCTCCTTTAGGCCATGTGCACACGCTGCGGATTCCATTGCGGAATTTTCCGCAGCGGATTTGATAAATCCGCAGTGAAAAACCGCTGCGGTTTTTACTGCGGATTTATCGCGGTTTCCGCTGTGGGTTTACACCTGCAGATTTCTATTGGAGCAGGTGTAAACCTGCAGCGGAATCCGCACAAAGAATTGACATGCTGTGGAAAATAAACCGCTGCGTTTCCGCGCGTTTTTTTCCGCAGCATGTGCACTGCGGATTTCTTTTCCCATAGGTTTACATTGTACTGTAAACTCATGGGAAACTGCTGCGGATCCGCAGCTGCGGAAATGCTGCGTATCCGCAGCAAAATCCGCAGCGTGTGCACATACCCTTACATCGCATTGCTCCCGTCCTGACCTCCTCTTCATCGCATTGCTCCCGTCCTGACCTCCTCTTCAGCACGTCGCTCCCGCCCTGACCTCCTCTACATCGCTTGTTTTGAGAGACACGGCACTCTTAGGCTGTAGTGATGTGGGTGCTCAAGTCAGGTATCCAACCCGTCAGAATATAATAACAAACTGAGTGCCAAGTTTGTTGTTATACTCCTCTACATCGTGTCGCACTCACCCTGACATCCTATACAGCAATTCACTCCCGCCCTGACCTTCTCTGCAGCACGTCGCTCCTGCTCTGACTTCCTCTCCAGCATGTCGCCTGCACACTCTGGACCTTGCTAGTAATCACTGACTTTTTCCTCAGCTGAACATTGATTTGCCAGAAGACGGACAAGCATTTTGTTTAAAACCAAAGCCCAACACTCAGTGCATCTACCCGGCCTGGAGGGAGACAGGACACATGGAGCAATCAGGAGCAGGTAGAGTACAGGTGTACAGTGCACGGCTCCAGGCGGAGTACAGGTGTGCGGCTCCAGGCGGAGTACAGGTGTGCGGCTCCAGGCGGAGTACAGGTGTGCGGCTCCAGGCGGAGTACAGGTGTGCGGCTCCAGGCGGAGTACAGGTGTGCGGCTCCAGGCGGAGTACAGGTGTGCGGCTCCAGGCGGAGTACAGGTGTGCGGCTCCAGGCGGAGTACAGGTGTGCGGCTCCAGGTGGAGTACAGGTGTGCGGCTCCTGGCGGAGTACAGGTGTATAGTGCACGGCTCCAGGTGGAGCGCAGGTGTATAGTGCACGGCTCCAGGTGGAGTACAGGTGTGCGGCTCCAGGTGGAGTACAGGTGTGCGGCTCCAGGCGGAGTACAGGTGTATAGTGCACAGCTCCAGGCGGAGTACAGGTGTGCGGCTCCAGGTGGAGTACAGGTGTATAGTGCACGGCTCCAGGTGGAGTACAGGTGTATGGTGCGCGGCTCCAGGTGGAGTACAGGTGTATAGTGCACGGCTCCAGGTGGAGTACAGGTGTGTGGCTCCTGGTGGACTACAGGTGTGCGGCTCCAGGTGGAGTATAGGTGTGCGGCTTCAGGTGGAGTACAGATGTGCGGCTCCAGGCGGAGTACAGGTGTGCGGCGTGGCTCCAGGCAGAGTACAGGTGTGCGGCGTGGCTCCAGGCGGAGTACAGGTGTGCGGCTCCATGCGGAGGACAGATGTATAGTGCACGGCTACAGGCGGAGTACAGGTGTGCGGCTCCATGCGGAGAACAGGTGTATAGTGCACTATTCCAGGCGGAGTACAGGTGTGTGGCGTATGCTCATCCTCTCCCCCGCCTCACAGGGCTCCGCGCTCACACGGCTTCGCTGATCCTACGTCCTGGGGAGGCTGCAGAGTGCACGGCTCCAGGTGGAGTACAGGTGTGTGGCTCCAGGTGGAGTACAGGTGTGTGGCTCCAGGTGGAGTATAGGTGTGCGGCTCCAGGTGGAGTATAGGTGTGCGGCTCCAGGTGGAGTACAGATGTGCGGCTCCAGGCGGAGTACAGGTGTGCGGAGTGACTCCAGGCGGAGTACAGGTGTGCGGCGCGGTTCCAGGCGGAGTACAGGTGTGTGGCTCCATGCGGAGGACAGGTGTATAGTGCACGGCTCCAGGCGGAGTACAGGTGTGGGGCTCCATGCGGAGAACAGGTATAGTTCACGGCTCCAGGTGGAGTACAGGTGTGCGGCTCCAGGCGGAGTACAGGTGTGCGGCGTATGCTCATCCTCTCCCCCGTTCTCACAGGGCTCCGCGCTCACACGGCCTCGCTGATCCTACATCCTGGGGAGGCTGCAGAGTTCGAGGTGCTGTTCTGCCCCCAGGAGGCTCTACCCTATGGGGGTGCTCTGCTTGTGTCCGTACTGGACAATCAGTATGAGAAGAGCTGCGTACAGCTGGTGGGAGAAGGTTACATGGAGGATTTGACCTTAGATAACATCCACAGCCCCGGAGAGCTGGTGCCCCTGGAGGGGCTGCTGGAGGATGACCTGGTGGAAGGTGGGATGATGCCGTGGCACCGCGCACCACCCTGGTCTGCACCTCCACATACATAACGTCACGTGTCTTACAGCCGCCCGCACCGAGCACATCGTCTTTGGTGACTGCCACATAGGACATCAATACCAGGTGACCTTCACGATGACAAACCGCAGCCACACTGACGCCATGAGGTTTGAGTGGCCGTCGGCGATCCCGTTGGAGTTCTCCCCTCAGGTTGGTGTCATGGTGTCACACAACATTCCGCTGCACCTGTAAGCACAGGCTACACTGCCAAATCTGCCGACAGGTGGGACACATTCACGCTGGCTGCGCCAAAGACGTGACCGTCTCCCTAAAGTCAGACGTGGCTGTGGCGCTGCACAAGTCTCGGGTGATGTGCAGGGCGTCCCGGATCTCCTTCCTATGTCCCCCCGATCAGGTGCCTGACTGGGATGACAGAATGCGGACGGTGTCCTGGGTGGACGGTGGTAAAGGGTCAGCCGGCCAGCACCGCAAGAAGAAGGTAAGTCCTGGCTGTCGTCCGAGGCCCGGCTCCTGCTGTCGCTCCAGAGGATGGATGGATCAGCTGGAGGTTGTGGCCCCCATGTTTGTGTGCAGGTTATAGAGACCGATCCGGAGCCCGCTCACATGCTGCTCGATGCCGAGCCCCGAGACGTGGAGCTGCTCATCTCTGCCACCGTGGATTATGCCCAGGTCACGGCCAAGTGTGAACCCGTGCACTTCAGGGACACACTCCTGTATCAGACACGCGTGTACAAGTAAGTGACAGGAGATAGTGGGGTGAGGCAGAGGTACGGAGATAGTGGGGTGAGGCAGAGGCACGGAGATAGTGGGGTGAGGCAGAGGCACGGAGATGGTGGGGTGAGGCAGAGGCACGGAGATGGTGGGATCAGGCAGAGACACAGAGATAGTGGGGTGAGGCAGAGGGACGGAGATGGTGGGGTGAGGCAGAGGGACGGAGATGGTGGGGTGAGGCAGAGGGACGGAGATGGTGGGGTGAGGCAGAGGGACGGAGATGGTGGGGTGAGGCAGAGGCACGGAGATGGTGGGGTGAGGCAGAGTCACGGAGATGGTGGGATCAGGCAGAGACACGGAGATGGTGGGATCAGGCAGAGACACGGAGATGGTGGGATCAGGCAGAGACACGGAGATGGTGGGGTCAGGCAGAGACACGGAGATGGTGGGGTCAGACAGAGACACGGAGATGGTGGGGTCAGGCAGAGACACTAAGATGGTGGGGTCAGGCAGAGACACGGAGATGGTGGGGTGAGGCAGAGACACAGAGATGGTGGGGTGAGCCAGAGACACGGAGATGGTGGGGTGAGGCAGAGCCGGGCGCAGCTGACTGATCTCCCTGTGCAGGTTCCTCATGCAGAATACTGGGCCAGTGCGGCTGGAGGTCTCCTGGCTAGTCCACATGGAGGGTCAGAGACCCCCTGGAGCTGCAGACTCAGGCGGTAGGTGCATCTCCCCCTCATAGTATTGGTGTGGGGTCCCGGTGGTTTCCAGTGCTTGTCATCTTGTATACGTCATATGAGAATGGTGGCTCCAGAATTTCCTGCAGTCTAACCAGTGCTTTGTGTCATCACCAGATCCTCCGGGCAGCGCACCCGGCCCTCCCAGCACTGGCCGCCCCTCCAGTATCCTGGAAAGTATTTCCTCTCTGCTGCCAGTGGGAGCGGAGGTCTCACCATTCAGTGTGCAGCCACCGAGCAGCGTAATCCCGGCTGGCGAGAACCGCGAGTTCCTCATCAAGTTTTCACCTACACATGTCGGAGAGTTTGAAGGCCGCCTGACCTGCAGGTGAGGGTGACGGACATGTAACAGCGCCGGCTGTCACCACACATGACGGACAAGTGACCGCGCCAGCTGTCACCACACATGACGGACATGTTACCGCGCCGGCTGTCACCACACTTGACAGACGTGACCGCGCCGGCTGTCACCACACGTCGGACATGTGACCGCGCCGGCTGTCACCACACATGACGGACATGGGACCGCGCCGGCTGTCACCACACATGACGGACATGTGACTGCGCCAGCTGTCACCACACATGACGGACATGTGGCCGCGCCGGCTGTCACCACACATGACGGACATGTGGCCGCGCCGGCTGTCACCACACATGACGGACATGTGACCGCGCCGGCTGTCACCACACATGACGGACATGTTACCGCGCCGGCTGTCACCACACTTGACAGACGTGACCGCGCCGGCTGTCACCACACGTCGGACATGTGACCGCGCCGGCTGTCACCACACATGACGGACATGGGACCGCGCCGGCTGTCACCACACATGACGGACATGTGACCACGCCGGCTGTCACCACACATGACTGACATGTGACCGCGCCGGCTGTCACCACACACTCTGTAAGGTGGGGATGTCTGTGCCGTAGACGCTGGTCAGACATGGACGCTGACACCTGAGCGGTCAGACCACATACATAGAGGTCACCGCAGACATCTGATGCCATCTTGCAGCGTGTATAGTGATATCTGGCAGGGGGCGGCATGTGGAGCCATCATACAGCGGGACCACCTGTGACTGGTCATGCTTTCTGACCCTCAGCATTCCCAACATGTCTCCCGGAGGGCAGGAGCCGGTGCTGCCGGTGACCGGACGCAGCCTGCTCCCTTATTGTCATTTCCAGCTGGAGGATTCGGACTACATCAGCAGCGGAAGGCGCAACCCGGAGCTGTGTGGACCCCGTGGGGCCCCCTCCGGGACAACCTTGGATCCTAACACGCGGGTGATTGAGTTCACATCTGTGGGTGTGCAGAATAAGAGCAGCAGGTACAGAGGTGATCGGCTGCAGAAGAGGGTGTCCGCCAGGGAGTTCAGCACAGAAATAGATTAATTCTGCTTTGTAGGACGTTCAGCATTGTGAACCCCACGAACGGCCTCTACTCCTTCCTGTGGACCTGTGAGGACCCCCCAAGTCTCCGGAATCCCCCTACATTCCACTGCCTCAACAAGGAAGGTGTGATCCAAGCAGAAAGGAAGATGGAGGTAACATGTTTATGGGTAAAGTGCCCAACTGTGGGCCAATAAGTAAGTGCCCCCCGAGCATGGCCATCTCCAGGTTTTTGTGGGCCCCGGGCGAAAGAGTGTCAGGGCCCCTTTAACACATACCACGATTCATGATTTCAAGAGAAATGTAGATGTAGTACAATGCCAAAGATTTCACTTCTTACATTACATGAGTGATAGCTATTGTAAATTCTATAATAGCTCAAAAACCGGACAGTATAGTTCTCCATACAGTATTATGTGCACCACATAGTCCTCCATACAGTGTTATGGGCACCACATAGTCCTCCATACAGTGTTATGGGTACCACATAGTCCTCCATACAGTATTATGGGCACCACATAGTCCTCCATACAGTGTTATGGGCACCACATAGTCCTCCATACAGTATTATGGGCACCACATAATGCTCCATGCAGAATAATGTGCCCCATATATTGCTCCTTACAGTATTATAGGCACCACATAGTGCTCCATACAGTATTATGTGCACCACATAGTCCTCCATACAGTATTATGGGCACCACATAGTGCTCCATACAGTATTATGTGCACCACATAATCCTCCATACAGTATTATGGGCACCACATAGTCCTTCATACAGTATTATGGGCACCACATAGTCCTCCATACAGTGCTATGGGCACCAGATAGTCCTCCATACAGTATTACGGGCACCACATAGTCCTCCATACAGTGTTATGGGCACCACATAGTCCTCCATACAGTATTATGGGCACCACATAATGCTCCATGCAGAATAATGTGCCCCATATATTGCTCCTTACAGTATTATAGGCACCACATAGTCCTCCATACAGTATTATGTGCACCACATAGTCCTCCATACAGTATTATGGGCACCACAGTCCTCCATACAGTATTATGGACACCACATAGTCCTCTATACAGTATTACGAGCCCCATATAATGCTCTATATATAATGGTCCCCATATGATGCTCCAGTATATAATGGGCCCATATATGATGCTGCAGTGTATAATGGACCCATATATAATTCTCCAGTGTATGGTGGGCCCATATATAATGCTGCAGTTTATAATGGGCCCATATATAATGCTGCAGTGTATGATGGGCCCCATATATAATGCTCCGAACATAAATAAAAAATGAAATCCTCCCGTCTCCTCGCGGCCGCTGCTCTGCTCCGGACTCCTCAGCACTGTGACTGCTCAGGCAGAGCGCCCACACTACTGACATCATCGTGCCCTCTGACCTGAACATCGCAGCGGTGGAGTGGGGTGAGGTAAGAATCGCAAGTTCTGGGCCCCCATTGCGTGCAGGTCAGGGTCACGGTCCTCGTGGTGTGGTGACTGCTGTGAAATGATGGACCCTCTGCTCCTCACAGATCACGTTTCAGTTCCTCCCTCAAGTATTGGACATCACCGAATCTTTCTGGAAATTCTCCATCGTGGAGCAGAACATCTCCGTCCCGTTCCTGCTCGTTGGTAAAGCCACGGAGCCCTCGGTCTCTTTGGACAGGTCACATCTGAACTTTGGCTCGCGGCTGCTAGGTATGTGCCTTGAGTAGTATGTCTGCGGTGCGGCCCTCGTGGGCGGTGGCCTCCATGGGCTGTGGCCCCTGGTCATTGCTGCAGACATGTCCACTCTTGTCATGTACAGGGCAGGAGGTGCAGAAGTCCATCTGTCTCATCAACAGTGAGAAGAAACCCTTCAGCTTTGCTTTCCGAGACAGTTCTCGCTTTTCAGAGGGCTGCATTCACTCCTTGACTGTGAGACCCATGGAAGGGGTGATCGCTCCCCTGAGCAGGTACGCCGTGTGCCCCCATTGCTGCCCCTTGTCCTGACGTATGCCGCCCTCATCTCTCTACCTTCTCTCCTGTCAGGGTCCCAATTTCTCTTCATTTTCTGCCATCCACGGTCGGTGAGGTTAATTTCAACTTAATTTGTGATGTGAATACCAAGACTGAGCCCCTCTGTCTGAACGTGAAGGCGGACGGACACTCTACCCAAGTGTCAGTGCAGTGCCAGAATAGCACAGGCGCCATCACCCTCCTGTCTGCGCAGGAACCCAAAGAGCTGGACTTGGGACAGGTGGGGCACTGGTGGCAGCACAGTGCTGCCGTGTCCCACAGATGGACCTTCCTCATTCTGCGCAGCATCCTGCAGATTGACATTCCCTGTCCTGCGCGGCATCCTGCAGATTGACCTTCCCCTTCCTGCTCAACGTCCTGCAGATTGACCTTCAGCGTCCTGCAGATTGACCTTCCCTGTCCTGCGCAGCGTCCTGCAGATTGACCTTCCCCTTCCTGCGCAACGTCCTGCAGATTGACCTTCCCCTTCCTGCGCAACGTCCTGCAGATTGACCTTCCCCTTCTTGCGCAGCGTCCTGCAGATTGACCTTCAGCGTCCTGCAGATTGACCTTCCCCGTCCTGCGCAGCGTCCTGCAGATTGACCTTCCCCTTCCTGCGCAACGTCCTGCAGATTGACCTTCCCCTTCCTGCGCAACGTCCTGCAGATTGACCTTCCCCTTCCTGCGCAACGTCCTGCAGATTGACCTTCCCCTTCCTGCGCAGCATCCTGCAGATTGACTTTCAGCGTCCTGCAGATTGACCTTCCCCGTCCTGCGCAGCGTCCTGCAGATTGAGCTTTCCAGTTCTGCAGATTGACCTTCCCCGTCCTGCGCAGCGTCAGGTGACTCAGCCTCTTTCTTCCCAGCAGGTGGACATCGGTGACCGCTCCACACTCCTGTTCCACATCACAAATAAGGGACAGTTCTCCTTTAATTACTCCTGTGCTCTGACTGTCCCTCGGGGGCTGCAGGATTTCCTGAGTGTGTTCCCCAGCAGTGGCCTCGTGGGCCCTGGACAGCGGACTCAGACGTCGCTCACCTTCTGTCCCACCAGGCCGTGCACAGTAAGGGACGTTCTGCTGACCCTGAAGGTCAGTGACACTGGTGACGTCGGCACTGGCGGCTCGAGGTGCTCAGCTGTAATGCCCATTTTATGTCGTGTCATCCTCTCAGATAGAGAATGGGCCGGAGATCTCTTGTTCCCTGCGCGGCAGCGCGGTGCAGCCGGGAATCCACTTTTCTTTCACAGAACACAACTTTGGGCATTGCTTCGTTTTCCACGCTGGGATGCAGCCGGTCCGAGAAACCCTCGTCATCACCAATAAGGACAGCCGGCCTCTCAGGTGAGTGACCCCGCCGCTGGCCGCTCAGGTTAGTGACCCAGGGACGCCGGCTGATGGGTGGCTTCATCCTGTCATTGTGCCGATGCTTCCCCGCAGCATCGACTGTCTGTACAGTAACACGGCTCACATGGAGATCGACTTCTGTGCCAATGTCCTCTCCCCCGGAGACAAAACGGAGGTGCCAATCACGTTCTATCCACGAGCAGCCATCTTGTACCAAGAACCTGTCGTCTTTCAGATGAACGGCCATTCCCAGCAGCTCATTCGACTCCAGGGTCACGGGATCGAGATGAAGGTCAGAAATTTGTACAGGAGAAATGTAGATGATCCATTGTTGGACAGATCGTCTGGTGCTGCGTGTGCAGCCTCGCGCAGACGATCCCGGCAGCCATCTCATCAGTCACCCATGATGTCATCTGCTGTTTACAGGTTGAAGTTGTGGATCCGAAATACAAAGTTCTTAACTTTGGTGCCGTGAATATTGGACAAACCATGAAAAGGGCGATCAGCATTGTGAATAGGAGCCTGGCCCCTGTATCATGCACCCTGCAACTGAGCCCGAACGTGCCCGCACTGCAGGACCCCCAGGTACCGGACCTTGTGTATGAGGCCCACTGCCCCAGACTTACTGGGACGGGGTACAGTAAGAGGCTGGTTCTCATTCTAATAAGTGCCAATCATGTAGTGAGTGCAGACTGTGTAATGAGTGCACACCGTGTAGTGAGTGCGGACGCTGTGGTGGGAGCACACCGTGTAGTGAGTGCGGACCCTGTGGTGGGTGCACACGGTGTAGTGAGTGCAGACACTGTGGTGGGTGCAGACTGTGTAGTGAGTGCGGACCCTGTGGTGGGTGCAGACCGTGTAGTGAGTGTGGACCCTGTCGTGGGTGCACACCGTGTAGTGAGTGCGGACCCTGTGGTGGGTGCACACCGTGTAGTGAGTGCTGACGCTGTGGTGGGTGCGGACCCTTTGGTGGGTCGTCAGCTGATGTCTCACAGTGGGGGTTACACACGATCAGCCGGCGCTGGCTCTCTGCACATTGGAGGATGCCACTGATCTCTTTTGTCTCTTGTGCAGGTCCTCAGTCTGTCCCCCAGTGGGAAGGTGACCCTTCCGGCCCGTGGTGGGCTGTGTCAGCTGGAGGTGCAGTTTACCCCCCCAATCAGAATTGCTCCATTTGCGGAGGAGGTGCTGCTGGAGTCCTGCGGAGTGATGCGCTCCCTCTTCATGGTGCGAGGCTGCAGCCAGGGCCTGGCACTCAGCTTGGACCAGGACTATCTGTCCTTCGGGGCTGTGGTACTGCAGAGTCAGGCGACACGTAGGATTGTCCTGAGCAATACGGGAGAGCTGGGAGCCAGGTACAGTCAGCAGGCCCATCAGGGCGTCCTCTCCTCCTCGACGGCTCCCCCTTTTCCTCGGCAGCTCCCCTCTTCCTTGGCTGCTCCTTTCTTCCTTGTCAACTCCCCTCCGCCTCACCAGCTTCCCTCTTCCTCGGTAGCTCCTCTCCTTTGCCGGCTCCTCTCTTCCTCGCCGCCTCCCCATCTGCCCTCTTCCTCCCCACCTCCCCTCTTTCTTCCTCCCTGCCTCCCTCTTCCTCTCCGCCTTCCTCGACGGCTCTTTTCCTCGACGGCTCCCCTCCTCTTTCTTCCTCATCGGCTCCCCTCTTCCTCCCTGCCTCCCTCTTTCTCGACGTCTCCTCTTTTCCTCAACGTCTCCTCTCTTCCTCAGCGTCTCCCATCTTCCTCCCCGCCTCACTCTTCCTCGGCATCTCCTCTCTTCCTCGGTGTCTCCCCTCTTCCTCCCCGCCTCCCTCTTCCTTGACATCTCCTCTCTTCCTCGCCGGCTCCCCTCTTTCTCGGCATCTCCCCTCTTCCTCCCCGCCTCCCTCTTCCTTGACATCTCCTCTCTTCCTCGCTGGCTCCCATCTTTCTCGGCGTCTCCCCTCTTCCTCCCAGCCTCCCCTCTTTCTTCCTCCCCTCTTTCTTCCTCTCCGGCTCCTCTCTTCCTCGCCGTCTCGTCTCTTCCTTGCCGCCTCCCTCTTGCTTGCCAGCTCTTCTCTTCATCACCGACTCCTCTCTTCCTCGAAGTCTCCTCTCTTCCTCGAAGTCTCCTCTTTTCCTCGACGTCTCCTCTCTTCCTCAGCATCTCCCATCTTCCTCACTGTCTCCCCTCTTTCTTCCTCCCCTCTTTCTTCCTCTCCGCCTTCCTCTTCCTCGGCGTCTCTTCTCTTCCTCTGCGTCTCCTCTCTTCCTCACCGTCTCCCCTTTTCCTCCCCGCCTCCCTCTTCCTTGACATCTCCTCTCTTCCTCGCCGGCTCCCCTCTTTCTCGGCGTCTCCCTTCTTCCTCCCCGCCTCCCCCCTTTCTTTCTCTCTGGCTCCTCTCTTCCTCGCCGTCTCGTCTCTTCCTTGCCACCTCCCTCTTGTTCACCGGCTCCTCTCTTCCTCGCCGCTCCCCTCTTGCTCGCCGCCTCCTCTCTTCCTCGCCAGCTCCTTTCTTCATCACCGGCTCCTCTCTTCCTCGCCGCTCCCCACTTGCTCGCCGGCTCCTCTTCTTCCTCGCCGGCTCCACTCTCTTTCACCATTACCTTTTCTCTCTGCTGCAGGTTCCAGTGGGACATAACACAGTTGGAGCCGGACTTCTTCATCTCACCGGCGTCCGGTTACATCACGGCCGACAGTGAGGTCACATTTGATGTCGTCTTCCACCCGGCTGAGATCCGCTCAGACGTTCATTATAAGAACCTGCTCTGCTGCATTGAGGGAGGGAGAACGTTGGCGCTGACGCTGTCCGGATCCTGTGTCGGCCTCCCATCTATGAAGGAGGTAATGGCTTCCCGGCCACTTGTAATTGATGGCAGCTGCGGTGAATCTGCACCTTCCCCATGGCAACTGACATCATGGCTTGTCGGTCAGTGACCAGTACATTGCCGCCATGACTTCAGGGTCTGTCAACTCCTCCTACTGTTACAGGTGGTCAACTTTCAGTGTCAGGTACGGAGTAAGCAGACACAAGCCATTGCCCTGAGCAACAAAACCAACCAGAGGTGGAATCTGCGGCCGGTGATAGATGGGGAACATTGGAGCGGAGAAGACTTCATCACCGTGGAGGCTCATCAGCAGAACAAGCCCTACGTGGTCACCTACCACCCCCTGCTCATGAGTGCTGAGGGCAGGAAGCATCAGGTAACTTCCTGGGTCATGTCCTTATATCAGGCCCCGTCTGGGGTCATGTCCTTATATCGAGCCCCGTCCTGGGTCACGTCCTTATGTTATATCGAGCCCCGTGCTGGGTCACGTCCTTATGTTATATCGAACCCCGTCCTGGGTCACGTCCTTATATCGGGCCCCGTCCTGGGTCACGGACTTATGTTATATCGGGTCCATCCTGGGCACCTGACAACCTCTCTAATGGTGAAGTGTCTGCTGTTTTTAGGGCTCGCTCTTCTTCCCGCTGCCCGATGGCACCGGATTGCTCTACCTCCTCCAGGGTCTGGCTGAGCCTCCTAAATCTTCCGGATCTGTAATCAGAGAGGTCCCGTGCAAGACATCGTACACTGAACTGCTGAGCGTCAGCAACTGGCTGCGCAAACCCCAACGGTGAGAAGGGTCCCGTGTGGACGTGGACGGTGGTCAGTACAAATACCGTGCACCACCTCCCTTCCTATCTGTGCAGACATGCTGGCATCAGACCGAGCACACAGCATTATTGCTACAGCTGCACTCTATGAGAATCTTCTGCTTACAGGTTTCGTGCCATTGTTGATATCCTGAAGCCAGAACGTATGGACAGTGCCACCACCATCAAGGGTCTGGATTACGTGGAGGTGCCTGGAGGAGCCAGTAGAGACTACAAACTGAATTTCCACTCTCACAAAGAGGGCACCTTCTCTACCAAGGTATGAAAGAACCACCCCAGCGGCAGATGAGGTGGTCTGTACAGGGAACTGTGATGAGGGAGCAGCCGCCATCTTGGATACGGGGCATACTAAAAGATTGGCGTGACTCCATTTTGTCTCCTATCAATTCACCTGGTCACACATCTGCAGGGATGAGCGCTCCAGGTCCCCACCCTTTTCACCTAGCTGAATAAAATTCCTTTTAGTATGGTAATGAACTGAGCACAGTGTAGCAGGCAGATGGCACTTCAGAGCTTGGGTGAGGAAGTCACACAAGCAGGGGGCTTGGAAGTGCTTGGGGGCTCAATAAAAGCATGCATGTCAGGTGGCTCCAGGATCTAAGTCTACTATCTGCCCAGCTGGACCGTCTCCACCATGAAATTATGAATTATAGACGCGTCGTCCGAGGTACAGGCTCATAAAAAATATCCTCATGGTCCTGAAGAAATTGCGCATCTGACAATGCAACTCCCGGGTCCGTGGGAGTTCTGGAACCTGAGATATAGAGATCAGCCTCCCACAGCGACCGAATGGGTCCAGGTTTGATCCCTATACAACTGGCAGAACAAACCTCATCCGCTAGTACCGCCCGTGTATTGATCCGATCACCCTGAGAGCAGTTATCCCATTTATTAGATATTGGAATAAATCTTGCAGGGAAGCTGAGGGGTGGAGATTGCTAGCCCACCCAGTGACAGGGGGGAGGGACACGGAAGGTTTAAGAGCTGAGGACACTTGGAGAGTGACACAAACTGAACAGAGGAAGATGACTAAGGAACTAAGGGAGAGGGTATACCAGCCAGAGCGGAGCAAGCACACGCTTTCTGGGGGCTGCCCGGCAACTAAGTCTTGGACCTGCGGAACGCTGAGCCCCCCGGCTTCCACAAGCGACCTACAACCTGGTAAATTGACCTCCAGCTTTATACCTCTAAGCCTTGTCTTATGATTGTTATATTTTACTCTGACTGTAACTCTTGATATATTTTTACTGTATATTTCTTGTAATTGTCTAGTGCGCCCTTAAGGCAATTAAATCATAAATTAATTTTGGGCTGATCCTTTTACTCTGATTGCGAATCTTAGAATACCCAGCGTGGGTAACAGGTGGTCATTTGCTCTAGGTGCAGTTCCCTTATTGACCTGAGAGACAAAGGGGGCGCCGGAGAGCTGTGCCTGTGTAGTTACGTCACGGATTGGTGACGTGGGAGGAACCTGGTGTCCTTCACAGGAACCATTATCCAAACATTCCACTATCTCCAGATGACCTGTCATTCTCCTCAGTGGTGCAGCTCGGGGAATGGTCGCAGTTGCTGGTGTTAGTGCAGGTCGTAGTGGTCGCAGGTGCTGGTTTTAGTGCAGGTTGTAGTGGTCGCCGGTGCTGGTTTGGGTGCAGGACATAGTGGTCGCAGGTGCTGGTTTTGGTGCAGGTCATGGTCGCAGGGTCAAGTTTTGATGCAGGTCGTACTGGTCTCAGGTGCAGGTTTTAGTGCAGGACATAATGGTCGCAGGTGCTGGTTTTGGTGTAGGGCCAGGGCCGGCGTCAGCACCCGGCTTACCCGGGCAAGTGCCGGGGCCCTGACGAGACAGGGGGGCCCACTCACACAGTCATAGATCCATCTGGCCGCTTTAACCCTTTCTACCCTTTCAATTTGAGCTGGCACAAGCATCTTCTCACTGTCAGTGCAGGGCCAGGCACATAGGGGTTAAGGACACAGCCAGCGTGACATTGTGGGCGGAGAGAGCACTTCTCCTGCTCTGCTCTCAGTGCTGAACTTATCAGGCACAGTCAGGCAGATTCCGGAGGAGACGGAGTTCCTACCAGCACCTGAGTGAGTGCAATGCAATGCTATATCGCTGTATGTTCTGACAGTCTGGGTGACCTGGGGCAGCCATGGGCTGAGCCTGGGCGGCTGCAGCTCACATATATATACTACAGCAGCCACCCAGCCCAGGCCCCCAGCACAGCCTGTATAGATACAGTGTATATAATATATATACAGGACAGGTGCTGGGGGCCTGGGCTGGGCGGCTGTTGAAGTATATACACTGCACAGTACCTCTCCCCCGTATATATACACCGCACAGTACCTCTCCCCTGTATATATACACTGCACAGTACCGGTCCTCCTGTATATATACACTGCACAGTACCACTCCTCCTGTATATATACACTGCACAGTACCACTCCTCCTGTATATATACGCAGCACAGTACCCCTCCTCCTGTATATATACACTGCACAGTACCACTCCTCCTGTATATATACACTGCACAGTACCACTCCTCCTGTATATATACACTGCACAGTAACACTCCTCCTGTCCTGTATATATACACTGCACAGTACCACTCCTCCTGTCCTGTATATATACACTGCACAGTACCACTCCTGTATATATACACTGCACGGTACCACTCCTCCTGTATATATACACTGCACAGTACCACTCCTCCTGTATATATACACTGCACAGTACCACTCCTGTATATATACACCGCACAGTACCTCTCCCCTGTATATATACACACTGCACAGTACCTCTCCCCTGTATATATATACCGCACAGTACCACTCCTGTATATATACACTGCACAGTACCACTCCCCTCTATATATACACTGCACAGTACCACTCCTCCTGTCCTGTATATATACACTGCACAGTACCACTCCTCCTGTATATATACACTGTACAGTACCGCTCCTCCTGTATATATACACTGCACAGTACCACTCCTCCTGTATATATACACTGTAAAGTACCGCTCCTCCTGTATATATACACTGCACAGTACCACTCCCCTGTATATATACACTGCACAGTACCGCTCCTCCTGTATATATACACTGCACAGTACCACTCCTCCTGTCCTGTATATATACACTGCACAGTACCACTCCTCCTGTATATATACACTGCACAGTACCACTCCTGTATATATACACTGCACAGTACCACTTCTCCTGTCCTGTATATATACACTGCAGAATTTACAATAGCTATCACTCATGTAAGAAGTGAAATCTGGCATTGTACTATACCTATATTTCTCTGCTGTGTCTGGGCATCATGAATCGTGGTATGTGTTAAGGGGGGGGGGGCCCACTGAGACTCTTTCGCCCGGGGCCCTCAAAAACCTGGAGCCGGCCCTGTGTAGGGCGTAATGGTCGCAGGTGCTGGTTTTGGTGCAGGACGTAATGGTCGCAGGTGCTGGTTTTGGTCCAGGACGTAATGGTCGCAGGTGCTGGTTTTGGTGCAGGACGTAATGGTTGCAGGTGCTGGTTTTGGTGCAGGTCGTTGTGGTCGCAGGGGCTGGTTTTGGTGCAGGTCGTTGTGGTCGCAGGGGCTGGTTTTGGTGTAGGCCGTAGTGGTCGCAGGTGCTGGTTTTGGTGTAGGCCGTAGTGGTCGCAGCTGCTGGTTTTGGTGCAGGTCGTGGTCGCAGCTGCTTGTTTTGGTGCAGGTCATAGTGGTCGCAAGTGCTGGTTTTGGTGCACGTCGTAGTGGTCGCAGGTGCTAGTTTTGGTGCAGGTCATAGTGGTCGCAGGTGCTAGTTTTGGTGCAGGTCGTAGTGGTCGCAGGTGCTGGTTTTGCTGTGACTCGAGCTCTTGCAGTGTAGGGCAGGGAGATTACTGACATCTTCTGTCTTTTTCCTCGGTTCTAGGTCACATTCCGCAATGAGACAACACAGGAATACATGTTCTATTACGTTACATTTAAAGCCACCGCACCGGGCATCATCAGCACCATAGAACTGGTGACACCAGTGCGGCAAAGCACTGCAGCCACGTTGTGTGTGGCCAATCCACTGGCTTCTCCGGTCACCTTCACCACGGACTGTAAAGTGCCAGAGATTAACCTTCCCCCCCATATCACCGTGCCGGCCCAGTCAGAGGTATCCCATCACTGTCCCTATGCTCAGACACAGCCGGCCGCACTGCCCACTGTGCCCATCTGCTTCTCTTCTCCAGGGCACGCTGATGTTTGAGTACCAGCCTCTGAGAACGGGCAAGTCCACAGGAAGGCTGACGCTGCAGAGCAACGACCTGGGCTTGTTCCAATACGACCTGCTCCTGAAGGCAACGCCAGCCGTGTCTGAGAAGCCGCTCTACCTGCGCACGACCCTGGGCTCCAGTCAGGTCCTGAGTGCCAGATTCATGAACTTCACTCGTCAGAAGACTGAGTACAGCTGTAAGGTGAGCGCTTCTCTGGAGAAGCCAGTGTCGCCTTCGGCCTCGCTAGCCCCGACTTTCTCATCATTTTCTCCTATTTTTAGGTCGATAATTCAGATTTCCACGTAGACAAGGTGGTCATGGCGGCCCCGGGTTCCCAGGGCGGCTCGGAGGTCAGCGTGGAGGTGACATATGAACCTGTTCAGCTCGGAGAGTCCCGCGCTGTGCTGCACATCTCGTCTCCGCTGGGGGGTGAATACATCATCCCACTATTCGGCTCTGCCATGGCCCCTAAACCTCAAGGACCGCTGCAGATTCGCGCCGGATCCAGCATCTCCATCCCCTTTAAGAATGTTTTCTTGCAGCCAACAACCTTCAGTTTTCAGACTGATCCTGCTGCGTTCGTGGTGAAGCCCTGTGAACCCGTGCGCCCCAAGAAAACCCACTACATATCTGTGTCATATGAAGCCCCTCCGGGTGGCAGCAGGGCCCCTGTGACCGGCAGATTGGTTGTTTCTTGCCCTCGTGCCACGGGTGTGGCCCAGGGCATCTACTGGGTGTATTACCTGAAGGGCGTGCCGTCTGAGAAGTGAGGGCAGAGGCGACGGCGGAGGAAACAGAGGAGACACAGAGGAGACGGCGGAGGAAACCACAGAGGAGATGGCGGAGGAAACCACAGAGATGCAGATCTAAGAATCTCATCAGAACCAAGACGTCCTTGTGCGTTATCTGCACCTGTGATCGCCCTTTCTTACTCCGTCCTCTGAGATGTCTGCCTTTCCTCGCCCCTCCTCCATCCTCTGCGGCAGTGATTCCTCCTCCATCCTCTGCGGTGGTGGCCCTTCCGCTGCCCCTCCTCCGTCTTCTGCGGTGGAGTTTTTCCCTCCCATCCTCTGCTGCGGTGATCCGTCCTCTGCAGTAGAGGTTCCTCCTCCGTCCTCTGCGGTGGTGGCCCTTCCGCTGCCTCTCCTCCGTCCTCTGCGGTGGAGTTCTTCCCCCCCATCCTCTGCATTGGTGATCCCTCCTCCGTCCTCTGCAGTAGAGGTCCCTCCTCCGTCTTCTGCGGTGGTGGCCCTTCCCCCACCCGTCCTCTGCTCTTCCGCATCCTTTGTGTTGTTGCTTCCTAATAAACATCAGGACAGGAGGACGTGCCTGTTATGTGGTGATTGACACAATCCAGTGGATCTTGTGGGGCCGAGATCTTCACTGCTACTAGTGGGGTACATGGATCGCTCCCACTCCACAGCCGCCTTCCTCCATGGTGGGGACATCGCACACTTGCTGCTAGGAGTCCCCCACATCCCGCAGCTGCACCCCATGAAGCAGATGAGGAAAGTAAATGTAAATCTGCTACAGGTGGGGGGCTCCTCGCGGTCGGGGGCACATACACATCGGCCATGCAGAGACATCACATGAGCTGCCTCAGATCTCCCTCAGCCTGCCTGGTGCTGACGCCCTGGGAGAATACAAGACGTGAAGCCAAACGTCCGTCATCCGCAGGAGATAAAGGCTGAGAATCCGTCTATTGCTCCATGTTCACACATAGGAAAATCACCAGCAATCTGAACAATAAACCGGGAGCGGGAGTCCTCAGTTGTCAGACAGGGAGGGGGGGTCCTCAGTTGTCAGACGGGGAGGGGATGTCCTCAGTTGTCAGGGAGGGGGGTCCTCAGTTGTCATACGGGGAGGGGGTGTAGTCAGTTGTCAGAAAGGGAGGGGGTGTTGTCAGTCGAGGGGAGAGTCAGGGAGGGAGGGTTGTCAGTCGGGGAGGGGAAGTCCTCAGTTGTCAGGGAGGGGGGGGTCCTCAGTTGACAGTTGGGGAGGGATGGTCCTCAGTTGTCAGCCAGTAGGGATGGTCCTCAGTTGTCAGTCGGGAAGGGATGGTCCTCAGTTGTCAGCTGGGGAGGGGGGAGTCCCCAGTTGTCAGGCGGGGAGGGATGGTCCTCAGTTGTCTCTCGGGGAGGGATGGTTTTCAGTTGTCAGCCGGGGAGGGGGGAGGTCTCAGTTGTCAGTCGGGGAGGGATGGTCCTCAGTTGTCAGTTGGGGAGGGATGGTCCTCAGTTGTCAGCCGGGGAGGGATGGTCCTCAGTTGTCAGTCGGGGAGGGGGGAGTCCCCATTTGTCAGTGGGAGAGGGATGGTCCTCAGTTGTCAGCCGGGGAGGGATGGTCCTCTGTTGTCAGCCGGGGTGGGATGGTCCTCAGTTGTCAGCCGGGGAGGGATGGTCTTCAGTTGTCAGTCGGGGAAGGGATGGTCCTCAGTTGTCAGTCGGGGGAGGGATGGTCCTCTGTTGGCAGCCGGGGAGGGATGGTCCTCAGTTGGCAGCCTGGGAGGGATGGTCCTCAGTTGTCAGTCAGGGTGGGATGGTGTCACGATTCACACCGTGACTGTCAAGATCCCTTAGCCGCTGCCCACAATATGTCACGGATTGGGGTGACTTTAGACCAACAGACGGCTATCACATGTGCAGGGGGCTTATCCTAGTTATCCCTCCACTGCCACAATGTGATGAAAAAAACACACACGAGGCTATTGACCTTAGTTTACAGCAGGGGCTTATTTTAGGTATCCCACTGCTCTTCAATATACCATGAACTGCAGGGATTTGTGTATATCCCGCTTACAGTTCCCCTTAAACCTTGCAGCTCTCTGGCGCCCCCCTTTCAGGTCAGATTAGGTACTGCACCTAGGGTGATTAGTCGCCAGAAACGCTGCCTGCTATGTACTGGCTATTGGGCACGCTGCAGCGACGCGATAACTACTCCCACTCAGGCAGGAACAATAATTATCAAGCCGCAGTCGCTGAAACAACACCCAAAAGCCTGCACACAGTCGCTGCCACCAGCTCCGATTAAACGGGTCCGAAGCTAACCCCAAAACTAGCGTAATTTCCCTTCAAGAGACTTAGGGTACGTTCTTAGAGCAGGGAGAAAGAACTGGCATGAAATAATATACCCCACAAAATGTAGACAGTGCTTTATCAAAATATTCTACAAAGATGTTACAAATGAGACAATTGCAAATATGTACAAGGTAATTATAAAAAAACAGGAAATAACATGAGAAATAACACTTACAGTTGTTCAAAGCATTACAGGCAACAGGCTAGTGAAGTTTCCATCTATCCCAGTGCATTTGCACTCGCAGTCAGGTCGCTTCAGGTAAAAACTCACAACTCCCCCCTGGAAGCCTGCCAGCAACTTTATAACCTACAGCTTGTGACCTCACAAAAAGGGCTGTGTTGAGATCGCCCGCCTCTTTCTTCAGTGTAACTAAATGTCCCCTAAAGATATCTAATGCTGGTATCTTCGCTACAGAACATGTCAGAATCATATCATACCCAGCATTCATCTCAGATTACCGTGGGCTTTCTAATGAGATCAAATATGTCCTATTATTTACAGAGCAATCCCTACTTCTTCACCCGATGGAGTTCGACGCCCGTGTCTAGAGTGATGCGTAGATCCACCGATGGAGAATAAGAAGATATATCTACCATTTTCCTATCTTACATTGTCTGCCTAATATCTTAAAAAAATGGAACAAAGGACTTGCAAGATTCTAGAAGTTTCTAATCCAGTTAAAGCTGAGCACTTTCTACTACAGGAAATGCCGGTCGTAAATACCTTTCGTCAATAAAACTCTCTTCCCCCATGTACATTGACAAGGCAGCTCTTGGCTGAGTGAAAGGGAAGGGGGTTTTTTTAGCCCACAGCTTGCTAGCAACAGAACTAAACTTATATGATATTTCATACAATACAATATCGTGACACCTCCCCCTTTTAGCGTGCGCTACGGCGGCAGAACCTCTCGGTATGCCTCCATGCGCACCTCCGTGGGTTCACCCTGGCGGGAGAGTCCATCTGCATTCCCATGCTCTTTGCCCGCTTTGTGTTTAATGGTGAAGTCAAATTGCTGAAGGGCAAGGCTCCAGCGTAGCAACCTGCCGTTGGTTCCACACATGGTGCTTAGCCAGCGCAGAGGGTCGTGGTCGGTCACCACGGTGAAGGTGCGACCGTACAAGTAGGGCTGCAAGCGCTGCAGGACCCAGACTATGGCCAGGCACTCCTTCTCAATGGTGGAGTAGGCCACTTCCCTCGGCAAAAGTTTCCGGCTCAGGTACAGCACGGGGTGCTCTTGGTCCTCCGAGTCGACCTGGCTGAGCACAGCACCAAGGCCAAACTCGCTGGCGTCGGTCTGTACCAAGAACGGTCGACTGCTTTCAACACAGGGGCGTTGCACAGAGCAGTTTTCAACGCCTGGAAGGCCCCCTCACAACCATCTGTCCAGTTGACGATGTGGGGTAGCTTCTTCCTGGTGAGGTCCGTCAAAGGTTTTGCCAGGCTACTATAGTGCTGCACGAAACGCCTATAGTACCCTGCAGTGCCCAGTAAGGACATCACCTGTTTCTTGGTCCCAGGAGTGGGCCAGTTCACGATCGCGCCCACTTTCTCAGGCTCTGGTTTCAGGGTGCCTCCGCCTACCCGGTGCCCCAGGTAGTGGACCTCCCTCATGCCCATCTGGCACTTTCCCGGCTTGATAGTCAGTCCTGCTCGGTGAATTCGCCTGAGCACCTCCTCGAGATGCTGCAGGTGTTCCCCCCAGGAGGGACTGAAGATGGCAATGTCATCCAAGTATGCCACTGCGTACTTCTCCAGTCCCTGAAGCAGGAGATTGACCATCCGCTGGAAAGAGGCAGGGGCATTCTTCATGCCGAAGGGCATGACCGTGGACTCGTACAGTCCAAAGGGTGTGATAAAGGCGGACTTCTCCTGCGCCTCGGGGCTCAGGGGAATCTGCCAGTATCCGCGACTCAGATCCATTATTGTCAGGTATTTTGCGCCAGCTAACTTCTCAAGCAGCTCCTCGATGCGCGGCATTGGGTGCGCGTCAGAGGCTGTAATGGCGCTGAGCCCCCTGTAGTCCACGCAGAACCGGGTGGTCCGGTCCTTCTTTGGCACGAGAACTACAGGTGAGGCCCACGCGCTCTTTGACCGTCGAATCACCCCCAGCTGTAACATCTCATCGATCTCCTGGCGCATAATCTGCTGCACCTGGTCAGAGATTCGATAGGGTGTTCGCCGTAGTGGGGCGTGATTCCCGGTGTCCACCTCGTGGACGGCTAACTCAGTCCTTCCCGGCCGGTTGGAGAACACGACCCGGAAGGGTTCCAGGGTGGTTTGCAACTGCAACCGCTGTGGTTCATCTAGCGAGGCGCTCACCTCCACGTCCTCAATGGACCCACGGGCCTTGGCTTGGGCCAGCAGGTCCAGGAGGGTGTCTTCTTCCCCTTCTTCGGGTGCGCTGCAGACCGGTAGGACGAAAGGTTCACGTTCGTGATGAGCCTTCATCAAGTTGACGTGAAAGGCCTTTCGCCTACCCCGAGTGTGGTCAAGCGTGACCACATAGGTGACCGGGTTGAGCTGTTGGTGGACGACGTACGGGCCCTCCCAGGCTGCCTGAAGCTTATCCGTTGGTACAGGAACCAGCACCCACATCTTTTGACCCACGTGGTAGGTCTACTCCCGGGCGTTCTGGTCGTACCAGTGCTTCTGATCAGCCTGAGCCTGCGTCATGTTGTCATGCACCAACTGCGTCAAGGTCTGCATCTTGTCACGGAAGCGCATGACATACTCCACTATGGACACTTCAGAAGGGTTCGGCTCCTCTTCCCAGGATTCTCTTACCAACCCAAGGGGTCCCCGGACTCGCCTGCCGTACAGGAGCTCGAAGGGGGAGAACCCCGTTGAGGCCTGCGGAACCTCTCGGTAAGCGAATAGCAGGTGTGGGAGGTACCGCTCCCAGTCGCGCCCTTGTGTCTCAACCAGCATGCGTAGCATCTGTTTGAGGGTACCATTGAAGCGTTCACACAAGCCATTGGTCTGTGGGTGATACGCACTCGATACCAGGTGCTTCACCTGCATTTTCTTACAGAGAGCCTCCATTAGGGGAGACATAAATTGGGTCCCTTGATCAGTAAGCATTTCCCTGGCAAATCCTACACGTGAAAAGATGGCCAACAGGGCATCCGCCACCTTATCTGCCATAGTTGACGACAGAGCTACTGCCTCTGGGTACCGGGTAGCGTAGTCTACCACAGTAAGAATATATCGCTTTCCAGAGCTGCTGGGGACGGCCAGCGGGCCCACAATGTCCACCGCAATCCTCTGGAAAGGCTCCTCTATCACTGGCAAAGGGATCAGGGGAGCCTTAAGAGCAGGCCCCGCCTTCCCCACTCTTTGACAGGTGACACAGGAGCGGCAGTAGTTTGACACATCTGTCCCCATCTTAGGCCAATAGAAGTGTTGAGACAGCCGGGCCTTAGTTTTGCTGATCCCCAAGTGTCCAGCTAGCGGGATCTCATGGGCAATCCGCAACAACTCACCCCGGAATTGCTGCGGGACGACCAGCTGTCTTTCCCTCAACCACTCCTTTTGTGATTCTCCGGGTACTGTCTCCCGGTACAACCTTCCTCCTTCCCAGAACACCTTCTCCTTATCAGTCTCGGAGAATGACGTCCCGGCGAGTTGTCTCAAACTCTCTAGGCTCGCATCTGTGTGCAGAGCGGCCTGAAACTCCTGGCTAGGGGAAGCCAGAAGTGACGTCAGGGTCCCTTCCCCACGGGAACCCTCTGGGACCTGCTCTAGGTCCACCTCTGGTTCAGTCACAATGATGACTGAGGAGAGTCCGGAAGGCAGACAGTTATCTGCGTTCCGGGCACTCTGACTGCGGGTGACAGCAGCTACGTAGGCTGTCTCCCCGGGGGTTTCTACAGACCCATCAGCCGACGCTGCTACGGGTTCTGCCTTCCCATCCACCCCCATTACCTCAGGAGCATTGCTACTTATGGGCCAGTTACCTTCCTCGGTGGCACTGGTCAATTGCATGGCATCACCTTGCTCACGGTTCCCATGTATCTCCCCATTTCTTGTAGCACCGACACTTGCCCCTGCTAGGGGTTCCTCAGCCGTCTCACTCCGCAGAGCAACGTGGCTGAGCACTCCTGTACCTATGGACACATCAACTTGCACAGAAACATCATTATCAGATTCAGTTGGCACAGGTACAACATTTTCACCATCGATCCTAGGGAAAAAATGGTTAACAGATGCATCATTACAAGATAAAGCATGGTCAGGTAACACATGCGATTTCCCATCATCATCATCATCAGGGTTAACTTTACCCTCATTAGTAGATTGGGGAGGGGTGTCAACGTCGTAGTATGCAACCAACCTCCCCAAATCGGTCCCCAACAAAACATCAGTGGGCAAATTATCAGACAGCCCCACTTCCTTCACCCCGCTCCCAGCACCCCAATCAATATAAACCCGGGCCATCGGTAAGGGACAGCTGATGCCCCCAATCCCAGTGACAGTTAGGGTTTTCCCCGGAATGATTTCTTCAGGGGCCACCAGTTCGGGTCGGATGAGGGTTCGTTCAGCCCCTGTGTCCTTGAGGCCTGTAGCAACATGGCCTCCCACAGTGACGTGCTGTACGTTGTCACACACCCTCCCAACCACACCACCCACCAAAAGAACTGCTGCATTAGGCCCTGGGGCCTTGGCTGGGAGGTTCTTCTGCTTGACTGGACACTGGGGACTGATATGACCAGGCTGCCTGCAGTGGTAACACTGGCGAAGTTCGGTGGTAGGTCTGGTGCTGTTGGCCACGGGGACAAGACCTCTGGTGTGTTGGCTGGCCGGGGTACTGGCGTTGGATGCAGGCTTACCCCCTCTCCAGCTGGTGGTGACTGGCTTCCGCACTTCCTATCTACGGTTGGCCTCATAGGCATCGACAATCTGCGCTGCTTTCGTCACGTCTTTGGGTTCTCTGTCCATCACGAACTGTCGCACCTCAACTGGGCAAAGATGAAAGAACTGGTCTTTGATCATCAGGTCTCGCAGCTGTGCAAAGGTGGTCACTGACAGTCCTTGGGTCCACTGGTCAAAGTGGGTCCCCAGTCCATGCACCACATCACTGTAGCTGTCGTGTGGGCCACGTTGGAGGGTCCGAAACTTTTTACGGTACACCTCGGGTGTAAGCTGGTACTTGGCTATCAGAGCCTGCTTGATGGCCTCATAGTCACCATCTTGTTCTTGAGGGAGTGCAGCAAACGCCTCCAGAGCTTTTCCTCTCAGCCCTGGTGTCAGGTATCGTGCCCATTCTTGTGTAGGCAGCTGGTACTGCCTGCAGGCTTTCTCAAAGGCCCGCAGAAAAGTGTCCAAGTCCCCATCCTTTTCCATAACAGGAAAGTGGTCGGGCCGGGGCTAAGGTATCTGAGCGCTGCTGGGCTCACGGCTGGACTGGGACGACCCCTGCATTTGCAGTTGGGCCATCTGCAGCTGGTACTCCCGCTCCGCTTGCCGCTCGGCTCGCTCCTGGTATTGCTGGATCAGCTGCAGGCGTCTCTCCAGGTCATCTGCGGAGCATTGTTGCAGAGCCAGCTGCAGGAGGAGGTCTGCGCCCCCTTGGTTGCCAGTAGGGCCCGAATTCAGTGGTTGGACCTCTGCTGCAGCACCATGTTCGCTGGTGCTGGCTTCTGCATCCTCTGGGCTCTGTTGCCTGGCTTGGTCTGCTTCAAATTGCATCAGTTCAGCGACCATTTGAGCCTTGTTCTTACCCTGGGGGTTCAGGCCATGGTACGTGCATATCCCAGCAAGAGTGTCTTTCTTCTGCTGGGTGTACCAGGCTTCTCCTTTCGTAGCCATGGTTGCCAAATAAAAGATAGGATAGAAAAACGAAGAGAAAGGGAGGGGATAATTACCAGTACACAATTGTCTCACAACTAATAAGCACTGAGTTCGTTCTCCCAAACTTATTTGCGCAGAGTTTTCGCAAGAACTTTCTGCAAGTTTTTAGTGAGAGGAATGATTGCTCAAACCAAATCACTAATGCTCTAATATCCCACCGCCTTGCCACCAATTGTCACGATTCACACCGTGACTGTCAAGATCCCTTAGCCGCTGCCCACAATATGTCACGGATTGGGGTGACTTTAGACCAACAGACGGCTATCACATGTGCAGGGGGCTTATCCTAGTTATCCCTCCACTGCCACAATGTGATGAAAAAAACACACAGGAGGCTATTGACCTCTTAGTTTACAGCAGGGGCTTATTTTAGGTATCCCACTGCTCTTCAATATACCATGAACTGCAGGGATTTGTGTATATCCCGCTTACAGTTCCCCTTAAACCTTGCAGCTCTCTGGCGCCCCCCTTTCAGGTCAGATTAGGTACTGCACCTAGGGTGATTAGTCGCCAGAAACGCTGCCTGCTATGTACTGGCTATTGGGCACGCTGCAGCGACGCGATAACTACTCCCACTCAGGCAGGAACAATAATTATCAAGCCGCAGTCGCTGAAACAACACCCAAAAGCCTGCACACAGTCGCTGCCACCAGCTCCGATTAAACGGGTCCGAAGCTAACCCCAAAACTAGCGTAATTTCCCTTCAAGAGACTTAGGGTACGTTCTTAGAGCAGGGAGAAAGAACTGGCATGAAATAATATACCCCACAAAATGTAGACAGTGCTTTATCAAAATATTCTACAAAGATGTTACAAATGAGACAATTGCAAATATGTACAAGGTAATTAAAAAAACAGGAAATAACATGAGAAATAACACTTACAGTTGTTCAAAGCATTACAGGCAACAAGCCAGTGAAGTTTCCATCTATCCCAGTGCATTTGCACTCGCAGTCAGGTCGCTTCAGGTAAAAACTCACAACTCCCCCCTGGAAGCCTGCCAGCAACTTTATAACCTACAGCCGGTGACCTCACAGAAAGGGCTGTGTTGAGATCGCCCGCCTCTTTCTTCAGTGTAACTAAATGTCCCCTAAAGATATCTAATGCTGGTATCTTCACTACAGAACATGTCAGAATCATATCATACCCAGCATTCATCTCAGATTACCGTGGGTTTTCTAATGAGATCAAATATGTCCTATTATTTACAGAGCAATCCCTACTTCTTCACCCGATGGAGTTAGACGCCCGTGTCTAGAGTGATGCGTAGATCCACCGATGGAGAATAAGAAGATATATCTACCATTTTCCTATCTTACATCGTCTGCCTAATATCTTACAAAAATGGAACAAAGGACTTGCAAGATTATAGAAGTTTCTAATCCAGTTAAAGCTGAGCACTTTCTACTACAGGAAATGCCGGTCGTAAATACCTTTCGTCAATAAAACTCTCTTCCCCCATGTACATTGACAAGGCAGCTCTTGGCTGAGTGAAAGGGAAGGGAGGTTTTTTAGCCCACAGCTTGCTAGCAACAGAACTAAACTTATATGATATTTCATACAATACAATATCGTGACACCTCCCCCTTTTAGCGTGCGCTACGGCGGCAGAACCTCTCGGTATGCCTCCATGCGCACCTCCGTGGGTTCACCCTGGCGGGAGAGTCCATCTGCATTCCCATGCTCTTTGCCCGCTTTGTGTTTAATGGTGAAGTCAAATTGCTGAAGGGCAAGGCTCCAGCGTAGCAACCTGCCGTTGGTTCCACACATGGTGCTTAGCCAGCGCAGAGGGTCGTGTGTCATGGTTCCCAATGGCAAGGGGACGTCAGAGAACATAAATAACAGAACAGCTCTTGGGTGATGGAATCTCGAGCTGACCGTGAGCTAAACCTATCACACAACTAACAGTGGCCGGGTGACGTACCTACGTTTTATCCCTAGACGCCCAGCGCCAGCCGGAGGACTAACTAACCCTAATAGAGGAAAAGACAGACCTGGCTTACCTCTAGGGAAATTCCCCCAAAAAGGAGACAGAAGCCCCCCACATATATTGACGGTGAGTTGAGAGGAAAAGACATACGCAGTATGAAGGTAGGTTCAGCAAAGCGAGGTCCGCTTACTAGATAGCAAGAAGATACAATAGGGAACTTCACGGTCAGCTGAAAACCCTATTAAAATACCATCCCGAAATTACTTTAAGACTCATGTGTCAACTCATGACACCGGAGTGGCAATTTCGGCCCACAAGAGCTTCCAGCTACAGAAAAATAACATAACTGTGAACTGGAACAAAAATGCAAAACAAACTTAGGACTAAGAGTCCAACTTAGCTGATAGTAGTCTAGAAGCAGGAACATGCAACAGAAAGGCTCTGGTTACATTGATGGCCGGCACTAGAATAACTGAGCAGCAAGGCTAAATAGGATACTCCCATATCCTGATGGAAACAGGTGAACAGAGAAAGAGAAGCACACAAGTCCAGTACCACCAGTGACCACCGGGGGAGCCCAAAAACCAAATTCACAACAGTACCCCCCCCCTCAAGGAGGGGGCACCGAACCCTCACAAGAAACACCAGGGCGATCAGGATGAGCCCTATGAAAGGCACGGACCAAATCAGAGGCATGAACATCAGAGGCAGTCACCCAAGAATTATCCTCCTGACCGTAGCCCTTCCACTTGACCAGATACTGAAGTTTCCGTCTGGAAACACGGGAGTCCAAGATCTTCTCCACAACGTACTCCAATTCACCCTCAACCAACACCGGAGCGGGAGGCTCAACGGAAGGCACAACCGGTACCTCATACCTGCGCAATAATGACCGATGGAAGACATTATGAATAGAAAAAGATGCTGGGAGGTCCAATCGAAAGGACACGGGGTTAAGAATCTCCAAAATCTTATACGGGCCGATGAACCGAGGCTTAAACTTAGGAGAAGAAACCCTCATAGGGACAAAACGAGAAGACAACCACACCAAGTCCCCAACACGAAGACGAGGACCAACACGACGACGGCGGTTAGCAAAATGCCGAGTCTTTTCCTGGGACAACTCCAAATTGTCCACCACCTGTCCCCAAATCCGATGCAACCTATCCACCACAGTATCCACTCCAGGACAATCCGAAGACTCCACCTGACCGGAAGAAAAACGAGGATGAAACCCCGAATTGCAAAAGAAAGGAGAAACCAAAGTGGCAGAACTAGCCCGATTATTGAGGGCAAACTCCGCCAACGGCAAAAAGGCAACCCAGTCATCCTGATCTGCAGACACAAAACACCTCAAATAAGTCTCCAAGGTCTGATTAGTTCGCTCAGTCTGGCCATTAGTCTGAGGATGGAACGCAGAAGAAAAAGACAAATCAATGCCCATCCTAGCACAGAACGCCCGCCAAAATCTAGACACGAACTGGGTCCCCCTGTCAGAAACGATATTCTCCGGAATACCATGCAAGCGAACCACATTTTGAAAAAACAGAGGAACCAACTCGGATGAGGAAGGCAACTTAGGCAAGGGCACCAAATGAACCATCTTTGAAAAACGGTCACACACCACCCAGATGACAGACATTTTCTGAGAAACAGGGAGATCAGAAATAAAATCCATGGAGATGTGAGTCCAAGGCCTCTTCGGAATAGGCAAAGATAACAACAATCCGCTAGCCCGAGAACAACAAGGTTTGGCCCGAGCACAAACATCACAAGACTGCACAAAAACTCGTACATCTCGAGACAGGGAAGGCCACCAGAAGGACCTAGCCACCAAATCCCTGGTACCAAAGATCCCGGGATGACCTGCCAACACAGAAGAATGAACCTCCGAGATGACTCTACTGGTCCAATCATCAGGAACAAACAGTCTACCAGGCGGGCAACGATCAGGTCTATCCGCCTGAAACTCCTGCAAAGCCCGTCGCAGGTCTGGGGAAACAGCAGATAATATCACCCCATCCTTAAGGATACCTGTAGGTTCAGAATCACCAGGGGAATCAGGCTCAAAACTCCTAGAAAGGGCATCCGCCTTCACATTTTTAGAACCTGGTAAGTATGAGACCACAAAATTAAACCGAGAGAAAAACAACGACCAGCGCGCCTGTCTAGGATTCAGGCGCCTGGCAGACTCAAGATAAATCAAATTCTTGTGATCGGTCAATACCACCACCCGATGTCTAGCCCCCTCAAGCAAATGACGCCACTCCTCAAAAGCCCACTTCATAGCCAAAAGCTCCCGATTACCAATATCATAATTTCGCTCGGCGGGCGAAAACTTTCGAGAAAAGAACGCACAAGGTCTCATCACGGAGCAATCGGAACTTTTCTGCGACAAGACCGCCCCAGCTCCGATCTCGGAAGCATCGACCTCAACCTGAAAAGGAAGAGTAACATCAGGCTGACGCAACACAGGGGCGGAAGAAAAGCGGCGCTTAAGCTCCCGAAAGGCCTCCACAGCAGCAGGGGACCAATCCGCAACATCAGCACCCTTTTTGGTCAAATCAGTCAAAGGTTTAGCAACATCAGAAAAACCAGTTATAAATCGACGATAAAAATTAGCAAAGCCCAAAAATTTCTGAAGGCTCTTAAGCGAAGAAGGTTGCGTCCAATCACAAATAGCCCGAACCTTGACAGGATCCATCTCAATGGAAGAGGGGGAAAAAATGTACCCCAAAAAAGAAATCTTTTGAACCCCAAAAATACACTTAGAACCCTTCACACACAAGGAATTAGCCCGCAAAACCTGAAAAACCCTCCTGACCTGTTGGACATGAGAATCCCAGTCATCCGAAAAAATCAAAATATCATCCAGATACACGATCATAAATTTATCCAAATATTCACAGAAAATGTCATGCATAAAGGACTGAAAGACTGAAGGGGCATTTGAAAGACCAAAAGGCATTACTAAATACTCAAAATGGCCCTCGGGCGTATTAAATGCGGTTTTCCACTCATCCCCCTGCTTAATTCGCACCAAATTATACGCCCCACGGAGATCAATCTTAGAGAACCACTTAGCCCCTTTTATTCGAGCAAACAAATCAGTAAGCAGTGGCAGAGGATACTGATATTTGACTGTAATTTTATTCAAGAGTCGATAATCAATACACGGCCTCAAAGAGCCATCTTTTTTAGATACAAAGAAAAAACCGGCTCCTAAGGGAGATGAAGAAGGACGAATATGTCCCTTTTCCAGGGACTCCTTAATATATTCTCGCATAGCAGCATGTTCAGGTACAGATAGATTAAATAAACGACCCTTTGGAAATGTACTGCCCGGAATCAGATCTATGGCACAATCGCAATCTCTGTGAGGAGGTAGTGAACCAAGCTTAGGCTCCTCAAAAACATCACGATAATCAGATAAAAATTCCGGAATCTCAGAGGGAATAGATGACGAAATGGAAACCAAAGGTACGTCCCCATGAGCCCCCTGACATCCCCAGCTTAACACAGACATTGCTTTCCAGTCAAGGACTGGGTTATGAGATTGTAACCATGGCAATCCGAGCACCAAAATGTCATGTAGATTGTACAACACAAGGAAGCGAATCATCTCCTGATGGTCTGGATTCATACGCATAGTCACTTGTGTCCAGTATTGTGGTTTATTACTAGCCAATGGTGTAGAGTCAATACCCTTCAGAGGTATAGGAACTTCCAGAGGCTCTAGATCAAACCCACAGCGCCTGGCAAAGGACCAATCCATTAGACTCAAAGCGGCGCCAGAGTCGACATAGGCATCCGTGGTAATTGACGATAATGAACAAATCAAGGTCACAGACAGAATAAACTTAGACTGTAAAGTGCCAATTGAAACAGACTTATCAACCTTTTTTGTACGTTTAGAGCATGCTGATATAACATGAGTTGAATCACCACAATAGAAGCACAACCCATTTTTTCGCCTAAAATTCTGCCGTTCGCTTCTGGACAGAATTCTATCACATTGCATATTTTCTGGAGCCTTCTCAGAAGACACCGCCAAATGGTGCACAGGTTTGCGCTCCCGCAAACGCCGATCAATCTGAATAGCCATTGTCATGGACTCATTCAGACCTGTAGGTGCAGGGAACCCCACCATAACATCTTTAATGGCATCAGAGAGACCCTCTCTGAAATTCGCCGCCAGGGCGCTCTCATTCCACTGAGTAAGCACAGACCATTTACGAAATTTTTGGCAGTATATTTCAGCTTCATCTTGCCCTTGAGATAGGGCCATCAAGGCTTTTTCAGCCTGAATCTCTAAGTTAGGTTCCTCATAAAGCAACCCCAAAGCCAGAAAAAACGCATCCACATTGAGCAACGCAGGATCCCCGGGTGCCAATGCAAATGCCCAGTCTTGAGGGTCACCCCGCGGCAAGGAAATTACTATCCTAACCTGCTGTGCGGGATCTCCAGCGGAGCGAGATCTCAGGGAAAGAAACAATTTACAATTATTTTTGAAATTCAGGAAACGAGATCTATCCCCGGAGAAAAATTCTGGTATAGGAATTCTAGGTTCAGATATAGGAGCATGAATAACAAAATCCTGTAAATTTTGAACCTTCGTAGCAAGATTATTCAAACCTGTAGCCAAACTCTGAGGATCCATTTTAATCAGGTGAGATCAGAGCCATTCAAGGATTAGAAGGAGAGAGAGAGACAAAGGCTGCAATTAGATCAGAAATGCAACTAAGTCAACTATAGAGCAAGCTCAGAGGAAAAAAAAAAAAAAAAAAATCTGCAGACTTCTTTTTCTCTCCTTTCTTCTGCCAACGGTTTTAACCCTTGGCCGGCCATACTGTCATGGTTCCCAATGGCAAGGGGACGTCAGAGAACATAAATAACAGAACAGCTCTTGGGTGATGGAATCTCGAGCTGACCGTGAGCTAAACCTATCACACAACTAACAGTGGCCGGGTGACGTACCTACGTTTTATCCCTAGACGCCCAGCGCCAGCCGGAGGACTAACTAACCCTAATAGAGGAAAAGACAGACCTGGCTTACCTCTAGGGAAATTCCCCCAAAAAGGAGACAGAAGCCCCCCACATATATTGACGGTGAGTTCAGAGGAAAAGACATACGCAGTATGAAGGTAGGTTCAGCAAAGCGAGGTCCGCTTACTAGATAGCAAGAAGATACAATAGGGAACTTCACGGTCAGCTGAAAACCCTATTAAAATACCATCCCGAAATTACTTTAAGACTCATGTGTCAACTCATGACACCGGAGTGGCAATTTCGGCCCACAAGAGCTTCCAGCTACAGAAAAATAACATAACTGTGAACTGGAACAAAAATGCAAAACAAACTTAGGACTAAGAGTCCAACTTAGCTGATAGTAGTCTAGAAGCAGGAACATGCAACAGAAAGGCTCTGGTTACATTGATGGCCGGCACTAGAATAACTGAGCAGCAAGGCTAAATAGGATACTCCCATATCCTGATGGAAACAGGTGAACAGAGAAAGAGAAGCACACAAGTCCAGTACCACCAGTGACCACCGGGGGAGCCCAAAAACCAAATTCACAACAGTCGTGGTCGGTCACCACGGTGAAGGTGCGACCATGCAAGTAGGGCTGCAAGCGCTGCAGGACCCAGACTATGGCCAGGCACTCCTTCTCAATGGTGGAGTAGGCCACTTCCCTCGGCAAAAGTTTCCGGCTCAGGTACAGCACGGGGTGCTCTTGGTCCTCCGAGTCGACCTGGCTGAGCACAGCACCAAGGCCAAACCTCAGTTATCAGCCTGGGAGGGATGGTCCTCAGTTGTCAGCCGGGGAGGGATGGTCCGCAGTTGTCAGCCTGGGAGGAATGGTCCTCATCAGTCGGGGTGGGATGGTCCTCAGTTGTCAGCCGGGGAGGGATGGTCCTCAGTTGTCAGTCGGGGAGGGATGGTCCCCAGTTGTCGGTCGGGGAGGGATGGTCCTCTGTTGTCAGCCGGGGAGGAATGGTCTTCAGTTGTCAGTCGGGGAGGGGGGAGGCATCAGTTGTCAGTCGGGGAGGGATGGTCCTCATTTGTCAGTCGGGGAGGGATGGTCCTCAGTTGTCAGTTGGGGAGGGGAGAGTCCTCAGTTGTCAGTCGGGGAGGGATCGTCCTCAGTTGTCAGTCGGGGAGGGATGGTCCTCAGTTGTCAGTCGGGGAGGGATAGTCCTCAGTTGTCAGTTGGGGAGGGATCGTCCTCAGTTGTCAGTCGGTAAGGGGGGAGTCCCCAGTTGTCAGTCGGGGAGGGATGGTCCTCAGTTGTCAGTCGGGGAAGGGGGAGTCCTCAGTTGTCAGTCGGGGAGGGATGGTCCTCAGTTGTCAGCCGGCGAGGGATGGTCCTCTGTTGTCAGCCGGAGAGGGATGGTCCTCATTTGTCAGTCGGGGAGGGATGGTCCTCAGTTGTCAGTCGGGGAGGGGGGAGTCCCCAGTTGTCAGTCGGGGAGGAAGGAGGCATCAGTTGTCAGTCGGGGAGGGATGGTCCTCAGTTGTCAGTCGGGGAGGGGGGAGTCCTCAGTTGTCAGTTCGTGAGGGATGGTCCTCAGTTGTCAGCCGGGGAGGGATGGTCCTCAGTTGTCAGTCGGGGAGGGGGGAGTCCCCAGTTGTCAATTGGGGAGGGATGGTCCTCAGTTGTCAGCCGGGGAGGGATGGTCCTCTGTTGTCAGCCGGGGTGGGATGTCCTCAGTTGTCAGCCGGGGAGGGATGGTCTTCAGTTGTCAGTCGGGGAGGGATGGTCCACAGTTGTCAGCCTGGGAGGGATGGTCCTCAGTTATCAGTCGGGGAGGGATGGTCCTCTGTTGTCAGCCGGGGAGGGATGGTCCTCAGTTGTCAGTCGGGGAGGGATGGTCTTCAGTTGTCGGTCGGGGAGGGATGGTCCCCAGTTGTCGGTCGGGGAGGGATGGTCCTCTGTTGTCAGCCGAGGAGGGATGGTCCTCAGTTGTCAGCCGGGGAGGAATGGTCTTCAGTTGTCAGTCGGGGAGGGGGGAGGCATCAGTTGTCAGACGGGGAGGGATGGTCCTCATTTGTCAGTCGGGGAGGGATGGTCCTCAGTTGTCAGTCGGGGAAGGATAGTCCTCAGTTGTCAGTCGGGGAGGGATGGTCCTCAGTTGTCAGTCGGGGAGGGATGGTCTTCAGTTGTTAGTCGGGGAGGGGGGAGGCCTCAGTTGTCACCCGGGGAGGGATGGTCCTCATTTGTCAGTCGGGGACGGCAGGGAGGGATGGTCCTCAGTTGTCAGTGGGGGAGGGGGGAGTCCTCAGTTGTCAGTTGGGGAGGGATGGTCCTCAGTTGTCAGCCGGGGAGGGATGGTCCTCAGTTGTCAGTCGGGGAGGGGGGAGTCCCCAGTTGTCAGTTGGGGAGGGATGGTCCACAGTTGTCAGCCGGGGAGGGATGGTCCTCATCAGTCGGGGTGGGATGGTCCTCAGTTGTCAGCCGGGGAGGGATGGTCCTCAGTTGTCAGTCGGGGAGGGATGGTCTTCAGTTGTCGGTCGGGGAGGGATGGTCCCCAGTTGTCGGTCGGGGAGGGATGGTCCTCTGTTATCAGCCGGGGAGGGATGGTCCTCAGTTGTGAGTCGGGGAGGGGGGAGGCATCAGTTGTCAGTCGGGGAGGGATGGTCCTCATTTGTCAATCGGGGAGGGATGGTCCTCAGTTGTCAGTCGGGGAGGGGAGAGTCCTCAGTTGTCAGTCGGGGAGGGATGGTCCTCAGTTGTCAGTCGGGGAGGGATGGTCCTCAGTTGTCAGTCGGGGAGGGATGGTCCTCAGTTGTCAGTCGGGGAGGGATGGTCCTCAGTTGTCAGTCGGGGAGGGATGGTCTTCAGTTGTTAGTTGGGGAGGGGGGAGGCCTCAGTTGTCACCCGGGGAGGGATGGTCCTCATTTGTCAGTCGGGGACGGCAGGGAGGGATGGTCCTCAGTTGTCAGTGGGGGAGGGGGGAGTCCTCAGTTGTCAGTTGGGGAGGGATGGTCCTCAGTTGTCAGCCGGGGAGGGATGGTCCTCAGTTGTCAGTCGGGGAGGAGGGAGTCCCCAGTTGTCAGTTGGTGAGGGATGGTCCTCAGTTGTCAGCCGGGGAGGGATGGTCCTCTGTTGTCAGCCGGGGTGGGATGTCCTCAGTTGTCAGCCGGGGAGGGATGGTCTTCAGTTGTCAGTCGGGGAGGGATGGTCCTCAGTTGTCAGCCTGGGAGGGATGGTCCTCAGTTGTTAGCCTGGGAGGGATGGTCCTCAGTTGTCAGTCGGGGAAGGATGGTCCTCAGTTGTCAGCCGGGGAGGGATGGTCCTCAGTTGTCAGCCTGGGAGGGATGGTCCTCAGTTGTCAATCGGGGTGGGATGGTCCTCAGTTGTCAGCCTGGGAGGGATGATCCTCAGTTGTCAGCCGGGGAGGGATGGTCTTCAGTTGTCAGTCGGGGAAGGATGGTCCTCAGTTGTCAGCCTGGGAGGGATGGTCCTCATCAGTCGAGGTGGGATGGTCCTCAGTTGTCAGCCGGGGAGGGATCGTCCTCAGTTGTCAGTCGGGGAGGGATGGTCCTCAGTTGTCAGCCGGGGAGGGATGGTCCTCAGTTGTCAGTCGGGGAGGGATGGTCCTCAGTTGTCAGCCGGGGAGGGATGGTCCTCAGTTGTCAGCCGGGGAGGGATGGTCATCAGTTGTCAGCCGGGGAGGGATGGTCCTCAGTTGTCAGCCGGGGAGGGATGGTCCTCAGTTGTCAGCCGGGGAGGGATGGTCCTCACTTGTCAGTCGGGGAGGGATGGTCCTCTGTTGTCAGCCGGGGAGGGATGGTCCTCAGTTGTCAGCCTGGGAGGGATGGTCCTCAGTTGTCAGTCGGGGTGGGATGGTCCTCAGTTGTCAGCCTGGGAGGGATGGTCCTCAGTTGTCAGCCGGGGAGGGATGGTCTTCAGTTGTCAGCCGGGGAGGGATGGTCTTCAGTTGTCAGTCGGGGAGGGATGGTCCTCAGTTGTCAGCCTGGGAGGGATGGTCCTAAGTTGTCAGCCGGGGAGGGATGGTCTTCAGTTGTCAGTCGGGGAGGGATGGTCCCCAGTTGTCAGTCGGGGAGGGATGGTCCTCAGTTGTCAGCCGGGGAGTGATGGTCCTCTTGTCAGCCTTGGAGGGATGGTTTTTATTTGTCAGCCTGGGAGGGATGGTCCTCAGTTGTCAGTCGGGGAGGGATGGTCCTCTGTTGTCAGCCGGGGAGGGATGGTCCTCAGTTGTCAGCCTGGGAGGGATGGTCCTCAGTTGTCAGTCGAGGTGGGATGGTCCTCAGTTGTCAGCCTGGGAGGGATGGTCCTCAGTTGTCAGTCGGGGAGGGATGGTCTTCAGTTGTCAGTCGGGGAGGGATGGTCCTCAGTTGTCAGCCTGGGAGGGATGGTCCTCAGTTGTCAGCCTGGGAGGGATGGTCCTCAGTTGTCAGCCTGGGAGGGATGGTCCTCAGTTGTCAGCCTGGGAGGGATGGTCCTCTGTTGTCAGCCTGGGAGGGTTGGTCCTCAGTTGTCAGTCGGGGTGGGATGGTCCTCAGTTGTCAGCCTGGGAGGGATGGTCCTCAGTTGTCAGCCGGGGAGTGATGGTCTTCAGTTGTCAGTCGGGGAGGGATGGTCCTCAGTTGTCAGCCTGGGAGGGATGGTCCTCATCAGTCGGGGTGGGATGGTCCTCAGTTGTCAGCCGGGGAGGGATCGTCCTCAGTTGTCAGTCGGGGAGGGATGGTCCTCAGTTGTCAGCCGGGGAGGGATGGTCTTCAGTTGTCAGCCGGGGACGGCAGGGAGGGATGGTCCTCAGTTGTCAGTGGGGGAGGGGGGAGTCCTCAGTTGTCAGTTGGGGAGGGATTTTCCTCAGTTGTCAGTCGGGGAGGGATGGTCCTCAGTTGTCAGTCGGGGAGGGGGGAGTCCCCAGTTGTCAGTTGGGGAGGGATGGTCCTCTATTGTCAGCCGGGGGGATGGTCCTCTGTTGTCAGCCGGGGTGGGATGGTCCTCAGTTGTCAGCCGGGGAGGGATGGTCTTCAGTTGTCAGCCGGGGAGGGATGGTCCTCAGTTGTCAGCCTGGGAGGGATGGTCCTCAGTTGTCAGCCTGGGAGGGATGGTCCTCAGTTGTCAGTCGGGGAGGGATGGTCCTCTGTTGTCAGCCTGGGAGGGATGGTCCTCAGTTGTCAGTTGGGGTGGGATGGTCCTCAGTTGTCAGCCTGGGAGGGATGGTCCTCAGTTGTCAGCCGGGGAGGGATAATCTTCAGTTGTCAGTCGGGGAGGGATGGTCCTCAGTTCTCAGCCTGGGAGGGATGGTCCTCAGTTGTCAGTCGAGGAGGGATGGTCCTCAGTTGTCAGTCGGGGAGGGGGGAGTCCTCAGTTGTCAGCCGCGGAGGGATGGTCCTCAGTTGTCAGCCGGGGAGGGATCGTCCTCAGTTGTCAGCCGGGGAGGGATGGTCCTCAGTTGTCAGTCGAGGAGGGATGGTCCTCAGTTGTCAGTCGGGGAGGGGGGAGTCCTCAGTTGTCAGTCGGGGAGGGGGGAGTCCTCAGTTGTCAGCCGGGGAGGGATCGTCCTCAGTTGTCAGCCGGGGAGGGATAATCTTCAGTTGTCAGTCGGGGAGGGATGGTCCTCAGTTCTCAGCCTGGGAGGGATGGTCCTCAGTTGTCAGTCGAGGAGGGATGGTCCTCAGTTGTCAGTCGGGGAGGGGGGAGTCCTCAGTTGTCAGCCGGGGAGGGATGGTCCTCAGTTGTCAGCCGGGGAGGGATGGTCTTCAGTTGTCAGTCGGGGAGGGATGGTTCTCAGTTGTCAGCCTGGGAGGGATGGTCCTCATCAGTCGGGGTGGGATGGTCCTCAATTGTCAGCCTGGGAGGGATGGTCCTCAGTTGTCAGCCGGGGAGGGATGGTCTTCAGTTGTCAGTCGGGGAGGGATGGTCCTCAGTTGTCAGCCTGGGAGGGATGGTCCTCATCAGTCGGGGTGGGATGGTCCTCAGTTGTCAGCCGGGGAGGGATCGTCCTCAGTTGTCAGTCGGGGAGGGATGGTCCTCAGTTGTCAGCCGGGGAGGGATGGTCTTCAGTTGTCAGCCGGGGACGGCAGGGAGGGATGGTCCTCAGTTGTCAGTGGGGGAGGGGGGAGTCCTCAGTTGTCAGTTGGGGAGGGATTTTCCTCAGTTGTCAGTTGGGGAGGGATGGTCCTCAGTTGTCAGTCGGGGAGGGGGGAGTCCCCAGTTGTCAGTTGGGGAGGGATGGTCCTCTATTGTCAGCCGGGGGGGATGGTCCTCTTTTGTCAGCCGGGGTGGGATGGTCCTCAGTTGTCAGCCGGGGAGGGATGGTCTTCAGTTGTCAGCCGGGGAGGGATGGTCCTCAGTTGTCAGCCTGGGAGGGATGGTCCTCAGTTGTCAGCCTGGGAGGGATGTTCCTCAGTTGTCAGTCGGGGAGGGATGGTCCTCTGTTGTCAGCCTGGGAGGGATGGTCCTCAGTTGTCAGTTGGGGTGGGATGGTCCTCAGTTGTCAGCCTGGGAGGGATGGTCCTCAGTTGTCAGCCGGGGAGGGATAATCTTCAGTTGTCAGTCGGGGAGGGATGGTCCTCAGTTCTCAGCCTGGGAGGGATGGTCCTCAGTTGTCAGTCGAGGAGGGATGGTCCTCAGTTGTCAGTCGGGGAGGGGGGAGTCCTCAGTTGTCAGCCGGGGAGGGATGGTCCTCAGTTGTCAGCCGGGGAGGGATCGTCCTCAGTTGTCAGCCGGGGAGGGATGGTCCTCAGTTGTCAGTCGAGGAGGGATGGTCCTCAGTTGTCAGTCGGGGAGGGGGGAGTCCTCAGTTGTCAGTCGGGGAGGGATGGTCCTCAGTTGTCAGCCGGGGAGGGATCGTCCTCAGTTGTCAGCCGGGGAGGGATAATCTTCAGTTGTCAGTCGGGGAGGGATGGTCCTCAGTTCTCAGCCTGGGAGGGATGGTCCTCAGTTGTCAGTCGAGGAGGGATGGTCCTCAGTTGTCAGTCGGGGAGGGGGGAGTCCTCAGTTGTCAGCCGGGGAGGGATGGTCCTCAGTTGTCAGCCGGGGAGGGATCGTCCTCAGTTGTCAGCCGGGGAGGGATGGTCCTCAGTTGTCAGTCGAGGAGGGATGGTCCTCAGTTGTCAGTCGGGGAGGGGGGAGTCCTCAGTTGTCAGTCGGGGAGGGATGGTCCTCAGTTGTCAGCCGGGGAGGGATCGTCCTCAGTTGTCAGTCGGTAAGGGGGGAGTCCCCAGTTGTCAGTCGGGGAGGGATGGTCCTCAGTTGTCAGTCGGGGAAGGGGGAGTCCTCAGTTGTCAGTCGGGGAGGGATGGTCCTCAGTTGTCAGCCGGCGAGGGATGGTCCTCAGTTGTCAGCCGGAGAGGGATGGTCCTCATTTGTCAGTCGGGGAGGGATGGTCCTCAGTTGTCAGTCGGGGAGGGGGGAGTCCCCAGTTGTCAGTCGGGGAGGAAGGAGGCATCAGTTGTCAGTCGGGGAGGGATGGTCCTCAGTTGTCAGTCGGGGAGGGATGGTCCTCAGTTGTCAGTCGGGGAGGGGGGAGGTCTCAGTTGTCAGTCGGGGAGGGATGGTCTTCAGTTGCCAGTTGGGGAGGGATGGTCCTCAGTTGTCAGCCGGGGAGGGATGGTCCTCAGTTGTCAGTCGGGGAGGGGGGAGTCCCCAGTTGGGGAGGGATGGTCCTCAGTTGTCAGCCTGGGAGGGATGGTCCTCAGTTGTCAGCCTGGGAGGGATGGTCCTCAGTTGTCAGTCGGGGAGGGATGGTCCTCAGTTGTCAGCCTGGGATGGATGGTCCTCAGTTTTCAGTCGGGGTGGGATGGTCCTCAGTTGTCAGCCTGGGAGGGATGGTCCTCAGTTGTCAGCCGTGGAGGGATGGTCCTCTGTTGTCAGCCGGGGAGGGATGGTCCTCATTTGTCAGTCGGGGAGGGATGGTCCTCAGTTGTCAGTCGGGGAGGGGGGAGTCCCCAGTTGTCAGTCGGGGAGGGGGGAGTCCCCAGTTGTCAGTCGGGGAGGAGGGAGGCATCAGTTGTCAGTCGGGGAGGGATGGTCCTCAGTTGTCAGTCGGGGAGGGGGGAGTCCCCAGTTGTCAGTTGGGGAGGGATGGTCCTCTATTATCAGCCGGGGGGGATGGTCCTCTGTTGTCAGCCGGGGTGGGATGGTCCTCAGTTGTCAGCCGGGGAGGGATGGTCTTCAGTTGTCAGCCGGGGAGGGATGGTCCTCAGTTGTCAGCCTGGGAGGGATGGTCCTAAGTTGTCAGCCGGGGAGGGATGGTCTTCAGTTGTCAGTCGGGGAGGGATGGTCCCCAGTTGTCAGTCAGGGAGGGATGTTCCTCAGTTGTCAGCAGGGGAGTGATGGTCCTCTTGTCAGCCTTGGAGGGATGGTTTTTATTTGTCAGCCTGGGAGGGATGGTCCTCAGTTGTCAGTCAGGGAGGGATGGTCCTCTGTTGTCAGCCGGGGGGGGGTTGTCCTCAGTTGTCAGCCTGGGAGGGATGGTCCTCAGTTGTCAGTCGGGGTGGGATGGTCCTCAGTTGTCAGCCTGGGAGGGATGGTCCTCAGTTGTCAGTCGGGGAGGGATGGTCTTCAGTTGTCAGTCGGGGAGGGATGGTCCTCAGTTGTCAGACTGGGAGGGATGGTCCTCAGTTGTCAGCCTGGGAGGGATGGTCCTCAGTTGTCAGTCGGGGAGGGATGGTCCTCTGTTGTCAGCCGGGGAGGGATGGTCCTCAGTTGTCAGCCGGGGAGGGATGGTCCTCAGTTGTCAGCCGGGGAGGGATGGTCCTCAGTTGTCAGCCTGGGAGGGATGGTCCTCAGTTGTCAGTCGGGGAGGGATGGTCCTCAGTTGTCAGCCGGGGCGGGATGGTCCTCAGTTGTCAGCCGGGGAGGGATCGTCCTCAGTTGTCAGTCGGGGAGGGATGGTCCTCAGTTGTCAGCCTGGGAGGGATGGTCCTCAGTTGTCAGCCGTGGAGGGATGGTCCTCTGTTGTCAGCCGGGGAGGGATGGTCCTCATTTGTCAGTCGGGGAGGGATGGTCCTCAGTTGTCAGTCGGGGAGGGGGGAGTCCCCAGTTGTCAGTCGGGGAGGGGGGAGTCCCCAGTTGTCAGTCGGGGAGGAGGGAGGCATCAGTTGTCAGTCGGGGAGGGATGGTCCTCAGTTGTCTGTCGGGGAGGGGGGAGGTCTCAGTTGTCAGTCGGGGAGGGATGGTCCTCAGTTGTCAGTTGGGGAGGGATGGTCCTCAGTTGTCAGCCGGGGAGGGATGGTCCTCAGTTGTCAGTCGGGGAGGGGGAAGTCCCCAGTTGGGGAGGGATGGTCCTCAGTTGTCAGTCGGGGAGGGATGGTCCTCAGTTGTCAGCCTGGGTTGGAAGGTCCTCAGTTGTCAGCCTGGGAGGCATGGTCCTCAGTTGTCAGTCGGGGAGGGATGGTCCTCAGTTGTCAGTCAGGGTGGGATGGTCCTCAGTTGTCAGCCGGGGAGGGATGGTTTTCAGTTGTCAGTCGGGGAGGGATGGTCCTCAGTTGTCAGCCTGGGAGGGATGGTCCTCATCAGTCGGGGTGGGATGGTCCTCAGTTGTCAGCCTGGGAGGGATGGTCCTCAGTTGTCAGCCGGGGAGGGATGGTCTTCAGTTGTCAGCCGGGGAGGGATGGTCTTCAGTTGTCAGTCGGGGAGGGATGGTCTTCAGTTGTCAGTCGGGGAGGGATGGTCCTCAGTTGTCAGCCTGGGAGGGATGGTCCTCAGTTGTCAGTCGGGGAGGGATGGTCTTCAGTTGTCAGTCGGGGAGGGATGGTCCTCAGTTGTCAGCCTGGGAGGGATGGTCCTCAGTTGTCAGCCTGGGAGGGATGGTCCTCAGTTGTCAGTCGGGGAGGGATGGTCCTCTGTTGTCAGCCGGGGAGGGATGGTCCTCAGTTGTCAGCCGGGGAGGGATGGTCCTCAGTTGTCAGCCTGGGAGGGATGGTCCTCAGTTGTCAGTCGGGGAGGGATGGTCCTCAGTTGTCAGCCGGGGCGGGATGGTCCTCAGTTGTCAGCCGGGGAGGGATCGTCCTCAGTTGTCAGTCGGGGAGGGATGGTCCTCAGTTGTCAGCCGGGGAGGGATGGTCTTCAGTTGTCAGCCGGGGACGGCAGGGAGGGATGGTCCTCAGTTGTCAGTGGGGGAGGGGGGAGTCCTCAGTTGTCAGTTGGGGAGGGATGGTCCTCAGTTGTCAGTCGGGGAGGGGGGAGTCCCCAGTTGTCAGTTGGGGAGGGATGGTCCTCTATTATCAGCCGGGGGGGATGGTCCTCTGTTGTCAGCCGGGGTGGGATGGTCCTCAGTTGTCAGCCGGGGAGGGATGGTCTTCAGTTGTCAGCCGGGGAGGGATGGTCCTCAGTTGTCAGCCTGGGAGGGATGGTCCTAAGTTGTCAGCCGGGGAGGGATGGTCTTCAGTTGTCAGTCGGGGAGGGATGGTCCCCAGTTGTCAGTCGGGGAGGGATGGTCCTCAGTTGTCAGCAGGGGAGTGATGGTCCTCTTGTCAGCCTTGGAGGGATGGTTTTTATTTGTCAGCCTGGGAGGGATGGTCCTCAGTTGTCAGTCAGGGAGGGATGGTCCTCTGTTGTCAGCCGGGGGGGGGTGGTCCTCAGTTGTCAGCCTGGGAGGGATGGTCCTCAGTTGTCAGTCGGGGTGGGATGGTCCTCAGTTGTCAGCCTGGGAGGGATGGTCCTCAGTTGTCAGTCGGGGAGGGATGGTCTTCAGTTGTCAGTCGGGGAGGGATGGTCCTCAGTTGTCAGACTGGGAGGGATGGTCCTCAGTTGTCAGCCTGGGAGGGATGGTCCTCAGTTGTCAGTCGGGGAGGGATGGTCCTCTGTTGTCAGCCGGGGAGGGATGGTCCTCAGTTGTCAGCCGGGGAGGGATGGTCCTCAGTTGTCAGCCTGGGAGGGATGGTCCTCAGTTGTCAGTCGGGGAGGGATGGTCCTCAGTTGTCAGCCGGGGTGGGATGGTCCTCAGTTGTCAGCCGGGGAGGGATCGTCCTCAGTTGTCAGTCGGGGAGGGATGGTCCTCAGTTGTCAGCCGGGGAGGGATGGTCTTCAGTTGTCAGCCGGGGACGGCAGGGAGGGATGGTCCTCAGTTGTCAGTGGGGGAGGGGGGAGTCCTCAGTTGTCAGTTGGGGAGGGATGGTCCTCAGTTGTCAGTCGGGGAGGGGGGAGTCCCCAGTTGTCAGTTGGGGAGGGATGGTCCTCTATTATCAGCCGGGGGGGATGGTCCTCTGTTGTCAGCCGGGGTGGGATGGTCCTCAGTTGTCAGCCGGGGAGGGATGGTCTTCAGTTGTCAGCCGGGGAGGGATGGTCCTCAGTTGTCAGCCTGGGAGGGATGGTCCTCAGTTGTCAGCCTGGGAGGGATGGTCCTCAGTTGTCAGTTGGGGTGGGATGGTCCTCAGTTGTCAGCCTGGGAGGAATGGTCCTCAGTTGTCAGCTGGGGAGGGATAATCTTCAGTTGTCAGTTGAGGAGGGATGGTCCTCAGTTGTCAGTCGGGGAGGGGGGAGTCCTCAGTTGTCAGCCGGGGAGGGATGGTCCTCAGTTGTCAGCCGGGGAGGGATGGTCCTCAGTTGTCAGCCGGGGAGGGATCGTCCTCAGTTGTCAGTCGGGGAGGGGGGAGTCCCCAGTTGTCAGTCGGGGAGGAAGGAGGCATCAGTTGTCAGTCGGGGAGGGATGGTCCTCAGTTATCAGTCGAGGAGGGATGGTCCTCAGTTGTCAGTCGGGGAGGGGGGAGTCCTCAGTTGTCAGTCGGGGAGGGATGGTCCTCAGTTGTCAGCCGGGGAGGGATCGTCCTCAGTTGTCAGTCGGTAAGGGGGGAGTCCCCAGTTGTCAGTCGGGGAGGGATGGTCCTCAGTTGTCAGTCGGGGAAGGGGGAGTCCTCAGTTGTCAGTCGGGGAGGGATGGTCCTCAGTTGTCAGCCGGCGAGGGATGGTCCTCATTTGTCAGTCGGGGAGGGATGGTCCTCAGTTGTCAGTCGGGGAGGGGGGAGTCCCCAGTTGTCAGTCGGGGAGGAAGGAGGCATCAGTTGTCAGTCGGGGAGGGATGGTCCTCAGTTGTCAGCCTGGGAGGGATGGTCCTCAGTTGTCAGCCTGGGAGGGATGGTCCTCAGTTGTCAGTCGGGGAGGGATGGTCCTCTGTTGTCAGCTTGGGAGGGATGGTCCTCAGTTGTCAGTTGGGGTGGGATGGTCCTCAGTTGTCAGCCTGGGAGGGATGGTCCTCAGTTGTCAGCCGGGGAGGGATAATCTTCAGTTGTCAGTTGGGGAGGGATGGTCCTCAGTTGTCAGTCGGGGAGGGGGGAGTCCTCAGTTGTCAGCCGGGGAGGGATGGTCCTCAGTTGTCAGCCGGGGAGGGATCGTCCTCAGTTGTCAGCCGGGGAGGGATGGTGCTCAGTTGTCAGTCGAGGAGGGATGGTCCTCAGTTGTCAGTCGGTAAGGGGGGAGTCCCCAGTTGTCAGTCGGGGAGGGATGGTCCTCAGTTGTCAGTCGGGGAAGGGGGAGTCCTCAGTTGTCAGTCGGGGAGGGATGGTCCTCAGTTGTCAGCCGGCGAGGGATGGTCCTCTGTTGTCAGCCGGAGAGGGATGGTCCTCATTTGTCAGTCGGGGAGGGATGGTCCTCAGTTGTCAGTCGGGGAGGGGGGAGTCCCCAGTTGTCAGTCGGGGAGGAAGGAGGCATCAGTTGTCAGTCGGGGAGGGATGGTCCTCAGTTGTCAGTCGGGGAGGGATGGTCCTCAGTTGTCAGTCGGGGAGGGGGGAGGTCTCAGTTGTCAGTCGGGGAGGGATGGTCCTCAGTTGTCAGTTGGGGGAGGGATGGTCCTCAGTTGTCAGCCGGGGAGGGATGGTCCTCAGTTGTCAGTCGGGGAGGGGGGAGTCCCCAGTTGGGGAGGGATGGTCCTCAGTTGTCAGCCTGGGAGGGATGGTCCTCAGTTGTCAGCCTGGGAGGGATGGTCCTCAGTTGTCAGCCTGGGATGGATGGTCCTCAGTTTTCAGTCGGGGTGGGATGGTCCTCAGTTGTCAGCCTGGGAGGGATGGTCCTCAGTTGTCAGCCGGGGAGGGATGGTCCTCATTTGTCAGTCGGGGAGGGATGGTCCTCAGTTGTCAGTCGGGGAGGGGGGAGTCCCCAGTTGTCAGTCGGGGAGGAGGGAGGCATCAGTTGTCAGTCGGGGAGGGATGGTCCTCAGTTGTCAGTCGGGGAGGAGGGAGGCATCAGTTGTCAGTCGGGGAGGGATGGTCCTCAGTTGTCTGTCGGGGAGGGGGGAGGTCTCAGTTGTCAGTCGGGGAGGGATGGTCCTCAGTTGTCAGTTGGGGAGGGATGGTCCTCAGTTGTCAGCCGGGGAGGGATGGTCATCAGTTGTCAGTCGGGGAGGGGGAAGTCCCCAGTTGGGGAGGGATGGTCCTCAGTTGTCAGCCGGGGAGGGATGGTCCTCAGTTGTCAGTCGGGGAGGGATGGTCCTCAGTTGTCAGCCTGGGAGGGATGGTCCTCATCAGTCGGGGTGGGATGGTCCTCAGTTGTCAGCCTGGGAGGGATGGTCCTCAGTTGTCAGCCGGGGAGGGATGGTCCTCAGTTGTCAGCCGGGGAGGGATGGTCTTCAGTTGTCAGCCGGGGAGGGATGGTCTTCAGTTGTCAGTCGGGGAGGGATCGTCCTCAGTTGTCAGTCGGGGAGGGATGGTCCTCAGTTGTCAGTCGGGGAGGAGGGAGGCATCAGTTGTCAGTCGGGGAGGGATGGTCCTCAGTTGTCTGTCGGGGAGGGGGGAGGTCTCAGTTGTCAGTCGGGGAGGGATGGTCCTCAGTTGTCAGTTGGGGAGGGATGGTCCTCAGTTGTCAGCCGGGGAGGGATGGTCCTCAGTTGTCAGTCGGGGAGGGGGAAGTCCCCAGTTGGGGAGGGATGGTCCTCAGTTGTCAGCCGGTGAGGGATGGTCCTCAGTTGTCAGTCGGGGAGGGATGGTCCTCAGTTGTCAGCCTGGGAGGGATGGTCCTCATCAGTCGGGGTGGGATGGTCCTCAGTTGTCAGCCTGGGAGGGATGGTCCTCAGTTGTCAGCCGGGGAGGGATGGTCCTCAGTTGTCAGCCGGGGAGGGATGGTCTTCAGTTGTCAGCCGGGGAGGGATGGTCTTCAGTTGTCAGTCGGGGAGGGATCGTCCTCAGTTGTCAGTCGGGGAGGGATGGTCCTCAGTTGTCAGTCGGGGAGGAGGGAGGCATCAGTTGTCAGTCGGGGTCCGGGAGGGATGGTCCTCAGTTGTCTGTCGGGGAGGGGGGAGGTCTCAGTTGTCAGTCGGGGAGGGATGGTCCTCAGTTGTCAGTTGGGGAGGGATGGTCCTCAGTTGTCAGCAGGGGAGGGATGGTCCTCAGTTGTCAGTCGGGGAGGGGGAAGTCCCCAGTTGGGGAGGGATGGTCCTCAGTTTTCAGCCGGGGAGGGATGGTCCTCAGTTGTCAGCCTGGGAGGGATGGTCCTCATCAGTCGGGGTGGGATGGTCCTCAGTTGTCAGCCTGGGAGGGATGGTCCTCAGTTGTCAGCCGGGGAGGGATGGTCTTCAGTTGTCAGCCGGGGAGGGATGGTCTTCAGTTGTCAGTCGGGGAGGGATCGTCCTCAGTTGTCAGTCGGGGAGGGATGGTCCTCAGTTGTCAGCCGGGGAGGGATGGTCTTCAGTTGTCAGCCGGGGACGGCAGAGAGGGATGGTCCTCCGTTGTCAGTGGGGGAGGGGGGAGTCCCCAGTTGTCAGTTGGGGAGGGATGGTCCTCTATTGTCAGCCGGGGGGGATGGTCCTCTGTTTTCAGCTGGGGTGGGATGGTCCTCAGTTGTCAGCCGGGGAGGGATGGTCTTCAGTTGTCAGCCGGGGAGGGATGGTCCTCAGTTGTCAGCCTGGGAGGGATGGTCCTCAGTTGTCAGCCTGGGAGGGATGGTCCTCAGTTGTCAGTCGGGGAGGGATGGTCCTCTGTTGTCAGCCTGGGAGGGATGGTCCTCAGTTGTCAGTTGGGGTGGGATGGTCCTCAGTTGTCAGCCTGGGAGGGATGGTCCTCAGTTGTCAGCCGGGGAGGGATGGTCCTCAGTTGTCAGCCGGGGAGGGATCGTCCTCAGTTGTCAGCCGGGGAGGGATGGTCCTCAGTTGTCAGTCGAGGAGGGATGGTCCTCAGTTGTCAGTCGGGGAGGGGGGAGTCCTCAGTTGTCAGTCGGGGAGGGATGGTCCTCAGTTGTCAGTCGGGGAGGGATGGTCCTCAGTTGTCAGCCTGGGAGTGATGGTCCTAAGTTGTCAGCCGGGGAGGGATGGTCTTCAGTTGTCAGTCGGGCAGGGATGGTCCCCAGTTGTCAGTCGGGGAGGGATGGTCCTCAGTTGTCAGCCGGGGAGTGATGGTCCTCTTGTCAGCCTTGGAGGGATGGTTTTTATTTGTCAGCCTGGGAGGGATGGTCCTCAGTTGTCAGTCGGGGAGGGATGGTCCTCTGTTGTCAGCCGGGGAGGGATGGTCCTCAGTTGTCAGCCTGGGAGGGATGGTCCTCAGTTGTCAGTCGGGGTGGGATGGTCCTCAGTGATCAGCCTGGGAGGGATGGTCCTCAGTTGTCAGTCGGGGAGGGATGGTCTTCAATTGTCAGTCGGGGAGGGATGGTCCTCAGTTGTCAGCCTGGGAGGGATGGTCCTCAGTTGTCAGTCGGGGAGGGATGGTCCTCTGTTGTCAGCCGGGGAGGGATGGTCCTCAGTTGTCAGCCTGGGAGGGTTGGTCCTCAGTTGTCAGTCGGGGTGGGATGGTCCTCAGTTGTCAGCCTGGGAGGGATGGTCCTCAGTTGTCAGCCGGGGAGGGATGGTCTTCAGTTGTCAGTCGGGGAGGGATGGTCCTCAGTTGTCAGTCAGGGTGGGATGGTACTCAGTTGTCAGCCGGGGAGGGATGGTTTTCATTTGTCAGTCGGGGAGGGATGGTCCTCAGTTGTCAGCCTGGGAGGGATGGTCCTCATCAGTCGGGGTGGGATGGTCCTCAGTTGTCAGCCTGGGAGGGATGGTCCTCAGTTGTCAGCCGGGGAGGGATGGTCCTCAGTTGTCAGTCGGGGAGGGATGGTCCTCAGTTGTCAGCCTGGGAGGGATGGTCCTAAGTTGTCAGCCGGGGAGGGATGGTCTTCAGTTGTCAGTCGGGCAGGGATGGTCCCCAGTTGTCAGTCGGGGAGGGATGGTCCTCAGTTGTCAGTCAGGGTGGGATGGTACTCAGTTGTCAGCCGGGGAGGGATGGTTTTCATTTGTCAGTCGGGGAGGGATGGTCCTCAGTTGTCAGCCTGGGAGGGATGGTCCTCATCAGTCGGGGTGGGATGGTCCTCAGTTGTCAGCCTGGGAGGGATGGTCCTCAGTTGTCAGCCTGGGAGGGATGGTCCTCAGTTGTCAGTCGGGGAGGGATGGTCCTCAGTTGTCAGCCGGGGAGTGATGGTCCTCTTGTCAGCCTTGGAGGGATGGTTTTTATTTGTCAGCCTGGGAGGGATGGTCCTCAGTTGTCAGTCGGGGAGGGATGGTCCTCTGTTGTCAGCCGGGGAGGGATGGTCCTCAGTTGTCAGCCTGGGAGGGATGGTCCTCAGTTGTCAGTCGGGGTGGGATGGTCCTCAGTTGTCAGCCTGGGAGGGATGGTCCTCAGTTGTCAGTCGGGGAGGGATGGTCTTCAGTTGTCAGTCGGGGAGGGATGGTCCTCAGTTGTCAGCCTGGGAGGGATGGTCCTCTGTTGTCAGCCGGGGAGGGATGGTCCTCTGTTGTCAGCCGGGGAGGGATGGTCCTCAGTTGTCAGCCTGGGAGGGATGGTCCTCAGTTGTCAGCCGGGGAGGGATGGTCCTCAGTTGTCAGTCGGGGAGGGATGGTCCTCAGTTGTCAGCCTGGGAGGGATGGTCCTAAGTTGTCAGCCGGGGAGGGATGGTCTTCAGTTGTCAGTCGGGCAGGGATGGTCCCCAGTTGTCAGTCGGGGAGGGATGGTCCTCAGTTGTCAGTCAGGGTGGGATGGTACTCAGTTGTCAGCCGGGGAGGGATGGTTTTCATTTGTCAGTCGGGGAGGGATGGTCCTCAGTTGTCAGCCTGGGAGGGATGGTCCTCATCAGTCGGGGTGGGATGGTCCTCAGTTGTCAGCCTGGGAGGGATGGTCCTCAGTTGTCAGCCTGGGAGGGATGGTCCTCAGTTGTCAGTCGGGGAGGGATGGTCCTCAGTTGTCAGCCGGGGAGTGATGGTCCTCTTGTCAGCCTTGGAGGGATGGTTTTTATTTGTCAGCCTGGGAGGGATGGTCCTCAGTTGTCAGTCGGGGAGGGATGGTCCTCTGTTGTCAGCCGGGGAGGGATGGTCCTCAGTTGTCAGCCTGGGAGGGATGGTCCTCAGTTGTCAGTCGGGGTGGGATGGTCCTCAGTTGTCAGCCTGGGAGGGATGGTCCTCAGTTGTCAGTCGGGGAGGGATGGTCTTCAGTTGTCAGTCGGGGAGGGATGGTCCTCAGTTGTCAGCCTGGGAGGGATGGTCCTCTGTTGTCAGCCGGGGAGGGATGGTCCTCTGTTGTCAGCCGGGGAGGGATGGTCCTCAGTTGTCAGCCTGGGAGGGATGGTCCTCAGTTGTCAGCCGGGGAGGGATGGTCCTCAGTTGTCAGTCGGGGAGGGATGGTCCTCAGTTGTCAGCCTGGGAGGGATGGTCCTAAGTTGTCAGCCGGGGAGGGATGGTCTTCAGTTGTCAGTCGGGCAGGGATGGTCCCCAGTTGTCAGTCGGGGAGGGATGGTCCTCAGTTGTCAGTCAGGGTGGGATGGTACTCAGTTGTCAGCCGGGGAGGGATGGTTTTCATTTGTCAGTCGGGGAGGGATGGTCCTCAGTTGTCAGCCTGGGAGGGATGGTCCTCATCAGTCGGGGTGGGATGGTCCTCAGTTGTCAGCCTGGGAGGGATGGTCCTCAGTTGTCAGCCTGGGAGGGATGGTCCTCAGTTGTCAGTCGGGGAGGGATGGTCCTCAGTTGTCAGCCGGGGAGTGATGGTCCTCTTGTCAGCCTTGGAGGGATGGTTTTTATTTGTCAGCTTGGGAGGGATGGTCCTCAGTTGTCAGTCGGGGAGGGATGGTCCTCTGTTGTCAGCCGGGGAGGGATGGTCCTCAGTTGTCAGCCTGGGAGGGATGGTCCTCAGTTGTCAGTCGGGGTGGGATGGTCCTCAGTTGTCAGCCTGGGAGGGATGGTCCTCAGTTGTCAGTCGGGGAGGGATGGTCTTCAGTTGTCAGTCGGGGAGGGATGGTCCTCAGTTGTCAGCCTGGGAGGGATGGTCCTCTGTTGTCAGCCGGGGAGGGATGGTCCTCTGTTGTCAGCCGGGGAGGGATGGTCCTCAGTTGTCAGCCTGGGAGGGTTGGTCCTCAGTTGTCAGTCGGGGTGGGATGGTCCTCAGTTGTCAGCCTGGGAGGGATGGTCCTCAGTTGTCAGCCGGGGAGGGATGGTCTTCAGTTGTCAGTCGGGGAGGGATGGTCCTCAGTTGTCAGCCTGGGAGGGATGGTCCTCATCAGTTGGGGTGGGATGGTCCTCTGTCAACCGGGGAGGGATCGTCCTCAGTTGTCAGTCGGGGAGGGATGGTCCTCAGTTGTCAGCCGGGGAGGGATGGTCTTCAGTTGTCAGCCGGGGACGGCAGGGAGGGATGGTCCTCAGTTGTCAGTGGGGGAGGGGGGAGTCCTCAGTTGTCAGTCGGGGAGGGATGGTCCTCAGTTGTCAGTCGGGGAGGGGGGAGTCCCCAGTTGTCAGTTGGGGAGGGATGGTCCTCTATTGTCAGCCGGGGGGGATGGTCCTCTGTTGTCAGCCGGGGTGGGATGGTCCTCAGTTGTCAGCCGGGGAGGGATGGTCTTCAGTTGCAGCCGGGGAGGGATGGTCCTCAGTTGTCAGCCTGGGAGGGATGGTCCTCAGTTGTCAGCCTGGGAGGGATGGTCCTCAGTTGTCAGTCGGGGAGGGATGGTCCTCTGTTGTCAGCCTGGGAGGGATGGTCCTCAGTTGTCAGTTGGGGTGGGATGGTCCTCAGTTGTCAGCCTGGGAGGGATGGTCCTCAGTTGTCAGCCGGGGAGGGATAATCTTCAGTTGTCAGTCGGGGAGGGATGGTCCTCAGTTCTCAGCCTGGGAGGGATGGTTCTCAGTTGTCAGTCGAGGAGGGATGGTCCTCAGTTGTCAGTCGGGGAGGGGGGAGTCCTCAGTTGTCAGCCGGGGAGGGATCGTCCTTAGTTGTCAGTCGAGGAGGGATGGTCCTCAGTTGTCAGTCGGGGAGGGGGGAGTCCTCAGTTGTCAGTCGGGGAGGGATGGTCCTCAGTTGTCAGTCGGGGAAGGGGGAGTCCTCAGTTGTCAGTCGGGGAGGGATGGTCCTCAGTTGTCAGCCGGCGAGGGATGGTCCTCTGTTGTCAGCCGGAGAGGGATGGTCCTCATTTGTCAGTCGGGGAGGGATGGTCCTCAGTTGTCAGTCGGGGAGGGATGGTTGTCAGTCGGGGAGGGGGGAGGTCTCAGTTGTCAGTCGGGGAGGGATGGTCCTCAGTTGTCAGTTGGGGAGGGATGGTCCTCAGTTGTCAGCCGGGGAGGGATGGTCCTCAGTTGTCAGTCGGGGAGGGGGGAGTCCCCAGTTGGGGAGGGATGGTCCTCAGTTGTCAGCCTGGGAGGGATGGTCCTCAGTTGTCAGCCTGGGAGGGATGGTCCTCAGTTGTCAGTCGGGGAGGGATGGTCCTCAGTTGTCAGCCTGGGATGGATGGTCCTCAGTTTTCAGTCGGGGTGGGATGGTCCTCAGTTGTCAGCCTGGGAGGGATGGTCCTCTGTTGTCAGCCGTGGAGGGATGGTCCTCTGTTGTCAGCCGTGGAGGGATGTTCCTCTGTTGTCAGCCGTGGAGGGATGGTCCTCATTTGTCAGTCGGGGAGGGATGGTCCTCAGTTGTCAGTCGGGGAGGGGAAGGTCCCCAGTTGTCAGTCGGGGAGGAGGGAGGCATCAGTTGTCAGTCGGGGAGGGATGGTCCTCAGTTGTCAGTCGGGGAGGAGGGAGGCATCAGTTGTCAGTCGGGGAGGGATGGTCCTCAGTTGTCAGTTGGGGAGGGATGGTCCTCCGTTGTCAGCCGGGGAGGGATGGTCCTCAGTTGTCAGTCGGGGAGGGGGAAGTCCCCAGTTGGGGAGGGATGGTCCTCAGTTGTCAGTCGGGGAGGGATGGTCATCTGTTGTCAGCTGGGGTGGGATGGTCCTCAGTTGTCAGTCGGGGAGGGATGGTCCTCAGTTGTCAGCCTGGGAGGGATGGTCCTCAGTTGTCAGCCTGGGAGGGATGGTCCTCAGTTGTCAGTCGGGGAGGGATGGTCCTCAGTTGTCAGTCGGGGTGGGATGGTCCTCAGTTGTCAGCCGGGGAGGGATGGTTTTCAGTTGTCAGTCGGGGAGGGATGGTCCTCAGTTGTCAGCCTGGGAGGGATGGTCCTCATCAGTCGGGGTGGGATGGTCCTCAGTTGTCAGCCGGGGAGGGATGGTCCTCAGTTGTCAGTCGGGGAGGGATGGTCCTCAGTTGTCAGTCAGAGAGGGATGGTCCTCAGTTGTCAGCCGGTGAGGGATGGTCCTCAGTTGTCAGTCGGGGAGGGGGGAGTCCTCAGTTGTCAGTCGGGGAGGGATGGTCCTCAGTTGTCAGTCGGGGAGGGATGGTCCTCAGTTGTCAGTTGGGGAGGGATGGTCCTCAGTTGTCAGTCGGGTACGGGGGAGTCCTCAGTTGTCAGTCGGGGAGGGATGGTCCTCAGTTGTCAGTTGGGGAGGGATGGTCCTCAGTTATCAGCCTGGGAGGGATGGTCCTCAGTTGTCAGCCTGGGAGGGATGGTCCTCAGTTGTCAGCCGGGGAGGGATGGTGTCACGATATGGTATGAAATATAAGTTTAGTTTCCCTGCCTGTTAGCACCAGCTGAGGGATTTTTGCACTTCTGACCATAGTCCCCAAGAACACATGGCAGACACTGGGCTCAATGATGATGACATGTTCGGTAGCGAAGTTACGGGCATCAGATATATTTAATGCACAGTTAGTAAAACTGAAAAGGTAGGAGGGTCTGGGATAGCCAGCCCTTTCTGGTGATGTCACCAAGCTGAGCTATAACTGTTTTGGCCGGACTCCAGCAGTGAGTCTGTTGCTGGAAGAACATGTGAGTCTGATCTGAAGAGCTGTACCTCATACATTGGGATTTTTGGGAGCTCCGCCCACCAGCATGGGTTTTGCCTGAACTGATATGAACTAAGAACATGTGAGTGTTATCTTTTCTCCTTTGATCATCTTTATGTTATAATTACCTTGTACATAATTGCAATTGTCTCATATTGTAACCTCTTTATAGAACTTTTTATAAACACTGCATAAACTTTGACTATAATATTTAATACTAGTTCATTCTCCATGCTCTAAACGTACCCTGTCTCTTGAAGGGAATTTACGCTACTGTTTTGGGTTAGCTTCGGACCTGTTTATTCGAAGCTGGTGGCGGCACTACCGTGTGCAGGCCTTTGGGTGACTTTGCAGCGACTGCGGCATTTTTATTGTTCCTGCCTGAGTGGGAGTAGTATATCGCGTCGCTGCAGCGTGCCCAATAGCCAGTACATAGCAGGTAGCCTTTCTGGCGACTAATTACCCTAGGTGCAGTACCTAATCTGACCTGACAGAAAGGGGGGCGCCAGAGAGCTGCAAATGTTAAGTGGAACTGTAAGCGGGATATACACAAATCCCTGCAGTTCATGGTATATTGAAGAGCAGTGGGATACCTAAAATAAGCCCCTGCTGTAAACTAAGAGGTCCCTAGCCTTGTGTGTGTTTCTTTTTTCATCACATTGTGGCAGTGGAGGGATAACTAGGATAAGCCCCCTGCACATGTGATGGCCGTCTGTTGGTCTAAAGTCACCCCAATCCGTGACATATTGGTGACAGTGGTCAGGAATCCCTGGGGATTTTGTGACAAACTGCTGGCCGCGGCTAAGGGATCCTGACAGTTGGTGGCAAGGCGGTGGGATATTAGAGCATTAGTGATTTGGTTTGAGCAATCATTCCTCTCACTAAAAACTTGCAGAAAGTTCTTGCGGGGACTCTGCGCAAATAAGTTTAGAGAATGAACTCAAGTGTTTATTAGTTGTGAGACAATTGTGTACTGGTAATTATCCCCTCCCTTTCTCTTCGTTTTTCTATCCTATCTTTTATTTGGCAACCATGGCTGCGAAAGAAGAAGCCTGGTACGCCCAGCAGAAGAAGGACGCTCTTGCTGGGATATGCACGTACCATGGCCTGAACTCCCAGGGCAAGACCAAGGTTCAAATGGTCGCTGAACTGGTGCAATTTGAAGCAGACCAAGCCAGGCCACAGAGCCCAGAGGCCGCAGAAGCCGGCACAAGTGAACATGGTGCTGCAGCAGAGGTCCAACCACTGAATACGGGCCCTACTGGCAACCAAGGGGGCGCAGACCTCCTACTGCAGCTGGCTCTGCAACAAGGCTCCGCAGATGACCTAGAGAGACGTCTGCAGCTGATCCAGCAATACCAGCGAGCCGAGCGGGAGGCTGAGAGAGCCGAGCGCCAAGCCCAGCGAGTCCACGAACTAGAGATGCTGCGGCAGGGAGGAATACCCTCCACCGCCCAGAGCCGTGAGCCCAGCAGCGCTCAGATGCCGAAACCCCGGCCCGATCACTTCCCTGTTATGGAAAAGGATGGGGACCTGGACACTTTTCTGCGGGCCTTTGAGAAAGCCTGCAGACAGTACCGACTGCCTGCAGATGAATGGGCATGATACCTGACACCAGGGCTGAGAGGCAAAGCTCTGGAGGCGTTTGCTGCACTCCCGCAAGAACAAGATGGTGACTATGAGGCTATCAAGCAGGCCCTCATAGCCAAGTACCAGCTTACACCCGAGGTGTACCGTAAAAAGTTCCGGACCCTCCAACGTGGCCCACACGACAGTTACAGTGATGTGGTGCATGGACTGGGGACCCTCTTTGACCAGTGGACCCAAGGACTGTCAGTGACCACCTTTGCACAGCTGCGAGACCTGATGATCAAAGACCAGTTCTTCCATCTTTGCCCAGCTGAGGTGCAACAGTTCGTGATGGACAGAGAACCCAAAGACGTGACGAAAGCAGCGCAGATTGCCGATGCCTATGAGGCCAACCGTAGATCGGAAGTGCGGAAGCCAGTCACCACCAGCTGGAGAGGGGGGTAAGCCTGCATCCAACGCCAGTACCCCTGCCAGCCAACACTCCAGAGGTCCTGTCCCCGTGGCCAACAGCACCAGACCTACCACCGAACTTCGCCAGTGTTACCACTGCAGGCAGCCTGGTCATATCAGTCCCAACTGTCCAGGCAAGCAGAAGAACCCCCCAGCCAAGGCCCCAGGGCCTAATGCAGCAGTTCTTTTGGTGGGTGGTGTGGTTGGGAGGGTGTGTGACAACGTACAGCACGTCACTGTGGGAGGTCATGTTGCTACAGGCCTCAAGGACACCGGGGCTGAACGAACCCTCATCCGACCTGAACTGGCGGCCCCTGAAGAAATCATTCCGGGGAAAACCCTAACTGTCACGGGGATTGGGGGCATCAGCTGTCCCTTACCGATGGCCCGGGTTCATATTGATTGGGGTGCTGGGAGCGGGTGAAGGAAGTGGGGCTGTCTGATAATTTGCCCACTGATGTTTTGTTGGGGACTGATTTGGGGAGGTTGGTTGCATACTACGTCACTGACACCCCTCCCCAATCTGCTAATAATGGTAAAGTTAACCCTGACGATGATGATGATAATGATGATGGGAAATCGCATGTGTTACCTGACCATGCTTTATCTTGTAATGATGCATCTGTTAACCATTTTTTCCCTAGGATTGATGGTGAAAATGTTGTACCTGTGCCAGCTGAACCTGATAATGATTTTTCTGTGAAAGTTGATGTGTCCATAGGTACAGGAGTGCTCAGCCACGTCGCTCTGCGGAGTGAGACGGCTGAGGAACCCCTAGCAGGGGCAAGTGTCAGTGCTACCGGAAATGGGGAGATACATGGGAACCGTGAGGAAGGTGATGCCATGCAATTGACCAGTGCCACCGAGGAAGGTAACTGGCCCATAAGTAGCAATGCTCCTGAGGTAATGTGGGTGGATGGGGAGGTAGAGCCCATAGCAGCGTCGGCTGATGGGTCTGTAGAAATCCCCGGGGAGACAGCCTACGTAGCTGCTGTCACCCGCAGAGGGCCCGGAACGCAGATAACTGTCTGCCTCCCAGACCCTCCTCAGTCATCAGTATGACTGAACCAGAGGTGGACCCAGAGCAGGTCCCAGAGGGCTCCCGTGGGGAAGGGACCCTGACGTCGCTTCTGGCTTCCCCTAGCCAGGAGTTTCAGGCCGCTCTGCACACAGATGCGAGCCTAGAGAGTTTGAGACAACTCGCCGGGACGCGCTTCTCCGAGGCTGATAAGGAGAAGGTGTTCTGGGAAGGAGGAAGGTTGTACCGGGAGACAGTACCCGGAGAATCACAAAAGGAGTGGTTGAGGGAAAGACAGCTGGTCGTCCCGCAGCAATTCCGGGGTGAGTTGTTGCGGATTGCCCATGAGATCCCGCTAGCTGGACACTTGGGGATCAGCAACACAAAGGCCCGGCTGTCTCAACACTTCTATTGGCCTAAGATGGGGACAGATGTGTCAAACTACTGCCGCTCCTGTGTCACCTGTCAAAGAGTGGCGAAGGCGGGGCCTGCTCTTAAGGCTCCCCTGATCCCTTTGCCAGTGATAGAGGAGCCTTTCCAGAGGATCGCGGTGGACATTGTGGGCCCGCTGGCCGTCCCCAGCAGCTCTGGAAAGCGATATATTCTTACTGTGGTAGACTACGCTACCCGGTACCCAGAGGCAGTAGCTCTGTCTTCAACTAGGGCAGATAAGGTGGCGGATGCCCTGTTGGCCATCTTTTCACGTGTAGGATTTCCCAGGGAGATGCTTACTGATCAAGGGACCCAATTTATGTCTCGCCTAATGGAGGCTCTCTGTAGGAGAATGCAGGTGAAGCACCTGGTATCGAGTGCGTATCACCCACAAACCAATGGCTTGTGTGAACGCTTCAATGGTACCCTCAAACAGATGCTACGCATGCTGGTTGAGACACAAGGGCGCGACTGGAAGCGGTACCTCCCACACCTGCTATTCGCTTACCGAGAGGTTCCGCAGGCCTCGACGGGGTTCTCCCCCTTCGAGCTCCTGTATGGCAGGCAAGTACGGGGACCCCTTGGGTTGGTAAGAGAATCCTGGGAAGAGGAGCCGAACCCTTCTGAAGTGTCCATAGTGGAGTATGTCATGCGCTTCCGTGACAAGATGCAGACCTTGACGCAGTTGGTGCATGACAACATGACGCAGGCTCAGGCTGACCAGAAGCACTGGTACGACCAGAACGCCCGGGAGCGGACCTACCACGTGGGTCAAAAGGTGTGGGTGCTGGTCCCCATACCAACGGATAAGCTTCAGGCAGCATGGGAGGGCCCGTACGTCGTCCACCAACAGCTCAACCCGGTAACCTACGTGGTCACGCTTGACCACACTCGGGGTAGGCGAAAGGCCTTTCACGTCAACATGATGAAGGCTCATCACGAACGTGAACTTTTCGTCCTACCGGTCTGCAGCTTGCCCGAAGACGGGAGGAAGACACCCTCCTGGACATGCTGGCCCAAGCCTAGGCCGGTGGGTCCATTGAGGACGTGGAGGTAAGCGCCTCGCTAGATGAACCACAGCAGTTGCAGTTGCAAACCACACTGGAACCCTTCCGGGTCGTGTTCTCGAACCGGCCTGGAAGGACTGAGTTAGCAGTCCACGAGGTGGACACCGGGAATCACGCCCCACTACGGCGAACACCCTATCGAATCTCTGACCAGGTGCAGCAGATTATGCACCAGGAGATCGAAGAGATGTTACAGCTGGGGGTGATTCGACGGTCAAAGAGCGCGTGGGCCTCACCTGTAGATCTCGTGCCAAAAAAGGACCGGACCACCCGGTTCTGCGTGGACTACCAGGGGCTCAACGCCATTACAGCCTCTGACGCGCACCCAATGCCGCGCATCGAGGAGCTGCTTGAAAAGTTAGCTGGCGCAAAATACCTGACAATAATGGATGAGTCGCGGATACTGGCAGATTCCCCTGAGCCCCGAGGCACAGGAGAAGTCCGCCTTTATCACACCCTTTGGACTGTACGAGTCCACGGTCATGCCCTTCGGCATGAAGAATGCCCCTGCCACTTTCCAGCGGATGGTCAACCTCCTGCTTCAGGGACTGGAGAAGTACGCAGTGGCGTACTTGGATGACATTGCTATCTTCAGTCCCTCCTGGGGGGAACACCTGCAGCATCTCCAGGAGGTGCTCAGGCGAATTCACCGAGCAGGACTGACTATCAAGTCGGGAAAGTGCCAGATGGGCATGAGGGAGGTCCACTACCTGGGGCACCGGGTAGGCGGAGGCACCCTGAAGCCAGAGCCTGAGAAAGTGGGCGCAATCGTGAACTGGCCCACTCCTGGGACCAAGAAACAGGTGATGTCATTCCTGGGAACTGCAGGGTACTATAGGCGCTTTGTGCAGCACTATAGTAGCCTGGCAAAACCTTTGACGGACCTCACCAGGAAGAAGCTACCCCACATCGTCAACTGGACAGATGGCTGTGAGGGGTCTTCCAGGCATTGAAAACCGCACTGTGCAACGCCCCTGTGTTGAAAGCAGTCGACAGCAGTTGACCGTTCTTGGTACAGACTGATGCCAGCGAGTTTGGCCTCGGTGCTGTGCTCAGCCAGGTTGACTCGGAGGACCAAGAGCACCCCGTGTTGTACCTGAGCCGGAAACTTTTGCTGTGGGAAGTGGCCTACTCCACCATTGAGAAGGAGTGCCTGGCCATAGTCTGGGCCCTGCAGCGCTTGCAGCCCTACTTGTACGGTTGCACCTTCACCGTGGTGACCGACCACGACCCTCTGCGCTGGCTAAGCACCATGTGTGGAACCAACGGCAGGTTGCTAAGCTGGAGCTTTGCCCTTCAGCAATTTGACTTCACCATTGAACACAAAGCGGGCAGGGAGCATGGGAATGCAGATGGACTGTCCCGCCAGGGTGAACCTACTGAGGTGCGCATGGAGGCATACCGTGGGGTTCTACCTCCCTAGCGCACTCCAAAAGGGGGAGGTGTCACGATATGGTATGAAATATAAGTTTAGTTTCCCTGCCTGTTAGCACCAGCTGAGAGATTTTTGCACTTCTGACCATGGTCCCCAAGAACACATGGCAGACACTGGGCTCAAAACCCCCCCTTCCCATTACTTCAGGATTTAGCTTTCCTTCTCAGAGAGTGTGGGGGTTTTATGAGAGCCAAGGTATTTACGACCGGCATTTCCTGCCGTGTAAGCTCTTGTCCAGCTATAACTGGACTAGAAACTTCTAGAATCCATGAAAGTTCTTTGGTTTTTGTAAGATATTAGGCAAACCATTTAAGTTAAGAACACGACAATATATATTCTTACTTTCCCTCGGTGGAGCTATCCATCACTCTAAAGACGAGTTTCTAACTCCATCTGGTAAAGAAGTAGGGATTTCTCTGTAAATATACGTCCCAAATAGGACATATTTGATCTCCCTAGAATGCTATCGATAATACAAGATGAATGCTGGGTGGGGTATGTGTCATAGGGATAGCACAGGACAAGCAAAGTACAAATAAATAACGGACGAGCTCTAGGGTGATGGAACCTGGGCTGACCGCTGCCCTACGCCTGACAAACGCAACTAGAGATAGCCAGGGAGCGTGCCTACGTTGGTTCTAGACGCCACGCACCAGCCTAAGAGCTAACTAGCACTGCAGAGAAAATAAAGACCTCACTTGCCTCCAGAGGAATGAACCCCAAAAGCTATAGTTGCCCCCCACATGTATTGACGGTGAAATGAGAGGAAGGCACACACATAGATATGATATATATAGCTTTAGCAAATTGAGGCCCGCTGTAAACTAGAAAGCAGAACAATACAAAAGGGGACTGAGCGGTCAGTAAAAAACCCTAATCAAAAAAAAACATCCTGAGATTACAAGAACCCATGTGCCAACTCATGGCACATGGGGAGAACCTCAGTCCACTAGAGCTACCAGCTAGCATAGAGACATAATAAGCAAGCTGGACAAAAAAACCAAACAACTGAAAATCAGCACTTAGCTTATCCTGAAAGATCTGGGAGCAGGTAGGCAGGAACCAAACAGAGCACATCTGAATACATTGATAGCCGGCAAGGGAATGACAGAAAGGCCAGGTAAAATAGGAAACACCCAGCCTCTGATGGACAGGTGGAAACCAAAGGCCGCAACCCACCAAAGTCACCCAGTACCAGCAGTAACCACCAGAGGGAGCCCACAAACAGAATCCACAACAGTACCCCCCCCTTGAGGAGGGGTCACCGAACCCTCACGAGAACCCCCAGGGCGATCAGGGTGAGCTCTATGGAAGGCGCGGACCAAATCAGTCGCATGAACATCGGAGGCGACCACCCAGGAATTATCCTCCTGACCATAACCCTTCCACTTAACCAAATACTGGAGTTTGCGTCTGGAAACACGAGAATCCAAGATCTTCTCAACAACATACTCCAATTCTCCCTCCACCAGCACCGGAGCAGGAGGCTCAACCGAAGGAACAACGGGCACCTCATACCTCCGCAACAACGACCGATGGAACACATTATGAATAGCAAACGATGCTGGGAGATCCAAACGAAAAGATACAGGGTTAAGAATCTCCGAGATCCTATAAGGACCGATGAACCGAGGCTTGAACTTAGGAGAAGAGACCTTCATAGGGACAAAACGAGAAGACAACCACACCAAATCCCCAACAAGAAGTCGGGGACCCACGCGGCGACGGCGATTAGCAAACTGCTGAGTCTTCTCCTGAGATAACTTCAAATTGTCCACCACCTGATTCCAAATCTGATGTAGCCTGTCCACTCCAGGACAATCCGAAGACTCCACCTGACCAGAGGAAAAACGAGGATGAAACCCCGAATTACAAAAAAAAGGAGAGACCAACGTGGCAGAACTAGCCCGATTATTAAGAGCAAATTCGGCCAGTGGCAAAAAAGCAACCCAGTCATCTTGATCAGCAGAAACAAAACACCTCAAATAAGTTTCCAAGGTCTGATTAGTTCGCTCCGTCTGGCCATTCGTCTGAGGATGGAATGCAGACGAGAAAGACAAATCAATGCCCATCTTGGCACAAAACGTCCGCCAAAATCTAGACACAATCTGGGATCCCCTGTCAGAAACGATATTCTCCGGAATCCCATGCAAACGAACCACGTTCTGAAAAAATAAAGGGACCAACTCAGAGGAGGAGGGCAACTTAGGCAAGGGCACCAAATGAACCATCTTAGAAAAGCGGTCACACACAACCCAGATAACGGACATTTTCTGTGAAACCGGGAGATCAGAAATAAAATCCATGGAAATGTGCGTCCAAGGCCTCTTCGGGATGGGCAAGGATAACAACAACCCACTGGCCCGAGAACAGCAAGGCTTAGCTCGAGCACACACTTCACAAGACTGCACAAAGGTACGCACATCCCTAGACAAGGAAGGCCACCAAAAAGACCTGGCCACCAAGTCTCTAGTACCAAATATTCCAGGATGACCAGCCAACACAGAAGAATGGACCTCGGAGATGACTCTACTGGTCCAATCATCCGGAACAAACAGTCTTTCTGGTGGACAACGATCCGGTTTATCCACCTGAAGTCGCAAGTCTGGGGATACGGCGGACAATATTACCCCATCCCTAAGGATACCAGTAGGCCCAGAGTCTCCAGGAGAGTCAGGCACAAAACTCCTGGAAAGAGCATCTGCCTTCACATTCTTTGAACCTGGCAGGTATGAAACCACGAAATTGAAACGAGAAAAAAACAACGACCAACGAGCCTGTCTAGGATTCAAACGCCTGGCAGACTCAAGGTAAATGAGATTCTTGTGATCAGTCAAGACCACCACACGATGTTTAGCACCCTCAAGCCAATGACGCCACTCCTCAAATGCCCAGTTCATGGCCAAAAGCTCCCGATTACCCACATCATAATTGCGCTCGGCGGGCGAGAATTTTCTAGAGAAGAATGCACATGGCTTCATCACCGAGCCATTAGAACTTCTCTGTGACAAAACCGCCCCCGCTCCAATCTCGGAAGCATCAACCTCAACCTGAAAAGGAAGTGAAACATCTGGTTGACACAACACAGGAGCAGAAGAAAACCGGCGCTTAAGTTCCTGAAAGGCCTCCACGGCCGCAGGAGACCAATCAGCAACATCAGCACCCTTTTTAGTCAAATCAGTCAAAGGTTTAACAATACTGGAAAAATTAGCAATGAACCGACGATAAAAATTAGCAAACCCCAAGAATTTCTGAAGGCTCTTAACAGATGTAGGTTGTGTCCAGTCACAAATAGCCTGAACCTTGACCTGATCCATCTCAATAGTAGAAGGAGAAAAAATGTACCCCAAAAAAGAAATCTTCTGGACTCCGAAGAGACACTTTGAGCCCTTCACAAACAGAGAATTGGCCCGCAGAACCTGAAACACCTTCCTGACCTGTAGAACATGAGACTCCCAGTCATCAGAAAACACCAAAATATCATCCAAATACACAATCATAAACTTATCCAGATATTCACGGAAAATATTGTGCATAAAGGACTGAAAGACTGACGGAGCATTGGAGAGTCCAAAAGGCATTACCAAATACTCAAAATGGCCCTCAGGCGTATTAAATGCGGTTTTCCACTCATCACCCTGTTTTATCCGCACCAGATTATACGCACCGCGAAGATCTATCTTAGTGAACCACCTAGCCCCCTTAATGCGAGCAAACAAATCAGTTAATAATGGCAATGGATACTGATATTTGACTGTAATCTTATTCAGAAGGCGATAATCTATACAAGGCCTCAGGGAACCATCTCTTTTTGCCACGAAAAAAAAACCTGCTCCCAGAGGGGACGAAGATGGACGAATATGTCCCTTTTCCAAGGACTCCTTAATATAATTCCGCATAGCAGTATGCTCTGGCAGTGACAGATTAAATAAACGACCCTTAGGGAACTTACTGCCAGGAATCAATTCTATAGCACAGTCACACTCTCTATGAGGAGGGAGCGAATTGAGCTTAGGCTCCTCAAAAACATCCCTATAGTCAGACAAAAACGCAGGGATCTCAGAAGGAGTAGATGAAGCGATTGAAATCGGAGGTGCATCATCATGAACCCCCTGACATCCCCAGCTTAACACAGACATTGTTTTCCAGTCCAGGACAGGATTATGAGTTTGTAACCATGGCAGACCAAGCACTAGTACATCATGTAAATTATACAGTACAAGGAAGCGAATCACCTCCTGATGAACGGGAGTCATGCGCATGGTCACTTGTGTCCAATACTGCGGTTTATTCATAGCCAATGGTGTAGAGTCAATTCCCTTCAGAGGAATAGGAACTTCCAGAGGCTCCAGACTAAAACCGCAGCGTTTAGCAAATGACCAATCCATAAGACTCAGGGCAGCGCCCGAATCCACGTAGGCATCGACGGAAATGGAAGACAGTGAAAAAATCAGAGTCACAGACAAAATGAACTTAGGCTGCAGAGTACCAATGGCAAAAGATTTATCAACCCTTTTTGTGCGTTTAGAGCATGCTGATATAACATGAGCTGAATCACCACAATAAAAACACAATCCATTTTTCCGCCTATAATTTTGCCGTTCACTTCTGGACTGAATTCTATCACATTGCATAGTCTCAGGTGCCTGTTCAGAAGACACCGCCAACTGGTGCACGGGTTTGCGCTCCCGTAAACGCCGATCAATCTGAATGGCCATAGCCATAGACTCATTCAGACCTGTAGGCGTAGGGAACCCCACCATAATATCCTTAATGGCCTCAGAAAGACCATTTCTGAAGTTTGCAGCCAGGGCGCACTCATTCCACTGAGTAAGCACCGACCATTTCCGAAATTTTTGACAATATATTTCCGCTTCATCATGCCCCTGAGAGAGGGCTAATAAAGCCTTTTCAGCCTGAATCTCCAGGTTAGGTTCCTCATAGAGCAATCCCAATGCCAGAAAAAACGCATCCACACTGAGCAATGCAGGATCCCCTGGTGCCAATGCAAATGCCCAATTCTGAGGGTCGCCCCGCAGGAAAGATATTACAATCTTGACCTGTTGAGCAGGGTCTCCAGAGGAGCGAGATTTTAAAGAAAGAAACAATTTACAATTGTTCCTGAAATTCAGGAAGGTAGATCTATCTCCAGAAAAGAACTCTGGAATAGGAATTCTAGGTTCAGACATGGGAGTGTGAACAACAAAATCCTGTATGTTTTGAACTTTTGCCGCGAGATTACTCAGGCTGGAAGCCAAACTCTGGACATCCATGTTAAACAGCTAAGATCAGAGCCATTCAAGGGTTAAGAGGAGGTAAGAAGCAGCTAGACAGCAATTAAGGGCTAGGCAGCAAAACTCTGAAGGGAAAAAAAAAATAAATAAAATTTCCCTTAAACACTTCTTTTTCTCCTGCTTCAGCCCAAACAATTAACACTTTGTGGGCCGGCTATACTGTCATGAATCCCCAATGGCTAGGGATAGCACAGGACAAGCAAAGTACAAATAAATAACGGACGAGCTCTAGGGTGATGGAACCTGGGCTGACCGCTGCCCTACGCCTGACAAACGCAACTAGAGATAGCCAGGGAGCGTGCCTACGTTGGTTCTAGACGCCACGCACCAGCCTAAGAGCTAACTAGCACTGCAGAGAAAATAAAGACCTCACTTGCCTCCAGAGGAATGAACCCCAAAAGCTATAGTTGCCCCCCACATGTATTGACGGTGAAATGAGAGGAAGGCACACACATAGAGATGATATATATAGCTTTAGCAAATTGAGGCCCGCTGTAAACTAGAAAGCAGAACGATACAAAAGGGGACTGAGCTGTCAGCAAAAAACCCTAATCAAAAAAAACCATCCTGAGATTACAAGAACCCATGTGCCAACTCATGGCACATGGGGAGAACCTCAGTCCACTAGAGCTACCAGCTAGCATAGAGACATAATAAGCAAGCTGGACAAAAAAACCAAACAACTGAAAATCAGCACTTAGCTTATCCTGAAAGATCTGGGAGCAGGTAGGCAGGAACCAAACAGAGCACATCTGAATACATTGATAGCCGGCAAGGGAATGACAGAAAGGCCAGGTAAAATAGGAAACACCCAGCCTCTGATGGACAGGTGGAAACCAAAGGCCGCAACCCACCAAAGTCACCCAGTACCAGCAGTAACCACCAGAGGGAGCCCACAAACAGAATCCACAACAGGTATGATGATGACATGTTCGGTAGCGAAGTTACGGGCATCAGATATATTTAATGCACAGTTAGTAAAACTGAAAAGGTAGGAGGGTCTGGGATAGCCAGCCCTTTCTGGTGATGTCACCAAGCTGAGCTATAACTGTTTTGGCCGGACTCCAGCAGTGAGTCTGTTGCTGGAAGAACATGTGAGTCTGATCTGAAGAGCTGTACCTCATGCATTGGGATTTTTGGGAGCTCCGCCCACCAGCATGGGTTTTGCCTGAACTGATATGAACTAAGAACATGTGAATGTTATCTTTTCTCCTTTAATCCTCATTATGTTATAATTACCTTGTACATAATTGCAATTGTCTCATATTGTAACCTCTTTATAGAACATTTTATAAACACTGCATAAACTTTATAACTATAATATTTAATACTAGTTCATTCTCCATGCTCTAAACGTACCCTGTCTCTTGAAGGGAATTTACGCTACTGTTTTGGGTTAGCTTCAGACCCGTTTAATCGAAGCTGGTGGCGGCACTACCGTGTGCAGGCCTTTGGGTGACTTTGCAGCGACTGCGGCATTGATAATTATTGTTCCTGCCTGAGTGGGAGTAGGTTATCGCGTCGCTGCAGCGTGCCCAATAGCCAGTACATAGCAGGCAGCCTTTCTGGCGACTAATTACCCTAGGTGCAGTACCTAATCTGACCTGACAGAAAGGGGGGCGCCAGAGAGCTGCAAGTGTTAAGTGGAACTGTAAGCGGGATATACACAAATCCCTGCAGTTCATGGTATATTGAAGAGCAGTGGGATACCTAAAATAAGCCCCAGCTGTAAACTAAGAGGTCCCTAGCCTTGTGTGTGTTTCTTTTTTATCACATTGTGGCAGTGGAGGGATAACTAAGATAAGCCCCCTGCACATGTGATAGCCGTCTGTTGGTCTAAAGTCACCCCAATCCGTGACATATTGGTGACAGTGGTCAGGAATCCCAGAAAACTGCTGGCCGCGGCTAAGGGATCGTGACAGATGGTCTTCAGTTGTCAGTCGGGGAGGGATGGTCCTCAGTTGTCAGCCGGGGAGGGATGGTCCTCAGTTGTCAGTCGGGGAGGGATGGTCCTCAGTTGTCAGTCGGGGAGGGATGGTCCTCAGTTGTCAGCCGGTGAGGGATGGTCTTCAGTTGTCAGTCGGGGAGGGATGGTCCTCAGTTGTCAGTCGGGGAAGGGGGAGTCCCCAGTTGTCAGTCGGGGAAGGGGGAGTCCCCAGTTGTCAGCCGGGGAGGGATGGTCCTCAGTTGTCAGCCGGGGAGTGATGGTCCTCTGTTGTCAGCCGGGAAGGGATGGTCCTCTGTTGTCAGTCGGGGAGGGATGGTCCTCAGTTGTCAGTCGTCGAGGGGGCAGTCCCCAGTTGTCAGTCGGGGAGGGATGGTCCTCAGTTGTCAGCCGGTGAGGGATGGTCTTCAGTTGTCAGTCGGGGAGGGATGGTCCTCATCAGTCGGGGTGGGATAGTCCTCAGTTGTCAGCCGGGGAGGGATGGTCCTCAGTTGTCAGTCGGGGAGGGATGGTCCTCAGTTGTCAGTCGGGGAGGGATGGTCCTCAGTTGTCAGTCGGGGAGGGATGGTCCTCAGTTGTCAGCCGGTGAGGGATGGTCTTCAGTTGTCAGTCGGGGAGGGATGGTCCTCAGTTGTCAGTCGGGGAAGGGGGAGTCCCCAGTTGTCAGTCGGGGAAGGGGGAGTCCCCAGTTGTCAGCCGGGGAGAGATGGTCCTCAGTTGTCAGCCGGGGAGGGATGGTCCTCTGTTGTCAGCCGGGAAGGGATGGTCCTCTGTTGTCAGTCGGGGAGGGATGGTCCTCAGTTGTCAGTCGTCGAGGGGGCAGTCCCCAGTTGTCAGTCGGGGAGGGATGGTCCTCAGTTGTCAGCCGGTGAGGGATGGTCTTCAGTTGTCAGTCGGGGAGGGATGGTCCTCAGTTGTCAGTCGGGGACTGGGGAGGCATCAGTTGTCAGTCGGGGAGGGATGGTCCTCAGTTGTCAGTCGGGGAGGGATGGTCCTCAGTTGTCAGCCTGGGAGGGATGGTCCTCAGTTGTCAGTCGGGGTGGGATGGTCCTCAGTTGTCAGCCGGGGAGGGATGGTCTTCAGTTGTCAGTCGGGGAGGGGGGAGGCATCAGTAGTCAGTCGGTGAGGGATGGTCCTCATTTGTCAGTCGGGGAGGGATGGTCCTCAGTTGTCAGTCGGGGTGGGATGGTCCTCAGTTGTCAGTCGGGGAGGGGGGAGTCCTCAGTTGTCAGTCGGGGAAGCGGGAGTCCTCAGTTGTCAGTCGGGGAGGGGGGAGTCCTCAGTTGTCAGTCGGGGAGGGATGGTCCTCAGTTGTCAGTCGGGGAGGGATGGTCCTCAGTTGTCAGTCGGGGAGGAATGGTCCTCAGTTGTCAGTCGGGGAGGAATGGTCCTCTGTAGTCAGCCGTGGAGGGATGGTCCTCAGTTGTCAGTCGGGGAGGAATGGTCCTCTGTTGTCAGCCGGGGAGGGATGGTCCTCTGTTGTCAGCCGGGGAGGGATGGTCCTCAGTTGTCAGCCGGGGAGGGATGGTCTTCAGTTGTCAGTCGGGGAGGGGGGAGTCCTCAGTTGTCAGTCGGGGAAGCGGGAGTCCTCAGTTGTCAGTCGGGGAGGGGGGAGTCCTCAGTTGTCAGTCGGGGAGGGATGGTCCTCAATTGTCAGCCGGGGAGGGATGGTCTTCAGTTGTGAGTCGGGGAGGGGGGAGTCCTCAGTTGTCAGTCGGGGAGGGATGGTCCTCAGTTGTCAGTCGGGGAGGGATGGTCCTCAGTTGTCAGTCGGGGAGGGATGGTCCTCAGTTGTCAGTCGGGGAGGGATGGTCCTCAGTTATTAGTCGGGGAGGGATGGTCGTCAGTTGTCAGTCGGGGAGGGATGGTCCTCAGTTGTCAGTCGGGGAGGGATGGTCCTCTGTTGTCAGCCGGGGAGGGATGGTCCTCTGTTGTCAGCCGGGGAGGGATGGTCCTCTGTTGTCAGCCGGGGAGGGATGGTCCTCTGTTGTCAGCCGGGGAGGGATGGTCCTCTGTTGTCAGCCGGGGAGGGATGGTCCTAAGTTGTCAGTCGGGGAGGGATGGTCCTCAGTTGTCAGTCTGGGAGGGGGGAGGCATCATTTGTCAGTCGGGGAGGGATGATCCTCAGTTGTCAGTCGGGGAGGGATGGTCCTAAGTTGTCAGTCGGGGAGGGATGGTCCTCAGTTGTCAGCCTGGGAGGGATGGTCCTCAGTCGTCAGTCGGCGTGGGATGGTCCTCAGTTGTCAGCCGGGGAGGGATGGTCTTCAGTTGTCAGTCGGGGAGGGGGGAGGCATCAGTTGTCAGTCAGGAAGGGATGGTCCTCATTTGTCAGTCGGGGAGGGATGGTCCTCAGTTGTCTGTCGGGGAGGGATGGTCTTCAGTTGTCAGCCGGGGAGGGGGGAGTCCCCAGTTGTCAGTCGGGGAGGGATGGTCCTCAGTTGTCAGTCGGGGAGGGATGGTCCTCAGTTGTCAGTCGGGGAGGGATGGTCCTCAGTTCTCAGTCGGGGAGGGATGGTCCTCAGTTGTTAGTCGGGGAAGGGGGAGTCCTCAGTTGTCAGTCGGGGAGGGATGGTCCTCAGTTGTCAGTCGGGGAGGGATGGTCCTCAGTTGTCAGTCGGGGAGGGATGGTCTTCAGTTGTTAGTCGGGGAGGCCTCAGTTGTCACCCGGGGAGGGATGGTCCTCATTTGTCAGCCGGGGACGGCAGGGAGGGATGGTCCTCAGTTGTCAGTCGGGGAGGGTGGAGGTCTCAGTTGTCAGTCGGGGAGGGATGGTCCTCAGTTGTCAGTTGGGGAGGGATGGTCCTCAGTTGTCAGCCCGGGAGGGATGGTCCTCAGTTGTCAGTCGGGGAGGGGGGAGTCCCCAGTTGTCAGTTGGGGAGGGATGGTCCTCAGTTGTCAGCCTGGGAGGGATGGTCCTCAGTTGTCAGTCGGGGTGGGATGGTCCTCAGTTGTCAGCCGGGGAGGGATGGTCTTCAGTTGTCAGTCGGGGAGGTATGGTCCTCAGTTGTCAGCCTGGGAGGGATGGTCCTCATCAGTCGGGGTGGGATGGTCCTCAGTTGTCAGCCGGGGAGGGATGGTCCTCAGTTGTCAGTCGGGGTGGATGGTCCTCAGTTGTCAGCCTGGGAGGGATGGTCTTCAGTTGTCAGCCGGGGAGGGATGGTCTTCAGTTGTCAGTCGGGGAGGGATGGTCCTCAGTTGTCAGCCTGGGAGGGATGGTCCTCATCAGTCGGGGTGGGATGGTCCTCAGTTGTCAGTCGGGGAGGGATGGTCCTCAGTTGTCAGTCGGGGAGGGATGGTCCTCAGTTGTCAGTCGGGGAGGGGAGAGTCCTCAGTTGTCAGTCGGGGAGGGATGGTCCTCAGTTGTCAGTCGGGGTGGATGGTCCTCAGTTGTCAGCCGGGGAGGGATGGTCTTCAGTTGTGAGTCGGGGAGGGGGGAGGCATCAGTTGTCAGTCGGGGAGGGATGGTCCTCAGTTGTCAGTCGGGGTGGGATGGTCCTCAGTTGTCAGCCGGGGAGGGATGGTCCTCAGTTGTCAGTCGGGGAGGGATGGTCCTCAGTTGTCAGTCGGGGAGGGGGGAGTCCTCAGTTATCAGTCGGGGAGGGATGGTCCTCAGTTGTCAGTCGGGGAAGGGGGAGTCCTCAGTTGTCAGTCGGGGAGGGGGGAGTCCCCAGTTGTCAGTCGGGGAGGGATGGTCCTCAGTTATCAGCCGGGGAGGGATGGTCCTCTGTTGTCAGCCGGGGAGGGATGGTCCTCAGTTGTCAGCCTGGGAGGGATGGTCCTCATCAGTCGGGGTGGGATGGTCCTCAGTTGTCAGCCGGGGAGGGATGGTCCTCAGTTGTCAGTCGGGGTGGATGGTCCTCAGTTGTCAGCCTGGGAGGGATGGTCTTCAGTTGTCAGCCTGGGAGGGATGGTCCTCAGTTGTCAGTCGGGGTGGGATGGTCCTCAGTTGTCAGCCTGGGAGGGATGGTCCTCAGTTGTCAGCCGGGGAGGAATGGTCCTCAGTTGTCAGCCTGGGAGGGATGGTCCTCATCAGTCGGGGTGGGATGGTCCTCAGTTGTCAGTCGGGGAGGGATGGTCCTCAGTTGTCAGTCGGGGAGGGATGGTCCTCAGTTGTCAGCCGGGGAGGGATGGTCCTCAGTTGTCAGTCAGGGAAGTGGGAGTCCTCAGTTGTCAGTCGGGGAGGGATGGTCCTCAGTTGTCAGCCGGGGAGGGATGGTCTTCAGTTGTGAGTCGGGCAGGGGGAAGGCATCAGTTATCAGTCGGGGAGGGATGGTCCTCAGTTGTCAGTCGGGGAGGGATGGTCCTCAGTTGTCAGTCGGGGTGGGATGGTCCTCAGTTGTCAGCCGGGGAGGGATGGTCCACAGTTGTCAGTCGGGGAGGGATGGTCCTCAGTTGTCAGCCGGGGAGGGATGGTCCTCAGATGTCAGTCAGGGTGGGATGGTCCTCAGTTGTCAGCCTGGGAGGGATGGTCCTCAGTTGTCAGCCGGGGAGGGATGGTCTTCAGTTGTCAGTCGGGGAGGGATGGTCCTAAGTTGTCAGCCTGGGAGGGATGGTCCTCATCAGTCGGGGTGGGATGGTCCTCAGTTGTCAGTCGGGGAGGGATGGTCCTCAGTTGTCAGTCGGGGAGCGATGGTCCTCAGTTGTCAGCCGGGGAGGGATGGTCCTCAGTTGTCCGTCAGGGAAGGGGGAGTCCTCAGTTGTCAGTCGGGGAGGGGGGAGTCCTCAGTTGTCAGTCGGGGAGGGATGGTCCTCAGTTGTCAGCCGGGGAGGGATGGTCTTCAGTTGTGAGTCGGGGAGGGGGGAGGCATCAGTTGTCAGTCGGGGAGGGATGGTCCTCAGTTGTCAGTCGGGGTGGGATGGTCCTCAGTTGTCAGCCGGGGAGGGATGGTCCTCACTTGTCAGTCGGGGAGGGATGGTCCTCAGTTGTCAGTCGGGGAGGGATGGTCCTCAGTTGTCAGTCGGGGAGGGATGGTCCTCAGTTGTCAGCCGGGGAGAGATGGTCCTCAGTTGTCAGTCGGGGAGGGATGGTCCTCAGTTGTCAGTCGGGGAGGGGGGAGTACTCAGTTGTCAGTCGGGGAGGGGGGAGTCCTCAGTTGTCAGTCGGGGAGGGATGGTCCTCAGTTGTCAGTCGGGGAAGGGGGAGTCCTCAGTTGTCAGTCGGGGAGGGGGGAGTCCCCTGTGGTCAGTCGGGGAGGGATGGTCCTCAGTTGTCAGCCGGGGAGGGATGATCCTCTGTTGTCAGCCGGGGAGGGATGGTCCTCAGTTGTCAGCCGGGGAGGGATCGTCCTCAGTTGTCAGCCGGGGAGGGGGGAGTCCTCAGTTGTCAGTCGGGGAGGGATGGTCCTCAGTTGTCAGCCTGGGAGGGATGGTCCTCATCAGTCGGGGTGGGATGGTCCTCAGTTGTCAGTCGGGGAGGGATGGTCCTCAGTTGTCAGTCGGGGAGGGATGGTCCTCAGTTGTCAGTCGGGGAGGGATGGTCCTCAGTTGTCAGCCGAGGAGGGAAGGTCCTCAGTTGTCCGTCAGGGAAGGGGGAGTCCTCAGTTGTCAGTCGGGGAGGGGGGAGTCCTCAGTTGTCAGTCGGGGAGGGATGGTCCTCAGTTGTCAGTCGGGGAGGGGGGAGTACTCAGTTGTCAGTCGGGGAGGGGGGAGTCCTCAGTTGTCAGTCGGGGAGGGATGGTCCTCAGTTGTCAGTCGGGGAAGGGGGAGTCCTCAGTTGTCAGTCGGGGAGGGGGGAGTCCCCAGTGGTCAGTCGGGGAGGGATGGTCCTCAGTTGTCAGCCGGGGAGGGATGATCCTCTGTTGTCAGCCGGGGAGGGATGGTCCTCAGTTGTCAGCCGGGGAGGGATGGTCCTCAGTTGTCAGCCGGGGAGGGATCGTCCTCAGTTGTCAGCCGGGGAGGGGGGAGTCCTCAGTTGTCAGTCGGGGAGGGATGGTCATCAGTTGTCAGTCGGGGAAAGGGGGAGTCCTCAGTTGTCAGTCGGGGAGGGGGGAGTCCCCAGTTGTCAGTCGGGGAGGGATGGTCCTCAGTTGTCAGCCGGGGAGGGATGATCCTCTGTTGTCAGCCAGGGAGGGATGGTCCTCTGTTGTCAGCCGGGGAGGGATGGTCCTCAGTTGTCAGCCGGGGAGGGGGGAGGTCTCAGTTGTCAGTCGGGGAGGGGGGAGTCCTCAGTTGTCAGTCGGGGAGGGATGGTCCTCAGTTGTCAGTCGGGGAAGGGGGAGTCCCCAGTGGTCAGTCGGGGAGGGATGGTCCTCAGTTGTCAGCCGGGGAGGGGGGAGGTCTCAGTTGTCAGGCAGGGAGGGATGGTCCTCAGTTGTGAGATGGGGAGGGATGGTCCTCAGTTGTCAGCCTGGAAGGGATGGTCCTCAGTTGTCAGCCGGGGAGGGATGGTCTTCAGTTGTCAGCCGGGGAGGGATGGTCTTCAGTTGTTAGTCGGGGAGGTATGGTCCTCAGTTGTCAGTGTGGGAGGGATGGTCCTCAGTTGTCAGTCTGGGAGGGATGGTCCTCTGTTGTCAGCCGGGGAGGGATGGTCCTCTGTTGTCAGCCGGGGAGGGATGGACCTCTGTTGTCAGTCGGGGAGGGGGGAGTCCCCAGTTGTCAATCGGAGAGGGATGGTCCACTGTTGTCAGCCGGGGAGGGATGGTCCTCAGTTGTCAGCCGGGGAGGGATGGTCCTCAGTTGTCAGTCGGGGAGGGATGGTCCTCAGTTGTCAGTCGGGGAAGGGAGAGTCCTCAGTTGTCAGTCGGGGAGGGATGGTCCTCAGTTGTCAGCCGGGGAGGGATGGTCTTCAGTTGTGAGTCGGGGAGGGGGGAGGCATCAGTTGTCAGTCAGGGAGGGATGGTCCTCAGTTGTCAGTCAGGGTGGGATGGTCCTCAGTTGTCAGCCTGGGAGGGATGGTCCTCAGTTGTCAGCCGGGGAGGGATGGTCTTCAGTTGTCAGTCGGGGAGGGATGGTCCTAAGTTGTCAGCCTGGGAGGGATGGTCCTCATCAGTCGGGGTGGGATGGTCCTCAGTTGTCAGTCGGGGAGGGATGGTCCTCAGTTGTCAGTCGGGGAGCGATGGTCCTCAGTTGTCAGCCGGGGAGGGATGGTCCTCAGTTGTCCGTCAGGGAAGGGGGAGTCCTCAGTTGTCAGTCGGGGAGGGGGGAGTCCTCAGTTGTCAGTCGGGGAGGGATGGTCCTCAGTTGTCAGCCGGGGAGGGATGGTCTTCAGTTGTGAGTCGGGGAGGGGGGAGGCATCAGTTGTCAGTCGGGGAGGGATGGTCCTCAGTTGTCAGTCGGGGTGGGATGGTCCTCAGTTGTCAGCCGGGGAGGGATGGTCCTCAGTTGTCAGTCGGGGAGGGATGGTCCTCAGTTGTCAGTCCGGGAGGGATGGTCCTCAGTTGTCAGTCGGGGAGGGATGGTCCTCAGTTGTCAGCCGGGGAGAGATGGTCCTCAGTAGTCAGTCGGGGAGGGATGGTCCTCAGTTGTCAGTCGGGGAGGGGGGAGTACTCAGTTGTCAGTCGGGGAGGGGGGAGTCCTCAGTTGTCAGTCGGGGAGGGATGGTCCTCAGTTGTCAGTCGGGGAAGGGGGAGTCCTCAGTTGTCAGTCGGGGAGGGGGGAGTCCCCTGTGGTCAGTCGGGGAGGGATGGTCCTCAGTTGTCAGCCGCGGAGGGATGATCCTCTGTTGTCAGCCGGGGAGGGATGGTCCTCAGTTGTCAGCCGGGGAGGGATCGTCCTCAGTTGTCAGCCGGGGAGGGGGGAGTCCTCAGTTGTCAGTCGGGGAGGGATGGTCCTCAGTTGTCAGCCTGGGAGGGATGGTCCTCATCAGTCGGGGTGGGATGGTCCTCAGTTGTCAGTCGGGGAGGGATGGTCCTCAGTTGTCAGTCGGGGAGGGATGGTCCTCAGTTGTCAGTCGGGGAGCGATGGTCCTCAGTTGTCAGCCGGGGAGGGATGGTCCTCAGTTGTCCGTCAGGGAAGGGGGAGTCCTCAGTTGTCAGTCGGGGAGGGGGGAGTCCTCAGTTGTCAGTCGGGGAGGAATGGTCCTCAGTTGTCAGCCGGGGAGGGATGGTCTTCAGTTGTGAGTCGGGGAGGGGGGAGGCATCAGTTGTCAGTCGGGGAGGGATGGTCCTCAGTTGTCAGTCGGGGTGGGATGGTCCTCAGTTGTCAGCCGGGGAGGGATGGTCCTCAGTTGTCAGTCGGGGAGGGATGGTCCTCAGTTGTCAGTCGGGGAGGGATGGTCCTCAGTTGTCAGTCGGGGAGGGATGGTCCTCAGTTGTCAGCCGGGGAGAGATGGTCCTCAGTTGTCAGTCGGGGAGGGATGGTCCTCAGTTGTCAGTCGGGGAGGGGGGAGTACTCAGTTGTCAGTCGGGGAGGGGGGAGTCCTCAGTTGTCAGTCGGGGAGGGATGGTCCTCAGTTGTCAGTCGGGGAAGGGGGAGTCCTCAGTTGTCAGTCGGGGAGGGGGGAGTCCCCTGTGGTCAGTCGGGGAGGGATGGTCCTCAGTTGTCAGCCGGGGAGGGATGATCCTCTGTTGTCAGCCGGGGAGGGATGGTCCTCAGTTGTCAGCCGGGGAGGGATCGTCCTCAGTTGTCAGCCGGGGAGGGGGGAGTCCTCAGTTGTCAGTCGGGGAGGGATGGTCCTCAGTTGTCAGCCTGGGAGGGATGGTCCTCATCAGTCGGGGTGGGATGGTCCTCAGTTGTCAGTCGGGGAGGGATGGTCCTCAGTTGTCAGTCGGGGAGGGATGGTCCTCAGTTGTCAGTCGGGGAGGGATGGTCCTCAGTTGTCAGCCGAGGAGGGAAGGTCCTCAGTTGTCCGTCAGGGAAGGGGGAGTCCTCAGTTGTCAGTCGGGGAGGGGGGAGTCCTCAGTTGTCAGTCGGGGAGGGATGGTCCTCAGTTGTCAGTCGGGGAGGGGGGAGTCCTCAGTTGTCAGTCGGGGAGGGGGGAGTCCTCAGTTGTCAGTCGGGGAGGGATGGTCCTCAGTTGTCAGTCGGGGAAGGGGGAGTCCTCAGTTGTCAGTCGGGGAGGGGGGAGTCCCCAGTGGTCAGTCGGGGAGGGATGGTCCTCAGTTGTCAGCCGGGGAGGGATGATCCTCTGTTGTCAGCCGGGGAGGGATCGTCCTCAGTTGTCAGCCGGGGAGGGGGGAGTCCTCAGTTGTCAGTCGGGGAGGGATGGTCATCAGTTGTCAGTCGGGGAAAGGGGGAGTCCTCAGTTGTCAGTCGGGGAGGGGGGAGTCCCCAGTTGTCAGTCGGGGAGGGATGGTCCTCAGTTGTCAGCCGGGGAGGGATGGTCCTCAGTTGTCAGCCGGGGAGGGATGGTCCTCAGTTGTCAGCCGGGGAGGGGGGAGGTCTCAGTTGTCAGTCGGGGAGGGGGGAGTCCTCAGTTGTCAGTCGGGGAGGGATGGTCCTCAGTTGTCAGTCGGGGAAGGGGGAGTCCCCAGTTGTCAGTCGGGGAGGGATGATCCTCTGTTGTCAGCCAGGGAGGGATGGTCCTCAGTTGTCAGCCGGGGAGGGATGGTCCTCAGTTGTCAGCCGGGGAGGGGGGAGGTCTCAGTTGTCAGTCGGGGAGGGGGGAGTCCTCAGTTGTCAGTCGGGGAGGGATGGTCCTCAGTTGTCAGTCGGGGAAGGGGGAGTCCCCAGTGGTCAGTCGAGAAGGGATGGTCCTCAGTTGTCAGCCGGGGAGGGGGGAGGTCTCAGTTGTCAGTCAGGGAGGGATGGTCCTCAGTTGTGAGATGGGGAGGGATGGTCCTCAGTTGTCAGCCTGGGAGGGATGGTCCTCAGTTGTCAGCCGGGGAGGGATGGTCTTCAGTTGTCAGCCGGGGAGGGATGGTCTTCAGTTGTTAGTCGGGGAGGTATGGTCCTCAGTTGTCAGTGTGGGAGGGATGGTCCTCAGTTGTCAGTCTGGGAGGGATGGTCCTCTGTTGTCAGCCGGGGAGGGATGGTCCTCTGTTGTCAGCCGGGGAGGGATGGACCTCTGTTGTCAGTCGGGGAGGGGGGAGTCCCCAGTTGTCAATCGGAGAGGGATGGTCCACTGTTGTCAGCCGGGGAGGGATGGTCCTCAGTTGTCAGCCGGGGAGGGATGGTCCTCAGTTGTCAGTCGGGGAGGGATGGTCCTCAGTTGTCAGTCGGGGAAGGGAGAGTCCTCAGTTGTCAGTCGGGGAGGGATGGTCCTCAGTTGTCAGCCGGGGAGGGATGGTCTTCAGTTGTGAGTCGGGGAGAGGGGAGGCATCAGTTGTCAGTCAGGGAGGGATGGTCCTCAGTTGTCAGTCAGGGTGGGATGGTCCTCAGTTGTCAGCCTGGGAGGGATGGTCCTCAGTTGACAGCCGGGGAGGGATGGTCTTCAGTTGTCAGTCGGGGAGGGATGGTCCTAAGTTGTCAGCCTGGGAGGGATGGTCCTCATCAGTCGGGGTGGGATGGTCCTCAGTTGTCAGTCGGGGAGGGATGGTCCTCAGTTGTCAGTCGGGGAGGGATGGTCCTCAGTTGTCATTCGGGGAGGGATGGTCCTCAGTTGTCAGCCGAGGAGGGAAGGTCCTCAGTTGTCCGTCAGGGAAGGGGGAGTCCTCAGTTGTCAGTCGGGGAGGGGGGAGTCCTCAGTTGTCAGTCGGGGAGGGATGGTCCTCAGTTGTCAGTCGGGGAGGGGGGAGTACTCAGTTGTCAGTCGGGGAGGGGGGAGTCCTCAGTTGTCAGTCGGGGAGGGATGGTCCTCAGTTGTCAGTCGGGGAAGGGGGAGTCCTCAGTTGTCAGTCGGGGAGGGGGGAGTCCCCAGTGGTCAGTCGGGGAGGGATGGTCCTCAGTTGTCAGCCGGGGAGGGATGATCCTCTGTTGTCAGCCGGGGAGGGATCGTCCTCAGTTGTCAGCCGGGGAGGGGGGAGTCCTCAGTTGTCAGTCGGGGAGGGATGGTCATCAGTTGTCAGTCGGGGAAAGGGGGAGTCCTCAGTTGTCAGTCGGGGAGGGGGGAGTCCCCAGTTGTCAGTCGGGGAGGGATGGTCCTCAGTTGTCAGCCGGGGAGGGATGATCCTCTGTTGTCAGCCAGGGAGGGATGGTCCTCATTTGTCAGCCGGGGAGGGATGGTCCTCAGTTGTCAGCCGGGGAGGGGGGAGGTCTCAGTTGTCAGTCGGGGAGGGGGGAGTCCTCAGTTGTCAGTCGGGGAGGGATGGTCCTCAGTTGTCAGTCGGGGAAGGGGGAGTCCCCAGTGGTCAGTCGGGGAGGGATGGTCCTCAGTTGTCAGCCGGGGAGGGGGGAGGTCTCAGTTGTCAGTCAGGGAGGGATGGTCCTCAGTTGTGAGATGGGGAGGGATGGTCCTCAGTTGTCAGCCTGGGAGGGATGGTCCTCAGTTGTCAGCCGGGGAGGGATGGTCTTCAGTTGTTAGTCGGGGAGGTATGGTCCTCAGTTGTCAGTGTGGGAGGGATGGTCCTCAGTTGTCAGTCTGGGAGGGATGGTCCTCTGTTGTCAGCCGGGGAGGGATGGTCCTCTGTTGTCAGCCGGGGAGGGATGGACCTCTGTTGTCAGTCGGGGAGGGGGGAGTCCCCAGTTGTCAATCGGAGAGGGATGGTCCACTGTTGTCAGCCGGGGAGGGATGGTCCTCAGTTGTCAGCCGGGGAGGGATGGTCCTCAGTTGTCAGTCGGGGAGGGATGGTCCTCAGTTGTCAGTCGGGGAAGGGAGAGTCCTCAGTTGTCAGTCGGGGAGGGATGGTCCTCAGTTGTCAGCCGGGGAGGGATGGTCTTCAGTTGTGAGTCGGGGAGGGGGGAGGCATCAGTTGTCAGTCAGGGAGGGATGGTCCTCAGTTGTCAGTCGGGGAGGGATGGTCCTCAGTTGTCAGTCGGGGAGGGATGGTCCTCTGTTGTCAGCCGGGGAGGGCTGGTCTTCAGTTGTGAGTCGGGGAGGGGGACGGCATCAGTTGTCAATCGGGGAGGGGGGAGGCATCAGTTGTCAATCGGGTAGGCATGGTCCTCAGTTGTCAGTTGGGGAGGGATGGTCCTCAGTTCTCAGTCAGGGAGGGATGGTCCTCAGTTGTCAGCCTGGGAGGGATGGTCCTCAGTTGTCAGCCGGGGAGGGATGGTCTTCAGTTGTCAGTCGAGGAGGGGGAGTCCTCAGTTGTCAGTCGGGGAGGGATGGTCCTCAGTTGTCAGTCGGGGTGGGATGGTCCTCAGTTGTCAGCCGGGGAGGGATGGTCTTCAGTTGTCAGTCGGGGAGGGATGGTCCTCAGTTGTCAGCCGGGGAGGGATGGTCCTCATCAGCCGGGGAGGGATCGTCCTCAGTTGTCAGCCGGGGAGGGATGGTCTTCAGTTGAGAGTCGGGGAGGGATGGTCCTTAGTTGTCAGTCGGGGAGGGATGGTCCTCAGTTATCAGTCGGGGAGGGGGGAGGCATCAGTTGTCAGTCGGGGAGGGATGGTCCTCAGTTGTCAGCCGGGGAGGGATGGTCCTCAGTTGTCAGTCGGGGAGGGGGGAGGTCTCAGTTGTCAGCCGGGGAGGGATGGTCCTCAATTGTCAGTTGGGGAGGGATGGTCCTCAGTTGTCAGCCTGGGAGGGATGGTCCTCAGTTGTCAGTCTGGGAGGGATGGTACTCTGTTGTCAGCCGGGGAGGGATGGACCTCTGTTGTCAGTCGGGGAGGGGGGAGTCCCCAGTTGTCAATCTGAGAGGGATGGTCCACTGTTGTCAGCCGGGGAGGGATGGTCCTCAGTTGTCAGCCAGGGAGGGATGGTCCTCAGTTGTCAGTTGGGGAGGGATGGTCCTCAATTGTCAGGCGGGGAGGGGGGAGTACTCAGTTGTCAGTCGGGGAGGGATGGTCCTCAGTTGTCAGTCGGGGAAGGGGGAGTCCTCAGTTGTCAGTCGGGGAGGGATGGTCCTCAGTTGTCAGCCGGGGAGGGATGGTCTTCAGTTGTGAGTCGGGGAGGGGGGAGGCATCAGTTGTCAGTCAGGGATGGATGGTCCTCAGTTGTCAGTCGGGGAGGGATGGTCCTCAGTTGTCAGTCGGGGAGGGATGGTCCTCAGTTGTCAGTCGGGGAGGGATGGTCCTCAGTTGTCAGTCGGGGAGGGATGGTCCTCAGTTGTCAGCCGGGGAGGGATAGTCCTGTTGTCAACCTGGGAGGATGGTCCTCATCAGTCGGGGTGGGATGGTCCTCAGTTGTCAGTCGGGGAGGTATGGTCCTCAGTTGTCAGTCGGAGAGGGATGGTCCTCAGTTGTCAGCCGGGGAGGGATGGTCCTCAGTTGTCAGTCAGGGAAGGGGGAGTCCTCAGTTGTCAGTCGGGGAGGGGGAGTCCTCAGTTGTCAGTCGGGGAGGGATGGTCCTCAGTTGTCAGCCGGGGAGGGATGGTCTTCAGTTGTCAGTCGGGGAGGGGGAGTCCTCAGTTGTCAGTCGGGGAGGGATGGTCCTCAGTTGTCAGTCGGGGTGGGATGGTCCTCAGTTGTCAGCCGGGGAGGGATGGTCTTCAGTTGTCAGTCGGGGAGGGATGGTCCTCAGTTGTCAGCCTGGGAGGGATGGTCCTCATCAGCCGGGGAGGGATGGTCCTCAGTTGTCAGCCGGGGAGGGATGGTCTTCAGTTGAGAGTCGGGGAGGGATGGTCCTCAGTTGTCAGTCGGGGAGGGATGGTCCTCAGTTATCAGTCGGGGAGGGGGGAGGCATCAGTTGTCAGTCGGGGAGGGATGGTCCTCAGTTGTCAGTCGGGGAGGGATGGTCCTCAGTTGTCAGCCGGGGAGGGATGGTCCTCAGTTGTCAGCCGGGGAGGGATGGTCTTCAGTTGTGAGTCGGGGAGGGGGGAGGCATCAGTTGTCAGTCAGGGAGGGATGATCCTCAGTTGTCAGTCGGGGAGGGATGGTCCTCAGTTGTCAGTCGGGGAGGGATGGTCCTCAGTTGTCAGTTGGGGAGGGATGGTCCTCAGTTGTCAGTCGGGGAGGGATGTTCCTCAGTTGTCAGCCGGGGAGGGATGGTCCTCAGTTGTCAGCCTGGGAGTATGGTCCTCATCAGTCGGGGTGGGATGGTCCTCAGTTGTCAGTCGGGGCGGGATGGTCCTCAGTTGTCAGTCGGAGAGGGATGGTCCTCAGTTGTCAGAAGGGGAGGGATGGTCCTCAGTTGTCAGTCAGGGAAGAGGGAGTCCTCAGTTGTCAGTCAGGGAGGGATGGTCCTCAGTTGTCAGCCGGGGAGGGATGGTCTTCAGTTGTGAGTCGGGGAGGGGGGAGGAATCAGTTGTCAGTCGGGGAGGGATGGTCCTCAGTTGTCAGCCGGGGAGGGATGGTCCTCAGTTGTCAGTCGGGGAGGGATGGTCCACAGTTGTCAGTCGGGGAGGGATGGTCCTCATTGTCAGTCAGGGTGGGATGGTCCTCAGTTGTCAGTCGGGGAGGGATGGTCCTCAGTTGTCAGTCGGAGAGGGATGGTCCTCAGTTGTCAGCCGGGGAGGGATGGTCCTCAGTTGTCAGTCAGGGAAGGGGGAGTCCTCAGTTGTCAGTCGGGGAGGGGGGAGTCCTCTGTTGTCAGTCGGGGAGGGACGGTCCTCAGTTGTCAGCCGGGGAGGGATGGTCTTCAGTTGTGAGTCGGGGAGGGGGGAGGCATCAGTTGTCAGCCGGGGAGGGATGGTCCTCAGTTGTCAGTCGGGGACGGATGGTCCACAGTTGTCAGTCGGGGAGGGATGGTCCTCAGTTGTCAGTCGGGGAGGGATGGTCCTCAGTTGTCAGTCGGGGAGGGATGGTCCTCAGTTGTTAGCCGGGGAGGGATGGTCCTCAGTTATCAGTCGGGGTGGATGGTCCTCAGTTGTCAGCCTGGGAGGGATGGTCCTCAGTTGTCAGCCGGGGAGGGATGGTCTTCAGTTGTCAGTCGGGGAGGGATGGTCCTCAGTTGTCAGCCTGGGAGGGATGGTCCTCATCAGTCGGGGTGGGATGGTCCTCAGTTGTCAGTCGGGGTGGATGGTCCTCAGTTGTCAGCCTGGGAGGGATGGTCCTCAGTTGTCAGCCGGGGAGGGATGGTCTTCAGTTGTCAGTCGGGATGGATGGTCCTCAGTTGTCAGCCTGGGAGGGATGGTCTTCAGTTGTCAGCCGGGGAGGGATGGTCTTCAGTTGTCAGTCGGGGAGGGATGGTCCTCAGTTGTCAGCCTGGGAGGGATGGTCCTCAGTTGTCAGTCAGGGAAGGGGTAGTCCTCAGTTGTCAGTCGGGGAGGGATGGTCCTTAGTTGTCAGTCAGGGAAGTGGGAGTCCTCAGTTGTCAGTCGGGGAGGGGGGAGTCCTCAGTTGTCAGTCGGGGAGGGATGGTCCTCAGTTGTCAGCCGGGGAGGGATGGTCCTCAGTTGTCAGCCTGGGAGGGATGGTCCTCATCAGTCGGGGTGGGATGGTCCTCAGTTGTCAGTCGGGGAGGGATGGTCCTCAGTTGTCAGTCGGGGAGGGATGGTCCTCAGTTGTTAGCCGGGGAGGGATGGTCCTCAGTTGTCAGTCAGGGAAGTGGGAGTCCTCAGTTGTCAGTCGGGGAGGGGGGAGTCCTCAGTTGTCAGTCGGGGAGGGATGGTCCTCAGTTGTCAGCCGGGGAGGGATGGTCTTCAGTTGTGAGTCGGGCAGGGGGGAGGCATCAGTTGTCAGTCGGGGAGGGATGGTCCTCAGTTGTCAGTCGGGGTGGGATGGTCCTCAGTTGTCAGCTGGGGAGGGATGGTCCTCAGTTGTCAGTCGGGGAGGGATGGTCCACAGTTGTCAGTCGGGGAGGGATGGTCCTCAGTTGTCAGCCGGGGAGGGATGGTCCTCAGATGTCAGTCAGGGTGGGATGGTCCTCAGTTGTCAGCCTGGGAGGGATGGTCCTCAGTTGTCAGCCGAGGAGGGATGGTCTTCAGTTGTCAGTCGGGGAGGGATGGTCCTCAGTTGTCAGCCTGGGAGGGATGGTCCTCATCAGTCGGGGTGGGATGGTCCTCAGTTGTCAGTCGGGGAGGGATGGTCCTCAGTTGTCAGTCGGGGAGGGATGGTCCTCAGTTGTCAGCCGGCGAGGGATGGTCCTCAGTTGTCCGTCAGGGAAGGGGGAGTCCTCAGTTGTCAGTCGGGAAGGGGGGAGTCCTCAGTTGTCAGTCGGGGAGGGATGGTCCTCAGTTGTCAGCCGGGGAGGGATGGTCCTCAGTTGTCAGCCGGGGAGGGATGGTCCTCACTTGTCAGTCGGGGAGGGATGGTCCTCAGTTATCAGTCGGGGTGGGATGGTCCTCAGTTGTCAGTCGGGGAGGGATGGTCCTCAGTTGTCAGTCGGGGAGGGATGGTCCTCAGTTGTCTGTCAGGGAAGTGGGAGTCCTCAGTTGTCAGTCGGGGAGGGGGGAGTCCTCAGTTGTCAGTCGGGGAGGGATGGTCCTCAGTTGTCAGCCGGGGAGGGATGGTCTTCAGTTGTGAGTCGGGCAGGGGGGAGGCATCAGTTGTCAGTCGGGAAGGGATGGTCCTCAGTTGTCAGTCGGGGTGGGATGGTCCTCAGTTGTCAGCCGGGGAGGGATGGTCCTCAGATGTCAGTCAGGGTGGGATGGTCCTCAGTTGTCAGCCTGGGAGGGATGGTCCTCAGTTGTCAGCCGAGGAGGGATGGTCTTCAGTTGTCAGCCGGGGAGGGATGGTCCTCAGTTGTCAGCCGGGGAGGGATGGTCTTCAGTTGTCAGCCTGGGAGGGATGGTCCTCATCAGTCGGGGTGGGATGGTCCTCAGTTGTCAGCCGGGGAGGGATGGTCCTCAGTTGTCAGCCGGGGAGGGATGGTCCTCACTTGTCAGTCGGGGAGGGATGGTCCTCAGTTGTCAGTCGGGAAAGGGGGAGTCCTCAGTTGTCAGTCGGGGAGGGGGGAGTCCTCAGTTTCAGTCGGGGAGGGATGGTCCTCAGTTGTCAGCCGGGGAGGGATGGTTTTCAGTTGTGAGTCGGGGAGGGGGGAGGGATGGTCCTCAGTTGTCAGTCGGGGAGGGATGGTCCTCAGTTGTCAGCCGGGGAGGGATGGTCCTCAGTTGTCAGTCAGGGAAGTGGGAGTCCTCAGTTGTCAGTCGGGGAGGGGGGAGTCCTCAGTTGTCAGTCGGGGAGGGATGGTCCTCAGTTGTCAGCCGGGGAGGGATGGTCTTCAGTTGTGAGTCGGGCAGGGGGGAGGCATCAGTTGTCAGTCGGGGAGGGATGGTCCTCAGTTGTCAGCCGGGGAGGGATGGTCCTCAGTTGTCAGCCGGGGAGGGGGGAGGCATCAGTTGTCAGTTGGGGAGGGATGGTCCTCAGTTGTCAGTTGGGGTGGGATGGTCCTCATTTGTCAGCCGGGGAGGGATGGTCCTCAGTTGTCAGTTGGGGAGGGATGGTCCTCAGTTGTCAGCCTGGGAGGGATGGTCCTCAGTTGTCAGTCGGGGAGGGATGGTCCTCAGTTGTCAGTCGGGGAGGGATGGTCCTCAGTTGTCAGCCGGGGAGAGATGGTCCTCAGTTGTCAGTCGGGGAGGGATGGTCCTCAGTTGTCAGTCGGGGAGGGGGGAGTACTCAGTTGTCAGTCGGGGAGGGGGGAGTCCTCAGTTGTTAGTCGGGGAGGGATGGTCCTCAGTTGTTAGTCTGGGAAGGGGGAGTCCTCAGTTGTCAGTCGGGGAGGGGGGAATCCCCAGTGGTCAGTCGGGGAGGTATGGTCCTCAGTTGTCAGCCGGGGAGGGATGATCCTCTGTTGTCAGCCGGGGAGGGATGGTCCTCAGTTGTCAGCCGGGGAGGGATCGTCCTCAGTTGTCAGTCGGGGAGGGGGGAGTCCCCAGTTGTCAGTCGGGGAGGGATGGTCCTCAGTTGTCAGCCGGGGAGGGATGATCCTCTGTTGTCAGCCAGGGAGGGATGGTCCTCAGTTGTCAGCCGGGGAGGGATGGTCCTCAGTTGTCAGTCGGGGAGGGATGGTCTTCAGTTGTCAGTCGGGGAGGGGGGAGTCCTCAGTAGTCAATCGGGGAGGGATGGTCCTCAGTTGTCAGTCGGGGAAGGGGGAGTCCTCAGTTGTCAGTCGGGGAGGGGGGAGTCCCCAGTTGTCAGCCGGGGAGGGATGGTCCTCTGTTGTCAGCCGGGGAGGGATGGTCCTCTGTTGTCAGCCGGGGAGGGATGGTCCTCAGTTGTCAGCCTGGGAGGGATGGTCCTCAGTTGTCAGCCTGGGAGGGATGGTCCTCAGTTGTCAGTCGGGGCGGGATGGTCTTCAGTTGTCAGTCGGGAAGGGGGAGGCATCAGTTGTCAGTCGGGGAGGGATGGTCCTCAGTTATTAGTCGGGGAGGGATGGTCATCAGTTGTCAGTCGGGGAGGGATGGTCCTCAGTTGTCAGTCGGGGAGGGATGGTCCTCAGTTGTCAGCCGGGGAGGGATGGTCCTCTGTTGTCAGCCGGGGAGGGATGGTCTTCAGTTGTGAGTCGGGGAGGGGGACGGCATCAGTTGTCAATCGGGGAGGGGGGAGGCATCAGTTGTCAGTCGGGGAGGGATGGTCCTCAGTTATTAGTCGGGGAGGGATGGTCGTCAGTTGTCAGTTGGGGAGGGATGGTCCTCAGTTGTCAGTCGGGGAGGGATGGTCCTCTGTTGTCAGCCGGGGAGGGATGGTTCTCTGTTGTCAGCCGGGGAGGGATGGTCCTCTGTTGTCAGCCGGGGAGGGATGGTCCTCTGTTGTCAGCCGGGGAGGGATGGTCCTCTGTTGTCAGCCGGGGAGGCATGGTCTTTAGTTGTGAGTCTGGGAGGGGGGAGGCATCATTTGTCAGTCGGGGAGGGATGGTCCTCAGTTGTCAGTTGGGGAGGGATGGTCCTCAGTTGTCAGCCGGGGAGGGATGGTCCTCAGTTGTCAGTCGGGGAGGGGGGAGTCCCCAGTTGTCAGTTGGAGAGGGATGGTCCTCAGTTGTCAGCCTGGGAGGGATGGTCCTCAGTTGTCAGCCGGGGAGGGATGGTCCTCAGTTGTCAGTCGGGGAGGTATGGTCCTCAGTTGTCAGTCGGGGAGGTATGGTCCTCAGTTGTCAGCCTGGGAGGGATGGTCCTCAGTTGTCAGTCTGGGAGGGATGGTCCTCTGTTGTCAGCCGGGGAGGGATGGTCCTCTGTTGTCAGCCGGGGAGGGATGGTCTTTAGTTGTGAGTCTGGGAGGGGGGAGGCATCATTTGTCAGTCGGGGAGGGATGATCCTCAGTTGTCAGTCGGGGAGGGATGGTCCTAAGTTGTCAGTCGGGGAGGGATGGTCCTCAGTTGTCAGCCTGGGAGGGATGGTCCTCAGTCGTCAGTCGGGGTGGGATGGTCCTCAGTTGTCAGCCGGGGAGGGATGGTCCTCAGTTGTCAGTCGGGGAGTGGGGAGGCATCAGTTGTCAGTCGGGAAGGGATGGTCCTCATTTGTCAGTCGGGGAGGGATGGTCCTCAGTTGTCTGTCGGGGAGGGATGGTCCTCAGTTGTCAGCCGGGAAGGGGGGAGTCCCCAGTTGTCAGTCGGGGAGGGATGGTCCTCAGTTGTCAGCCGGGGAGGGATGGTCCTCAGTTCTCAGTCGGGGAGGGGGGAGTCCCCAGTTGTCAGTTGGGGAGGGATGGTCCTCAGTTGTCAGCCTGGGAGGGATGGTCCTCAGTTGTCAGCCGGGGAGGGATGGTCTTCAGTTGTCAGCCAGAGAGGGATGGTCTTCAGTTGTCAGTCGGGGAGGTATGGTCCTCAGTTGTCAGCCTGGGAGGGATGTTCCTCAGTTGTCAGTCTGGGAGGGATGGTCCTCTGTTGTCAGCCGGGGAGGGATGGTCCTCAGTTGTCAGCCGGGGAGGGATGGTCCTCAGTTGTCAGTCGGGGAGGGGGGAGTCCCCAGTTGTCAATCGGAGAGGGATGGTCCACTGTTGTCAGCCTGGGAGGGATGTTCCTCAGTTGTCAGCCGGGGAGGGATGGTCCTCAGTTGTCAGTCGGGGAGGGATGGTCCTCAATTGTCAGTCGGGGAGGGGGGAGTACTCAGTTGTCAGTCGGGGAGGGATGGTCCTCAGTTGTCATTCGGGGAAGGGGGAGTCCTCAGTTGTCAGTCGGGGAGGGATGGTCCTCAGTTGTCAGCCGGGGAGGGATGGTCTTCAGTTGTGAGTCGGGGAGGGGGGAGGCATCAGTTGTCAGTCAGGGAGGGATGGTCCTCAGTTGTCAGTCGGGGAGGGATGGTCCTCAGTTGTCAGTCGGGGAGGGATGGTCCTCAGTTGTCAGTCGGGGAGGGATGGTCCTCAGTTGTCAGTCGGGGAGGGATGGTCCTCAGTTGTCAGTCGGGGAGGGATGGTCCTCAGTTGTCAGCCGGGGAGGGATGGTCCTCAGTTGTCAACCTGGGAGGATGGTCCTCATCAGTCGGGGTGGGATGGTCCTCAGTTGTCAGTCGGGAAGGGATGGTCCTCAGTTGTCAGCCGGGGAGGGATGGTCCTCAGTTGTCAGTCAGGGAAGGGGGAGTCCTCAGTTTTCAGTCGGGGAGGGGGGAGTCCTCAGTTGTCAGTCGGGGAGGGATGGTCCTCAGTTGTCAGCCGGGGAGGGATGGTCTTCAGTTGTGAGTCGGGGAGGGGGAGGCTGTTATGACCCCAATGGCAGAGGGTCTCAAAAATACATACCAAGTCTGCAAACACAAAAAACCAGCTCATAGGGCAGTGGTAACTGGGCTGACCATATATCTAATCCTAGCACCACAAATAGCAGCAGCCGGGGAACGTGCCTACGTTGGTTCTAGACGTCTCGCGCCAGCCGGAGAACTAACTAACCCTAGAAGGGAAAAGATAGACCTTTCTTGCCTCCAGAGAAAATACCCCAAAAGTTGGATACAAGCCCCCAACAAATAATAATGGTGAGGTAAGGAGAAAAGACAAACGTAAGAATGAACTAGATATTTAGCAAAGAGAGGCCCACTGACTAATAGCAGAATATAGTAAGATGACTTATACGGTAAGCAAAAACCCTATCAAAATTTCCACGCTGGATATTCAAGAACCCCCGAACCGTCTAACGGCCCGGGGGGAGAACACCAGCCCCCTAGAGCTTCCAGCAGAATCAGGAATCACATTTAGTACAAGCTGGACAAAAAATAATAGCAATGCAAATAACCAAAAAACAAGGAAGCAAGACTTAGCTTAATTTTGCAAGATCCAGGACCAGCAGACAGGAGCAAACAGAAAGGAACTGATTACAACGATGCCAGGCACTGGACTGAGAATCCAGGAAGTTTATATAGCAACACCCCTGGACTAACGACCCAGGTGGGTGCCAAACTGAGGAAAGACAATCCCAGAGTCATATCACTAGTGACCACAAGAGGGAGCCAAAAAAGTCTAATTCACAACAGGAGGCATCAGTTGTCAGTCGGGGAGGGATGGTCCTCAGTTGTCAGTCGGGGTGGGATGGTCCTCAGTTGTCAGCCGGGGAGGGATGTTCCTCAGTTGTCAGTCGGGGAGGGATGGTCCTCAGTTGTCAGTCGGGGAGGGATGGTCCTCAGTTGTCAGTCGGGGAGGGATGGTCCTCAGTTGTCAGTCGGGGAGGGATGGTCCTCAGTTGTCAGTCGGGGAGGGATGGTCCTCAGTTGCCAGCCGGGGAGGGATGGTCCTCAGTTGTCAGTCGGGGTGGATGGTCCTCAGTTGTCAGCCTGGGAGGGATGGTCCTCAGTTGTCAGCCGGGGAGGGATGGTCTTCAGTTGTCAGTCGGGGAGGGATGGTCCTCAGTTGTCAGCCTGGGAGGGATGGTCCTCATCAGTCGGGGTGGGAAGGTCCTCAGTTGTCAGTCGGGGTGGATGGTCCTCAGTTGTCAGCCTGGGAGGGATGGTCGTCAGTTGTCAGCCGGGGAGGGATGGTCTTCAGTTGTCAGTCGGGGAGGGATGGTCCTCAGTTGTCAGCCTGGGAGGGATGGTCCTCATCAGTCGGGGTGGGATGGTCCTCAGTTGTCAGCCGGGGAGGGATGGTCCTCAGTTGTCAGTCAGGGAAGGGGGAGTCCTCAGTTGTCAGTCGGAGAGGGGGGAGTCCTCAGTTGTCAGTCGGGGAGGGATGGTCCTCAGTTGTCAGCCGGGGAGGGATGGTCTTCAGTTGTGAGTCGGGGAGGGGGGAGGCATCAGTTGTCAGTCGGGGAGGGATGGTCCTCAGTTGTCAGTCGGGGTGGGATGGTCCTCAGTTGTCAGCCGGGGAGGGATGGTCCTCAGTTGTCAGTCGGGGAGGGATGGTCCTCAGTTGTCAGTCGGGGAGGGGGGAGTCCTCAGTTGTCAGTCGGGGAGGGATGGTCCTCAGTTGTCAGTCGGGGAAGGGGGAGTCCTCAGTTGTCAGTCGGGGAGGGTGGAGTCCCCAGTTGTCAGTCGGGGAGGGATGGTCCTCAGTTGTCAGCCGGGGAGGGATGGAACTCAGTTGTCAGTCGGGGAGGCATGGTCTTCAGTTGTCAGTCGGGGAGGGGGGAGTCCTCAGTGGTCAGTCGGGGAGGGATGGTCCTCAGTTGTCAGTCGGGGAAGGGGGAGTCCTCAGTTGTCAGTCGGGGAGGGGGGAGTCCCCAGTTGTGAGTCAGGGAGGGATGGTCCTCAGTTGTCAGCCGGGGAGGGATGGTCCTCAGTTGTCAGTTGGGTAGGGATGGTCCTCAGTTGTCAGCCGGGGAGGGATGGTCCTCAGTTGTCAGCCGGGGAGGGATAGTCCTCAGTTGTCAGTCGGGGAGGGATGGTCCTCAGTTGTCAGTCAGGGAGGGGGGAGTCCTCAGTTGTCAGTCGGGGAGGGATGGTCCTCAGTTGTCAGTCGGGGAAGGGGGAGTCCTCAGTTGTCAGTCGGGGAGGGAGGAGTCCCCAGTTGTCAGTCGGGGAGGGATGGTCCTCAGTTGTCAGCCGGGGAGGGATGATCCTCTGTTGTCAGCCAGGGAGGGATGGTCCTCAGTTGTCAGCCGGGGAGGGATGGTCCTCAGTTGTCAGCCGGGGAGGGATGGTCCTCAGTTGTCAGTCGGGGAGGGATGGTCCTCAGTTGTCAGTCGGGGAGGGGGGAGTCCTCAGTTGTCAATCGGGGAGGGATGGTCCTCAGTTGTCAGTCGGGGAAGGGGGAGTCCTCAGTTGTCAGTCGGGGAGGGGGGAGTCCCCAGTTGTCAGTCGGGGAGGGATGGTCCTCAGTTGTCAGCCGGGGAGGGATGGTCCTCTGTTGTCAGCCGGGGAGGGATGATCCTCAGTTGTCAGCCTGGGAGGGATGGTCCTCATCAGTCGGGGTGGGATGGTCCTCAGTTGTCAGTCGGGGAGGGATGGTCCTCAGTTGTCAGTCGGGGAGGGATGGTCCTCAGTTGTCAGCCGGGGAGGAATGGTCCTCAGTTGTCAGTCAAGGAAGGGGGAGTCCTCAGTTGTCAGTCGGGGAGGGGGGAGTCCTCAGTTGTCAGTCGGGGAGGGATGGTCTTCAGTTGTGAGTCGGGGAGGGGGGAGGCATCAGTTGTCAGTCGGGGAGGGATGGTCCTCAGTTGTCAGCCTGGGAGGGATGGTCCTCAGTTATCAGTCGGGGTGGGATGGTCCTCAGTTGTCAGCCTGGGAGGGATGGTCCTCAGTTGTCAGCCGGGGAGGGATGGTCCTCTGTTGTCAGCCGGGGAGGGATGATCCTCAGTTGTCAGCCTGGGAGGGATGGTCCTCATCAGTCGGGGTGGGATGGTCCTCAGTTGTCAGTCGGGGAGGGATGGTCCTCAGTTGTCAGTCGGGGAGGGATGGTCCTCAGTTGTCAGCCGGGGAGGAATGGTCCTCAGTTGTCAGTCAAGGAAGGGGGAGTCCTCAGTTGTCAGTCGGGGAGGGGGGAGTCCTCAGTTGTCAGTCGGGGAGGGATGGTCCTCAGTTGTCAGTCGGGGAGGGATGGTCCTCAGTTGTCAGTCGGGGAGGGATGGTCCTCAGTTGTCAGCCTGGGAGGGATGGTCCTCAGTTATCAGTCGGGGTGGGATGGTCCTCAGTTGTCAGCCTGGGAGGGATGGTCCTCAGTTGTCAGCCGGGGAGGGATGGTCCTCAGTTGTCAGCCTGGGAGGGATGGTCCTCATCAGTCAGGGTGGGATGGTCCTCAGTTGTCAGTCGGGGAGGGATGGTCCTCAGTTGTCAGTCGGGGAGGGATGGTCCTCAGTTGTCAGCCGGGGAGGGATGGTCTTCAGTTGTGAGTCGGGCAGGGGGGAGGCATCAGTTGTCAGTCGGGGTGGGATGGTCCTCAGTTGTCAGCCGGGGAGGGATGGTCCTCAGTTGTCAGTCGGGGAGGGATGGTCCACAGTTGTCAGTCGGGGAGGGATGGTCCTCAGTTGTCAGCTGGGGAGGGATGGTCCTCAGATGTCAGTCAGGGTGGGATGGTCCTCAGTTGTCAGCCTGGGAAGGATGGTACTCAGTTGTCAGCCGGGGAGGGATGGTCTTCAGTTGTCAGTCGGGGAGGGATGGTCCTCAGTTGTCAGCCTGGGAGGGATGGTCCTCATCAGTCGGGGTGGGATGGTCCTCAGTTGTCAGTCGGGGAGGGAAGGTCCTCAGTTGTCAGTCGGGGAGGGATGGTCCTCAGTTGTCAGCCGGGGAGGGATGGTCCTCAGTTGTCCGTCAGGGAAGGGGGAGTCCTCAGTTGTCAGTCGGGGAGGGATGGTCCTCAGTTGTCAGCCGGGGAGGGATGGTCTTCAGTTGTGAGTCGGGGAGGGGGGAGGCATCAGTTGTCAGTCGGGGAGGGATGGTCCTCAGTTGTCAGTCGGGGTGGGATGGTCCTCAGTTGTCAGCCGGGGAGGGATGGTCCTCAGTTGTCAGTCGGGGAGGGATGGTCCTCAGTTGTCAGTCGGGGAGGGATGGTCCTCAGTTGTCAGTCGGGGAGGGATGGTCCTCAGTTGTCAGCCGGGGAGAGATGGTCCTCAGTTGTAAGTCGGGGAGGGATGGTCCTCAGTTGTCCGTCAGGGAAGGGGGAGTCCTCAGTTGTCAGTCGGGGAGGGGGGAGTCCTCAGTTGTCAGTCGGGGAGGGATGGTCCTCAGTTGTCAGCCGGGGAGGGATGGTCTTCAGTTGTGAGTCGGGGAGGGGGGAGGCATCAGTTGTCAGTCGGGGAGGGATGGTCCTCAGTTGTCAGTCGGGGTGGGATGGTCCTCAGTTGTCAGCCGGGGAGGGATGGTCCTCAGTTGTCAGTCGGGGAGGGATGGTCCTCAGTTGTCAGTCGGGGAGGGATGGTCCTCAGTTGTCAGTCGGGGAGGGATGGTCCTCAGTTGTCAGCCTGGGAGGGATGGTCCTCAGTCGTCAGTCGGGGTGGGATGGTCCTCAGTTGTCAGTCGGGGAGGGATGGTCCTCAGTTGTCAGTCGGGGAGGGGGAAGTACTCAGTTGTCAGTCGGGGAGGGGGGAGTCCATAGTTGTCAGTCGGGGAGGGATGGTCCTCAGTTGTCAGTCGGGGAAGGGGGAGTCCTCAGTTGTCAGTCGGGGAGGGGGGAGTCCCCAGTGGTCACTCGGGGAGGGATGGTCCTCAGTTGTCAGCCGGGGAGGGATGGTCCTCAGTTGTCAGCCGGGGAGGGATCGTCCTCAGTTGTCAGTCGGGGAGGGGGGAGTCCTCAGTTGTCAGTCGGGGAGGGATGGTCCTCAGTTGTCAGCCGGGGAGGGATGATCCTCTGTTGTCAGCCAGGGAGGGATGGACCTCAGTTGTCAGCCGGGGAGGGATGGTCCTCAGTTGTCAGCCGGGGAGGGATGGTCCTCAGTTGTCAGCCTGGGAGGGATGGTCCTCAGTTGTCAGTCGGGGCGGGATGGTCTTCAGTTGTCAGTCGGGAAGGGGGAGGCATCAGTTGTCAGTTGGGGAGTGATGGTCCTCAGTTATTAGTCGGGGAGGGATGGTCGTCAGTTGTCAGTCGGGGAGGGATGGTCCTCAGTTGTCAGTCGGGGAGGGATGGTCCTCTGTTGTCAGCCGGGGAGGGATGGTTCTCTGTTGTCAGCCGGGGAGGGATGGTCCTCTGTTGTCAGCCGGGGAGGGATGGTCCTCTGTTGTCAGCCGGGGAGGGATGGTCCTCTGTTATCAGCCGGGGAGGGATGGTCTTTAGTTGTGAGTCTGGGAGGGGGGAGGCATCATTTGTCAGTCGGGGAGGGATGATCCTCAGTTGTCAGTCGGGGAGGGATGGTCCTAAGTTGTCAGTCGGGGAGGGATGGTCCTCAGTTGTCAGCCTGGGAGGGATGGTCCTCAGTCGTCAGTCGGGGTGGGATGGTCCTCAGTTGTCAGCCGGGGAGGGATGGTCTTCAGTTGCCAGTCGGGGAGGGGGGAGGCATCAGTTGTCAGTCGGGAAGGGATGGTCCTCATTTGTCAGTCGGGGAGGGATGGTCCTCAGTTGTCTGTCGGGGAGGGATGGTCTTCAGTTGTCAGCCGGGAAGGGGGGAGTCCCCAGTTGTCAGTCGGGGAGGGATGGTCCTCAGTTGTCAGCCGGGGAGGGATGGTCCACAGTTCTCAGTCGGGGTGGGGGTGGGGGGAGGCATCAGTTCTCAGTCGGGGAGGGATGGTCCTCAGTTGTCAGTCGGGGAGGGATGGTCCTCAGTTCTCAGTCGGGGTGGGGGGAGGCATCAGTTGTCAGTCGGGGAGGGATGGTCCTCAGTTGTCATTCGGGGTGGGATGGTCCTCAGTTGTCAGCCGGGGAGGGATGGTCCTCAGTTGTCAGTCGGGGAGGGATGGTCCACAGTTGTCAGTCGGGGAGGGATGGTCCTCATTTGTCAGTCGGGGAGGGATGGTCCTCATTTGTCAGTCGGGGAGGGATGGTCCTCAGTTGTCAGTCGGGGAGGGATGGTCCTCAGTTGTCAGTCGGGGAGGGATGGTCCTCAGTTGTCAGCCTGGGAGGGATGGTCCTCAGTTATCAGTCGGGGTAGGATGGTCCTCAGTTGTTAGCCTGGGAGGGATGGTCCTCAGTTGTCAGCCGGGGAGGGATAGTCCTCAGTTGTCAGCCTGGGAGGGATGGTCCTCATCAGTCGGGGTGAGATGGTCCTCAGTTGTCAGTCGGGGAGGGATGGTCCTCAGTTGTCAGTCGGGGAGGGATGGTCCTCAGTTGTCAGCCGGGGAGGGATGGTCTTCAGTTGTGAGTCGGGCAGGGGGGAGGCATCAGTTGTCAGTCGGGGTGGGATGGTCCTCAGTTGTCAGCCGGGGAGGGATGGTCCTCAGTTGTCAGTCGGGGAGGGATGGTCCACAGTTGTCAGTCGGGGAGGGATGGTCCTCAGTTGTCAGCTGGGGAGGGATGGTCCTCAGATGTCAGTCAGGGTGGGATGGTCCTCAGTTGTCAGCCTGGGAAGGATGGTACTCAGTTGTCAGCCGGGGAGGGATGGTCTTCAGTTGTCAGTCGGGGAGGGATGGTCCTCAGTTGTCAGCCTGGGAGGGATGGTCCTCATCAGTCGGGGTGGGATGGTCCTCAGTTGTCAGTCGGGGAGGGAAGGTCCTCAGTTGTCAGTCGGGGAGGGATGGTCCTCAGTTGTCAGCCGGGGAGGGATGGTCCTCAGTTGTCCGTCAGGGAAGGGGGAGTCCTCAGTTGTCAGTCGGGGAGGGATGGTCCTCAGTTGTCAGCCGGGGAGGGATGGTCTTCAGTTGTGAGTCGGGGAGGGGGGAGGCATCAGTTGTCAGTCGGGGAGGGATGGTCCTCAGTTGTCAGTCGGGGTGGGATGGTCCTCAGTTGTCAGCCGGGGAGGGATGGTCCTCAGTTGTCAGTCGGGGAGGGATGGTCCTCAGTTGTCAGTCGGGGAGGGATGGTCCTCAGTTGTCAGTCGGGGAGGGATGGTCCTCAGTTGTCAGCCGGGGAGAGATGGTCCTCAGTTGTAAGTCGGGGAGGGATGGTCCTCAGTTGTCCGTCAGGGAAGGGGGAGTCCTCAGTTGTCAGTCGGGGAGGGGGGAGTCCTCAGTTGTCAGTCGGGGAGGGATGGTCCTCAGTTGTCAGCCGGGGAGGGATGGTCTTCAGTTGTGAGTCGGGGAGGGGGGAGGCATCAGTTGTCAGTCGGGGAGGGATGGTCCTCAGTTGTCAGTTGGGGTGCGATGGTCCTCAGTTGTCAGCCGGGGAGGGATGGTCCTCAGTTGTCAGTCGGGGAGGGATGGTCCTCAGTTGTCAGTCGGGGAGGGATGGTCCTCAGTTGTCAGTCGGGGAGGGATGGTCCTCAGTTGTCAGCCTGGGAGGGATGGTCCTCAGTCGTCAGTCGGGGTGGGATGGTCCTCAGTTGTCAGTCGGGGAGGGATGGTCCTCAGTTGTCAGTCGGGGAGGGGGAAGTACTCAGTTGTCAGTCGGGGAGGGGGGAGTCCATAGTTGTCAGTCGGGGAGGGATGGTCCTCAGTTGTCAGTCGGGGAAGGGGGAGTCCTCAGTTGTCAGTCGGGGAGGGGGGAGTCCCCAGTGGTCACTCGGGGAGGGATGGTCCTCAGTTGTCAGCCGGGGAGGGATGGTCCTCAGTTGTCAGCCGGGGAGGGATCGTCCTCAGTTGTCAGTCGGGGAGGGGGGAGTCCTCAGTTGTCAGTCGGGGAGGGATGGTCCTCAGTTGTCAGCCGGGGAGGGATGATCCTCTGTTGTCAGCCAGGGAGGGATGGACCTCAGTTGTCAGCCGGGGAGGGATGGTCCTCAGTTGTCAGCCGGGGAGGGATGGTCCTCAGTTGTCAGCCTGGGAGGGATGGTCCTCAGTTGTCAGTCGGGGCGGGATGGTCTTCAGTTGTCAGTCGGGAAGGGGGAGGCATCAGTTGTCAGTTGGGGAGTGATGGTCCTCAGTTATTAGTCGGGGAGGGATGGTCGTCAGTTGTCAGTCGGGGAGGGATGGTCCTCAGTTGTCAGTCGGGGAGGGATGGTCCTCTGTTGTCAGCCGGGGAGGGATGGTTCTCTGTTGTCAGCCGGAGAGGGATGGTCCTCTGTTGTCAGCCGGGGAGGGATGGTCCTCTGTTGTCAGCCGGGGAGGGATGGTCCTCTGTTATCAGCCGGGGAGGGATGGTCTTTAGTTGTGAGTCTGGGAGGGGGGAGGCATCATTTGTCAGTCGGGGAGGGATGATCCTCAGTTGTCAGTCGGGGAGGGATGGTCCTAAGTTGTCATTCGGGGAGGGATGGTCCTCAGTTGTCAGCCTGGGAGGGATGGTCCTCAGTCGTCAGACGGGGTGGGATGGTCCTCAGTTGTCAGCCGGGGAGGGATGGTCTTCAGTTGCCAGTCGGGGAGGGGGGAGGCATCAGTTGTCAGTCGGGAAGGGATGGTCCTCATTTGTCAGTCGGGGAGGGATGGTCCTCAGTTGTCTGTCGGGGAGGGATGGTCTTCAGTTGTCAGCCGGGAAGGGGGGAGTCCCCAGTTGTCAGTCGGGGAGGGATGGTCCTCAGTTGTCAGCCGGGGAGGGATGGTCCACAGTTCTCAGTCGGGGTGGGGGTGGGGGGAGGCATCAGTTCTCAGTCGGGGAGGGATGGTCCTCAGTTGTCAGTCGGGGAGGGATGGTCCTCAGTTCTCAGTCGGGGTGGGGGGAGGCATCAGTTGTCAGTCGGGGAGGGATGGTCCTCAGTTGTCATTCGGGGTGGGATGGTCCTCAGTTGTCAGCCGGGGAGGGATGGTCCTCAGTTGTCAGTCGGGGAGGGATGGTCCTCAGTTGTCAGCCTGGGAGGGATGGTCCTCATCAGTCGGGGTGGGAAGGTCCTCAGTTGTCAGTCGGGGTGGATGGTCCTCAGTTGTCAGCCTGGGAGGGATGGTCGTCAGTTGTCAGCCGGGGAGGGATGGTCTTCAGTTGTCAGTCGGGGAGGGATGGTCCTCAGTTGTCAGCCTGGGAGGGATGGTCCTCATCAGTCGGGGTGGGATGGTCCTCAGTTGTCAGCCGGGGAGGGATGGTCCTCAGTTGTCAGTCAGGGAAGGGGGAGTCCTCAGTTGTCAGTCGGGGAGGGGGGAGTCCTCAGTTGTCAGTCGGGGAGGGATGGTCCTCAGTTGTCAGCCGGGGAGGGATGGTCTTCAGTTGTGAGTCGGGGAGGGGGGAGGCATCAGTTGTCAGTCGGGGAGGGATGGTCCTCAGTTGTCAGTCGGGGTGGGATGGTCCTCAGTTGTCAGCCGGGGAGGGATGGTCCTCAGTTGTCAGTCGGGGAGGGATGGTCCTCAGTTGTCAGTCGGGGAGGGGGGAGTCCTCAGTTGTCAGTCGGGGAGGGATGGTCCTCAGTTGTCAGTCGGGGAAGGGGGAGTCCTCAGTTGTCAGTCGGGGAGGGTGGAGTCCCCAGTTGTCAGTCGGGGAGGGATGGTCCTCAGTTGTCAGCCGGGGAGGGATGGAACTCAGTTGTCAGTCGGGGAGGCATGGTCTTCAGTTGTCAGTCGGGGAGGGGGGAGTCCTCAGTGGTCAGTCGGGGAGGGATGGTCCTCAGTTGTCAGTCGGGGAAGGGGGAGTCCTCAGTTGTCAGTCGGGGAGGGGGGAGTCCCCAGTTGTGAGTCAGGGAGGGATGGTCCTCAGTTGTCAGCCGGGGAGGGATGGTCCTCAGTTGTCAGTTGGGTAGGGATGGTCCTCAGTTGTCAGCCGGGGAGGGATGGTCCTCAGTTGTCAGCCGGGGAGGGATAGTCCTCAGTTGTCAGTCGGGGAGGGATGGTCCTCAGTTGTCAGTCAGGGAGGGGGGAGTCCTCAGTTGTCAGTCGGGGAGGGATGGTCCTCAGTTGTCAGTCGGGGAAGGGGGAGTCCTCAGTTGTCAGTCGGGGAGGGAGGAGTCCCCAGTTGTCAGTCGGGGAGGGATGGTCCTCAGTTGTCAGCCGGGGAGGGATGATCCTCTGTTGTCAGCCAGGGAGGGATGGTCCTCAGTTGTCAGCCGGGGAGGGATGGTCCTCAGTTGTCAGCCGGGGAGGGATGGTCCTCAGTTGTCAGTCGGGGAGGGATGGTCCTCAGTTGTCAGTCGGGGAGGGGGGAGTCCTCAGTTGTCAATCGGGGAGGGATGGTCCTCAGTTGTCAGTCGGGGAAGGGGGAGTCCTCAGTTGTCAGTCGGGGAGGGGGGAGTCCCCAGTTGTCAGTCGGGGAGGGATGGTCCTCAGTTGTCAGCCGGGGAGGGATGGTCCTCTGTTGTCAGCCGGGGAGGGATGATCCTCAGTTGTCAGCCTGGGAGGGATGGTCCTCATCAGTCGGGGTGGGATGGTCCTCAGTTGTCAGTCGGGGAGGGATGGTCCTCAGTTGTCAGTCGGGGAGGGATGGTCCTCAGTTGTCAGCCGGGGAGGAATGGTCCTCAGTTGTCAGTCAAGGAAGGGGGAGTCCTCAGTTGTCAGTCGGGGAGGGGGGAGTCCTCAGTTGTCAGTCGGGGAGGGATGGTCTTCAGTTGTGAGTCGGGGAGGGGGGAGGCATCAGTTGTCAGTCGGGGAGGGATGGTCCTCAGTTGTCAGCCTGGGAGGGATGGTCCTCAGTTATCAGTCGGGGTGGGATGGTCCTCAGTTGTCAGCCTGGGAGGGATGGTCCTCAGTTGTCAGCCGGGGAGGGATGGTCCTCTGTTGTCAGCCGGGGAGGGATGATCCTCAGTTGTCAGCCTGGGAGGGATGGTCCTCATCAGTCGGGGTGGGATGGTCCTCAGTTGTCAGTCGGGGAGGGATGGTCCTCAGTTGTCAGTCGGGGAGGGATGGTCCTCAGTTGTCAGCCGGGGAGGAATGGTCCTCAGTTGTCAGTCAAGGAAGGGGGAGTCCTCAGTTGTCAGTCGGGGAGGGGGGAGTCCTCAGTTGTCAGTCGGGGAGGGATGGTCCTCAGTTGTCAGTCGGGGAGGGATGGTCCTCAGTTGTCAGTCGGGGAGGGATGGTCCTCAGTTGTCAGCCTGGGAGGGATGGTCCTCAGTTATCAGTCGGGGTGGGATGGTCCTCAGTTGTCAGCCTGGGAGGGATGGTCCTCAGTTGTCAGCCGGGGAGGGATGGTCCTCAGTTGTCAGCCTGGGAGGGATGGTCCTCATCAGTCAGGGTGGGATGGTCCTCAGTTGTCAGTCGGGGAGGGATGGTCCTCAGTTGTCAGTCGGGGAGGGATGGTCCTCAGTTGTCAGCCGGGGAGGGATGGTCTTCAGTTGTGAGTCGGGCAGGGGGGAGGCATCAGTTGTCAGTCGGGGTGGGATGGTCCTCAGTTGTCAGCCGGGGAGGGATGGTCCTCAGTTGTCAGTCGGGGAGGGATGGTCCACAGTTGTCAGTCGGGGAGGGATGGTCCTCAGTTGTCAGCTGGGGAGGGATGGTCCTCAGATGTCAGTCAGGGTGGGATGGTCCTCAGTTGTCAGCCTGGGAAGGATGGTACTCAGTTGTCAGCCGGGGAGGGATGGTCTTCAGTTGTCAGTCGGGGAGGGATGGTCCTCAGTTGTCAGCCTGGGAGGGATGGTCCTCATCAGTCGGGGTGGGATGGTCCTCAGTTGTCAGTCGGGGAGGGAAGGTCCTCAGTTGTCAGTCGGGGAGGGATGGTCCTCAGTTGTCAGCCGGGGAGGGATGGTCCTCAGTTGTCCGTCAGGGAAGGGGGAGTCCTCAGTTGTCAGTCGGGGAGGGATGGTCCTCAGTTGTCAGCCGGGGAGGGATGGTCTTCAGTTGTGAGTCGGGGAGGGGGGAGGCATCAGTTGTCAGTCGGGGAGGGATGGTCCTCAGTTGTCAGTCGGGGTGGGATGGTCCTCAGTTGTCAGCCGGGGAGGGATGGTCCTCAGTTGTCAGTCGGGGAGGGATGGTCCTCAGTTGTCAGTCGGGGAGGGATGGTCCTCAGTTGTCAGTCGGGGAGGGATGGTCCTCAGTTGTCAGCCGGGGAGAGATGGTCCTCAGTTGTAAGTCGGGGAGGGATGGTCCTCAGTTGTCCGTCAGGGAAGGGGGAGTCCTCAGTTGTCAGTCGGGGAGGGGGGAGTCCTCAGTTGTCAGTCGGGGAGGGATGGTCCTCAGTTGTCAGCCGGGGAGGGATGGTCTTCAGTTGTGAGTCGGGGAGGGGGGAGGCATCAGTTGTCAGTCGGGGAGGGATGGTCCTCAGTTGTCAGTCGGGGTGGGATGGTCCTCAGTTGTCAGCCGGGGAGGGATGGTCCTCAGTTGTCAGTCGGGGAGGGATGGTCCTCAGTTGTCAGTCGGGGAGGGATGGTCCTCAGTTGTCAGTCGGGGAGGGATGGTCCTCAGTTGTCAGCCTGGGAGGGATGGTCCTCAGTCGTCAGTCGGGGTGGGATGGTCCTCAGTTGTCAGTCGGGGAGGGATGGTCCTCAGTTGTCAGTCGGGGAGGGGGAAGTACTCAGTTGTCAGTCGGGGAGGGGGGAGTCCATAGTTGTCAGTCGGGGAGGGATGGTCCTCAGTTGTCAGTCGGGGAAGGGGGAGTCCTCAGTTGTCAGTCGGGGAGGGGGGAGTCCCCAGTGGTCACTCGGGGAGGGATGGTCCTCAGTTGTCAGCCGGGGAGGGATGGTCCTCAGTTGTCAGCCGGGGAGGGATCGTCCTCAGTTGTCAGTCGGGGAGGGGGGAGTCCTCAGTTGTCAGTCGGGGAGGGATGGTCCTCAGTTGTCAGCCGGGGAGGGATGATCCTCTGTTGTCAGCCAGGGAGGGATGGACCTCAGTTGTCAGCCGGGGAGGGATGGTCCTCAGTTGTCAGCCGGGGAGGGATGGTCCTCAGTTGTCAGCCTGGGAGGGATGGTCCTCAGTTGTCAGTCGGGGCGGGATGGTCTTCAGTTGTCAGTCGGGAAGGGGGAGGCATCAGTTGTCAGTTGGGGAGTGATGGTCCTCAGTTATTAGTCGGGGAGGGATGGTCGTCAGTTGTCAGTCGGGGAGGGATGGTCCTCAGTTGTCAGTCGGGGAGGGATGGTCCTCTGTTGTCAGCCGGGGAGGGATGGTTCTCTGTTGTCAGCCGGGGAGGGATGGTCCTCTGTTGTCAGCCGGGGAGGGATGGTCCTCTGTTGTCAGCCGGGGAGGGATGGTCCTCTGTTATCAGCCGGGGAGGGATGGTCTTTAGTTGTGAGTCTGGGAGGGGGGAGGCATCATTTGTCAGTCGGGGAGGGATGATCCTCAGTTGTCAGTCGGGGAGGGATGGTCCTAAGTTGTCAGTCGGGGAGGGATGGTCCTCAGTTGTCAGCCTGGGAGGGATGGTCCTCAGTCGTCAGTCGGGGTGGGATGGTCCTCAGTTGTCAGCCGGGGAGGGATGGTCTTCAGTTGCCAGTCGGGGAGGGGGGAGGCATCAGTTGTCAGTCGGGAAGGGATGGTCCTCATTTGTCAGTCGGGGAGGGATGGTCCTCAGTTGTCTGTCGGGGAGGGATGGTCTTCAGTTGTCAGCCGGGAAGGGGGGAGTCCCCAGTTGTCAGTCGGGGAGGGATGGTCCTCAGTTGTCAGCCGGGGAGGGATGGTCCACAGTTCTCAGTCGGGGTGGGGGTGGGGGGAGGCATCAGTTCTCAGTCGGGGAGGGATGGTCCTCAGTTGTCAGTCGGGGAGGGATGGTCCTCAGTTCTCAGTCGGGGTGGGGGGAGGCATCAGTTGTCAGTCGGGGAGGGATGGTCCTCAGTTGTCATTCGGGGTGGGATGGTCCTCAGTTGTCAGCCGGGGAGGGATGGTCCTCAGTTGTCAGTCGGGGAGGGATGGTCCACAGTTGTCAGTCGGGGAGGGATGGTCCTCATTTGTCAGTCGGGGAGGGATGGTCCTCAGTTGTCAGTCGGGGAGGGATGGTCCTCAGTTGTCAGTCGGGGAGGGATGGTCCTCAGTTGTCAGCCTGGGAGGGATGGTCCTCAGTTATCAGTCGGGGTAGGATGGTCCTCAGTTGTTAGCCTGGGAGGGATGGTCCTCAGTTGTCAGCCGGGGAGGGATAGTCCTCAGTTGTCAGCCTGGGAGGGAAGGTCCTCATCAGTCGGGGTGAGATGGTCCTCAGTTGTCAGTCGGGGAGGGATGGTCCTCAGTTGTCAGTCGGGGAGGGATGGTCCTCAGTTGTCAGCCGGGGAGGGATGGTCTTCAGTTGTGAGTCGGGCAGGGGGGAGGCATCAGTTGTCAGTCGGGGTGGGATGGTCCTCAGTTGTCAGCCGGGGAGGGATGGTCCTCAGTTGTCAGTCGGGGAGGGATGGTCCACAGTTGTCAGTCGGGGAGGGATGGTCCTCAGTTGTCAGCTGGGGAGGGATGGTCCTCAGATGTCAGTCAGGGTGGGATGGTCCTCAGTTGTCAGCCTGGGAAGGATGGTACTCAGTTGTCAGCCGGGGAGGGATGGTCTTCAGTTGTCAGTCGGGGAGGGATGGTCCTCAGTTGTCAGCCTGGGAGGGATGGTCCTCATCAGTCGGGGTGGGATGGTCCTCAGTTGTCAGTCGGGGAGGGAAGGTCCTCAGTTGTCAGTCGGGGAGGGATGGTCCTCAGTTGTCAGCCGGGGAGGGATGGTCCTCAGTTGTCCGTCAGGGAAGGGGGAGTCCTCAGTTGTCAGTCGGGGAGGGATGGTCCTCAGTTGTCAGCCGGGGAGGGATGGTCTTCAGTTGTGAGTCGGGGAGGGGGGAGGCATCAGTTGTCAGTCGGGGAGGGATGGTCCTCAGTTGTCAGTCGGGGTGGGATGGTCCTCAGTTGTCAGCCGGGGAGGGATGGTCCTCAGTTGTCAGTCGGGGAGGGATGGTCCTCAGTTGTCAGTCGGGGAGGGATGGTCCTCAGTTGTCAGTCGGGGAGGGATGGTCCTCAGTTGTCAGCCGGGGAGAGATGGTCCTCAGTTGTAAGTCGGGGAGGGATGGTCCTCAGTTGTCCGTCAGGGAAGGGGGAGTCCTCAGTTGTCAGTCGGGGAGGGGGGAGTCCTCAGTTGTCAGTCGGGGAGGGATGGTCCTCAGTTGTCAGCCGGGGAGGGATGGTCTTCAGTTGTGAGTCGGGGAGGGGGGAGGCATCAGTTGTCAGTCGGGGAGGGATGGTCCTCAGTTGTCAGTTGGGGTGCGATGGTCCTCAGTTGTCAGCCGGGGAGGGATGGTCCTCAGTTGTCAGTCGGGGAGGGATGGTCCTCAGTTGTCAGTCGGGGAGGGATGGTCCTCAGTTGTCAGTCGGGGAGGGATGGTCCTCAGTTGTCAGCCTGGGAGGGATGGTCCTCAGTCGTCAGTCGGGGTGGGATGGTCCTCAGTTGTCAGTCGGGGAGGGATGGTCCTCAGTTGTCAGTCGGGGAGGGGGAAGTACTCAGTTGTCAGTCGGGGAGGGGGGAGTCCATAGTTGTCAGTCGGGGAGGGATGGTCCTCAGTTGTCAGTCGGGGAAGGGGGAGTCCTCAGTTGTCAGTCGGGGAGGGGGGAGTCCCCAGTGGTCACTCGGGGAGGGATGGTCCTCAGTTGTCAGCCGGGGAGGGATGGTCCTCAGTTGTCAGCCGGGGAGGGATCGTCCTCAGTTGTCAGTCGGGGAGGGGGGAGTCCTCAGTTGTCAGTCGGGGAGGGATGGTCCTCAGTTGTCAGCCGGGGAGGGATGATCCTCTGTTGTCAGCCAGGGAGGGATGGACCTCAGTTGTCAGCCGGGGAGGGATGGTCCTCAGTTGTCAGCCGGGGAGGGATGGTCCTCAGTTGTCAGCCTGGGAGGGATGGTCCTCAGTTGTCAGTCGGGGCGGGATGGTCTTCAGTTGTCAGTCGGGAAGGGGGAGGCATCAGTTGTCAGTTGGGGAGTGATGGTCCTCAGTTATTAGTCGGGGAGGGATGGTCGTCAGTTGTCAGTCGGGGAGGGATGGTCCTCAGTTGTCAGTCGGGGAGGGATGGTCCTCTGTTGTCAGCCGGGGAGGGATGGTTCTCTGTTGTCAGCCGGAGAGGGATGGTCCTCTGTTGTCAGCCGGGGAGGGATGGTCCTCTGTTGTCAGCCGGGGAGGGATGGTCCTCTGTTATCAGCCGGGGAGGGATGGTCTTTAGTTGTGAGTCTGGGAGGGGGGAGGCATCATTTGTCAGTCGGGGAGGGATGATCCTCAGTTGTCAGTCGGGGAGGGATGGTCCTAAGTTGTCATTCGGGGAGGGATGGTCCTCAGTTGTCAGCCTGGGAGGGATGGTCCTCAGTCGTCAGACGGGGTGGGATGGTCCTCAGTTGTCAGCCGGGGAGGGATGGTCTTCAGTTGCCAGTCGGGGAGGGGGGAGGCATCAGTTGTCAGTCGGGAAGGGATGGTCCTCATTTGTCAGTCGGGGAGGGATGGTCCTCAGTTGTCTGTCGGGGAGGGATGGTCTTCAGTTGTCAGCCGGGAAGGGGGGAGTCCCCAGTTGTCAGTCGGGGAGGGATGGTCCTCAGTTGTCAGCCGGGGAGGGATGGTCCACAGTTCTCAGTCGGGGTGGGGGTGGGGGGAGGCATCAGTTCTCAGTCGGGGAGGGATGGTCCTCAGTTGTCAGTCGGGGAGGGATGGTCCTCAGTTCTCAGTCGGGGTGGGGGGAGGCATCAGTTGTCAGTCGGGGAGGGATGGTCCTCAGTTGTCATTCGGGGTGGGATGGTCCTCAGTTGTCAGCCGGGGAGGGATGGTCCTCAGTTGTCAGTCGGGGAGGGATGGTCCACAGTTGTCAGTCGGGGAGGGATGGTCCTCATTTGTCAGTCGGGGAGGGATGGTCCTCATTTGTCAGTCGGGGAGGGATGGTCCTCAGTTGTCAGTCGGGGAGGGATGGTCCTCAGTTGTCAGTCGGGGAGGGATGGTCCTCAGTTGTCAGCCTGGGAGGGATGGTCCTCAGTTATCAGTCGGGGTGGGATGGTCCTCAGTTGTCAGCCTGGGAGGGATGGTCCTCAGTTGTCAGCCGGGGAGGGATAGTCCTCAGTTGTCAGCCTGGGAGGGATGGTCCTCATCAGTCGGGGTGAGATGGTCCTCAGTTGTCAGTCGGGGAGGGATGGTCCTCAGTTGTCAGTCGGGGAGGGATGGTCCTCAGTTGTCAGCCAGGGAGGGATGGTCTTCAGTTGTGAGTCGGGCAGGGGGGAGGCATCAGTTGTCAGTCGGGGTGGGATGGTCCTCAGTTGTCAGCCGGGGAGGGATGGTCCTCAGTTGTCAGTCGGGGAGGGATGGTCCACAGTTGTCAGTCGGGGAGGGATGGTCCACAGTTGTCAGTCGGGGAGGGATGGTCCTCAGTTGTCAGCTGGGGAGGGATGGTCCTCAGATGTCAGTCAGGGTGGGATGGTCCTCAGTTCTCAGCCTGGGAAGGATGGTACTCAGTTGTCAGCCGGGGAGGGATGGTCTTCAGTTGTCAGTCGGGGAGGGATGGTCCTCAGTTGTCAGCCTGGGAGGGATGGTCCTCATCAGTCGGGGTGGGATGGTCCTCAGTTGTCAGTCGGGGAGGGAAGGTCCTCAGTTGTCAGTCAGGGAGGGATGGTCCTCAGTTGTCAGCCGGGGAGGGATGGTCTTCAGTTGTCCGTCAGGGAAGGGGGAGTCCTCAGTTGTCAGTCGGGGAGGGATGGTCCTCAGTTGTCAGCCGGGGAGGGATGGTCTTCAGTTGTGAGTCGGGGAGGGGGGAGGCATCAGTTGTCAGTCGGGGAGGGATGGTCCTCAGTTGTCTGTCGGGGTGGGATGGTCCTCAGTTGTCAGCCGGGGAGGGATGGTCCTCAGTTGTCAGTCGGGGAGGGATGGTCCTCAGTTGTCAGTCGGGGAGGGGGGAGTCCTCAGTTGTCAGTCGGGGAGGGATGGTCCTCAGTTGTCAGTCGGGGAAGGGGGAGTCCTCAGTTGTCAGTCGGGGAGGGTGGAGTCCCCAGTTGTCAGTCGGGGAGGGATGGTCCTCAGTTTTCAGCCGGGGAGGGATGGTCCTCTGTTGTCAGCCGGGGAGGGATGGTCCTCTGTTGTCAGCCGGGGAGGGATGGTCCTCATTTGTCAGTCGGAGAGGGATGGTCCTCAGTTGTCAGTCGGGGAGGGATGGTCCTCAGTTGTCAGTCGGGGAGGGATGGTCCTCAGTTGTCAGCCTGGGAGGGATGGTCCTCAGTTATCAGTCGGGGTGGGATGGTCCTCAGTTGTCAGCCTGGGAGGGATGGTCCTCAGTTGTCAGCCGGGGAGGGATAGTCCTCAGTTGTCAGCCTGGGAGGGATGGTCCTCATCAGTCGGGGTGAGATGGTCCTCAGTTGTCAGTCGGGGAGGGATGGTCCTCAGTTGTCAGTCGGGGAGGGATGGTCCTCAGTTGTCAGCCGGGGAGGGATGGTCTTCAGTTGTGAGTCGGGCAGGGGGGAGGCATCAGTTGTCAGTCGGGGTGGGATGGTCCTCAGTTGTCAGCCGGGGAGGGATGGTCCTCAGTTGTCAGTCGGGGAGGGATGGTCCACAGTTGTCAGTCGGGGAGGGATGGTCCTCAGTTGTCAGCTGGGGAGGGATGGTCCTCAGATGTCAGTCAGGGTGGGATGGTCCTCAGTTGTCAGCCTGGGAAGGATGGTACTCAGTTGTCAGCCGGGGAGGGATGGTCTTCAGTTGTCAGTCGGGGAGGGAAGGTCCTCAGTTGTCAGTCGGGGAGGGATGGTCCTCAGTTGTCAGCCGGGGAGGGATGGTCTTCAGTTGTCCGTCAGGGAAGGGGGAGTCCTCAGTTGTCAGTCGGGGAGGGATGGTCCTCAGTTGTCAGCCGGGGAGGGATGGTCTTCAGTTGTGAGTCGGGGAGGGGGGAGGCATCAGTTGTCAGTCGGGGAGGGATGGTCCTCAGTTGTCAGTCGGGGTGGGATGGTCCTCAGTTGTCAGCCGGGGAGGGATGGTCCTCAGTTGTCAGTCGGGGAGGGATGGTCCTCAGTTGTCAGTCGGGGAGGGGGGAGTCCTCAGTTGTCAGTCGGGGAGGGATGGTCCTCATTTGTCAGTCGGGGAAGGGGGAGTTCTCAGTTGTCAGTCGGGGAGGGTGGAGTCCCCAGTTGTCAGTCGGGGAGGGATGGTCCTCAGTTGTCAGCCGGGGAGGGATGGTCCTCTGTTGTCAGCCGGGGAGGGATGGTCCTCTGTTGTCAGCCGTGGAGGGATGGTCCTCATTTGTCAGTCGGGGAGGGATGGTCCTCAGTTGTCAGTCGGGGAGGGATGGTCCTCAGTTGTCAGTCGGGGAGGGATGGTCCTCAGTTGTCAGCCTGGGAGGGATGGTCCTCAGTTATCAGTCGGGGTGGGATGGTCCTCAGTTGTCAGCCTGGGAGGGATGGTCCTCAGTTGTCAGCCGGGGAGGGATAGTCCTCAGTTGTCAGCCTGGGAGGGATGGTCCTCATCAGTCGGGGTGAGATGGTCCTCAGTTGTCAGTCGGGGAGGGATGGTCCTCAGTTGTCAGTCGGGGAGGGATGGTCCTCAGTTGTCAGCCGGGGAGGGATGGTCTTCAGTTGTGAGTCGGGCAGGGGGGAGGCATCAGTTGTCAGTCGGGGTGGGATGGTCCTCAGTTGTCAGCCGGGGAGGGATGGTCCTCAGTTGTCAGTCGGGGAGGGATGGTCCACAGTTGTCAGTCGGGGAGGGATGGTCCTCAGTTGTCAGCTGGGGAGGGATGGTCCTCAGATGTCAGTCAGGGTGGGATGGTCCTCAGTTGTCAGCCTGGGAAGGATGGTACTCAGTTGTCAGCCGGGGAGGGATGGTCTTCAGTTGTCAGTCGGGGAGGGATGGTCCTCAGTTGTCAGCCTGGGAGGGATGGTCCTCATCAGTCGGGGTGGGATGGTCCTCAGTTGTCAGTCGGGGAGGGAAGGTCCTCAGTTGTCAGTCGGGGAGGGAAGGTCCTCAGTTGTCAGTCGGGGAGGAATGGTCCTCAGTTGTCAGCCGGGGAGGGATGGTCTTCAGTTGTCCGTTTAGGGAAGGGGGAGTCCTCAGTTGTCAGTCGGGGAGGGATGGTCCTCAGTTGTCAGCCGGGGAGGGATGGTCTTCAGTTGTGAGTCGGGGAGGGGGGAGGCATCAGTTGTCAGTCGGGGAGGGATGGTCCTCAGTTGTCAGTCGGGGTGGGATGGTCCTCAGTTGTCAGCCGGGGAGGGATGGTCCTCAGTTGTCAGTCGGGGAGGGATGGTCCTCAGTTGTCAGTCGGGGAGGGATGGTCCTCAGTTGTCAGTCGGGGAGGGATGGTCCTTAGTTGTCAGCCGGGGAGAGAAGGTCCTCAGTTGTCAGTCGGGGAGGGATGGTCCTCAGTTGTCAGTCGGGGAGGGGGAAGTACTCAGTTGTCAGTCGGGGAGGGGGGAGTCCTCAGTTGTCAGTCGGGGAGGGATGGTCCTCAGTTGTCAGTCGGGGAAGGGGGAGTCCTCAGTTGTCAGTCGGGGAGGGATGGTCCACAGTTGTCAGTCGGGGAGGGATGGTCCTCAGTTGTCAGTCGGGGAGGGATGGTCCTCAGTTGTCAGTCTGGGTGGGATGGTCCTCAGTTGTCAGCCGGGGAGGGATGGTCCTCAGTTGTCAGTCGGGGAGGGATGGTCCACAGTTGTCAGTCGGGGAGGGATGCTCCTCAGTTGTCAGTCGGGGAGGGATGGTCCTCAGTTGTCAGTCGGGGAAGGGGGAGTCCTCAGTTGTCAGTCGGGGAGGGGGGAGTCCCCAGTTGTCAGTCGGGGAGGGATGGTCCTCAGTTGCCAGCCGGGAGGGATGGTCCTCTGTTGTCAGCCGGGGAGGGATGGTCCTCAGTTGTCAGCCGGGGAGGGATGGTCCTCAGTTGTCAGTTGGGGAGGGATGGTCCTCAGTTGTCAGCCGGGGAGGGATGGTCCTCAGTTGTCAGCCGGGGAGGGATCGTCCTCAGTTGTCAGTCGGGGAGGGGGGAGTCCTCAGTTGTCAGTCGGGGAGGGATGGTCCTCAGTTGTCAGCCGGGGAGGGATGATCCTCTGTTGTCAGCCAGGGAGGGATGGTCCTCAGTTGTCAGCCGGGGAGGGATGGTCCTCAGTTGTCAGCCGGGGAGGGATGGTCCTCAGTTGTCAGCCTGGGAGGGATGGTCCTCAGTTGTCAGTCGGGGCGGGATGGTCTTCAGTTGTCAGTCGGGAAGGGGGAGGCATCAGTTGTCAGTCGGGGAGTGATGGTCCTCAGTTATTAGTCGGGGAGGGATGGTCGTCAGTTGTCAGTCGGGGAGGGATGGTCCTCAGTTGTCAGTCGGGGAGGGATGGTCCTCTGTTGTCAGCCGGGGAGGGATGGTTCTCTGTTGTCAGCCGGGGAGGGATGGTCCTCTGTTGTCAGCCGGGGAGGGATGGTCCTCTGTTGTCAGCCGGGGAGGGATGGTCCTCTGTTATCAGCCGGGGAGGGATGGTCTTTAGTTGTGAGTCTGGGAGGGGGGAGGCATCATTTGTCAGTCGGGGAGGGATGATCCTCAGTTGTCAGTCGGGGAGGGATGGTCCTAAGTTGTCAGTCGGGGAGGGATGGTCCTCAGTTGTCAGCCTGGGTGGGATGGTCCTCAGTTGTCAGCCGGGGAGGGATGGTCTTCAGTTGCCAGTCGGGGAGGGGGGAGGCATCAGTTGTCAGTCGGGAAGGGATGGTCCTCATTTGTCAGTCGGGGAGGGATGGTCCTCAGTTGTCTGTCGGGGAGGGATGGTCTTCAGTTGTCAGCCGGGAAGGGGGGAGTCCCCAGTTGTCAGTCGGGGAGGGATGGTCCTCAGTTGTCAGCCGGGGAGGGATGGTCCTCAGTTCTCAGTCGGGGTGGGGGTGGGGGGAGGCATCAGTTCTCAGTCGGGGAGGGATGGTCCTCAGTTGTCAGTCGGGGAGGGATGGTCCTCAGTTCTCAGTCGGGGTGGGGGGAGGCATCAGTTGTCAGTCGGGGAGGGATGGTCCTCAGTTGTCATTCGGGGTGGGATGGTCCTCAGTTGTCAGCCGGGGAGGGATGGTCCTCAGTTGTCAGTCGGGGAGGGATGGTCCACAGTTGTCAGTCGGGGAGGGATGGTCCTCATTTGTCAGTCGGGGAGGGATGGTCCTCATTTGTCAGTCGGGGAGGGATGGTCCTCAGTTGTCAGTCGGGGAGGGATGGTCCTCAGTTGTCAGCCGGGGAGGGATGGTCCTCAGATGTCAGTCGGGGTGGGATGGTCCTCAGTTGTCAGCCTGGGAGGGATGGTCCTCAGTTGTCAGCCGGGGAGGGATGGTCTTCAGTTGTCAGTCGGGGAGGGATGGTCCTCAGTTGTCAGCCTGGGAGGGATGGTCCTCATCAGTCGGGGTGGGATGGTCCTCAGTTGTCAGTCGGGGAGGGATGGTCCTCAGTTGTCAGCCTGGGAGGATGGTCCTCATCAGTCGGGGTGGGATGGTCCTCAGTTGTCAGTCGGGGAGGGATGGTCCTCAGTTGTCAGTCGGGGTGGGATGGTCCTCAGTTGTCAGCCTGGGAGGATGATCCTCATCAGTCGGGGTGGGATGGTCCTCAGTTGTCAGTCGGAGAGGGATGGTCCTCAGTTGTCAGCCGGGGAGGGATGGTCCTCAGTTGTCAGTCAGGGAAGGGGGAGTCCTCACTTGTCAGTCGGGGAGGGATGGTCCTCAGTTGTCAGCCGGGGAGGGATGGTCCTCAGTTGTCAGCCAGGGAGGGATGGTCCTCAGTTGTCAGTCGGGGAGGGATGGTCCACAGTTGTCAGTCGGGGAGGGATGGTCCTCAGTTGTCAGTCGGGGAGGGATGGTCCTCAGTTGCCAGCCGGGGAGGGATGGTCCTCAGTTATCAGTCGGGGTGGATGGTCCTCAGTTGTCAGCCTGGGAGGGATGGTCCTCAGTTGTCAGCCTCGGAGGGATGGTCTTCAGTTGTCAGTCGGGGAGGGATGGTCCTCAGTTGTCAGCCTGGGAGGGATGGTCCTCATCAGTCGGGGTGGGAAGGTCCTCAGTTGTCAGTCGGGGTGGATGGTCCTCAGTTGTCAGCCTGGGAGGGATGGTCCTCAGTTGTCAGCCGTGGAGGGATGGTCTTCAGTTGTCAGTCGGGGAGGGATGGTCCTCAGTTGTCAGCCTGGGAGGGATGGTCCTCATCAGTCGGGGTGGGATGGTCCTCAGTTGTCAGCCGGGGAGGGATGGTCCTCAGTTGTCAGTCAGGGAAGGGGGAGTCCTCAGTTGTCAGTCGGGGAGGGATGGTCCTCAGTTGTCAGCCGGGGAGGGATGGTCTTCATTTGTGAGTCGGGGAGGGGGGAGGCATCATTTGTCAGTCGGGGAGGGATGGTCCTCAGTTGTCAGTCGGGGAAGAGGGAGTCCTCAGTTGTCAGTCGGGGAGGGTGGAGTCCCCAGTTGTCAGTCGGGGAGGGATGGTCCTCAGTTGTCAGTCGGGGAGGGATGGTCCTCAGTTGTCAGCCGGGGAGGGATGGTCCTCAGTTGTCAGTCAGGGAAGTGGGAGTCCTCAGTTGTCAGTCGGGGAGGAGGGAGTCCTCAGTTGTCAGTCGGGGAGGGATGGTCCTCAGTTGTCAGCCGGGGAGGGATGGTCTTCAGTTGTGAGTCGGGAAGGGGGGAGGCATCAGTTGTCAGTCGGGGAGGGATGGTCCTCAGTTGTCAGTCGGGGTGGGACGGTCCTCAGTTGTCAGCCGGGGAGGGATGGTCCTCAGTTGTCAGTCGGGGAGGGATGGTCCTCAGTTGTCAGTCGGGGAGGGATGGTCCTCAGTTGTCAGTCGGGGAGGGATGGTCCTCAGTTGTCAGTCGGGGAGGGATGGTCCTCAGTTGTCAGTCGGGGTGGGATGGTCCTCAGTTGTCAGCCGGGGAGGGATGGTCCTCAGTTGTCAGTCGGGGAGGGATGGTCCTCAGTTGTCAGTCGGGGAGGGGGGAGTCCTCAGTTGTCAGTCGGGGAGGGATGGTCCTCAGTTGTCAGTCGGGGAAGGGGGAGTCCTCAGTTGTCAGTCGGGGAGGGTGGAGTCCCCAGTTGTCAGTCGGGGAGGGATGGTCCTCAGTTGTCAGCCGGGTAGGGATGGTCCTCTGTTGTCAGCCGGGGAGGGATGGTCCTCTGTTGTCAGCCGGGGAGGGATGGTCCTCAGTTGTCAGTCGGGGAGGGATGGTCCTCAGTTGTCAGTCGGGGAAGGGGGAGTCCTCAGTTGTCAGTCGGGGAGGGGGGAGTCCTCAGTTGTCAGCCGGGGAGGGATGGTCTTCAGTTGTGAGTCGGGGAGGGGGGAGGCATCAGTTGTCAGTCAGGGAGGGATGGTCCTCAGTTGTCAGTCGGGGAGGGATGGTCCTGAGTTGTCAGTCGGGGAGGGATGGTCCTCAGTTGTCAGCCTGGGAGGGATGGTCCTCAGTTGTCAGCCTGGGATGGATGGTCCTCAGTTGTCAGTCAGGGTGGGATGGTCCTCACTTGTCAGCCTGGGATGGATGGTCCTCAGTTGTCAGCTGGGGAGGGATGGTCCTCAGTTGTCAGCCTGGGAGGGATGGTCCTCAGTTGTCAGTCGGGGTGGGATGGTCCTCAGTTGTCAGCCTGGGATGGATGGCCCTCAGTTGTCAGCTGAGGAGGGATGGTCCTCAGTTGTCAGCCTGGGAGTGATGGTCCTCAGTTGTCAGTCAGGGAAGTGGGAGTCCTCAGTTGTCAGTCGGGGAGGGATGGTCCTCAGTTGTCAGCCGGGGAGGGATGGTCTTCAGTTTTGAGTCGGGAATTCCCCCATTCCCATCAGTTGTCAGTCGGGGAGGGATGGTCCTCAGTTGTCATTCGGGGTGGGATGGTCCTCAGTTGTCAGCCGGGGAGGGATGGTCCTCAGTTGTCAGTCGGAGAGGGATGGTCCACAGTTGTCAGTCGGGGAGGGATGGTCCTCATTTGTCAGTTGGGGAGGGATGGTCCTCATTTGTCAGTCGGGGAGGGATGGTCCTCAGTTGTCAGTCGGGGAGGGATGGTCCTCAGTTGTCAGTCGGGGAGGGATGGTCCTCAGTTGTCAGTCGGGGAGGGATGGTCCTCAGTTGTCAGTCGGGGAGGGATGGTCCTCAGTTGTCAGCCGGGGAGGGATGGTCCTCTGTTGTCAGCCGGGGAGGGATGGTCCTCAGTTGTCAGCCGGGGAGGGATGGTCCTCTGTTGTCAGCCGTGGAGGGATGGTCATCTGTTGTCAGCCGGGGAGGGATGGTCCTCAGTTGTCAGCCGGGGAGGGATGGTCCTAAGTTGTCAGTCGGGGAGGGATGGTCCTCAGTTGTCAGTCGGGGAGGGGGGAGTCCTCAGTTGTCAGTCGGGGAGGGATGGTCCTCAGTTGTAAGTCGGGGAAGGGGGAGTCCTCAGTTGTCAGTCGGGGAGGGGGGAGTCCCCAGTTGTCAGTCGGGGAGGGATGGTCCTCAGTTGTCAGCCGGGGAGGGGGGAGGCATCAGTTGTCAGTCGGGGAGGGATGGTCCTCAGTTGTCAGTCGGGGAGGGATGGTCCTCAGTTGTCAGTTGGGGAGGAATGGTCCTCAGTTGTCAGCCGGGGAGGGATGGTCCTCTGTTGTCAGCCGGGGTGGGATGGTCCTCAGTTGTCAGCCGGGGAGGGATGGTCCTCAGTTGTCAGTCGGGGAGGGATGGTCCTCAGTTGTCAGTCGGGGAGGGGGGAGTCCTCAGTTGTCAGTCGGGGAGGGATGGTCCTCATCAGTCGGGGTGGGATGGTCCTCAGTTGTCAGTCGGGGAGGGATGGTCCTCAGTTGTCAGTCGGAGAGGGATGGTCCTCAGTTGTCAGCCGGGGAGGGATGGTCCTCAGTTGTCAGCCTGGGAGGGATGGTCCTCAGTTGTCAATTGGGGAGGGATGGTCCTCAGTTGTCAGCCGGGGAGGGATGGTCCTCAGTTGTCAGCCGGGGAGGGATGGTCCTCAGTTGTCAGTCGGGGAGGGATGGTCCTCAGTTGTCAGTCGGGGAGGGGGGAGTCCTCAGTTGTCAGCCTAGGAGGGATGGTCCTCATCAGTCGGGGTGGGATGGTCCTCAGTTGTCAGTCGGGGAGGGATGGTCCTCAGTTGTCAGTCGGGGAGGGATGGTCCTCAGTTGTCAGCCGGGGAGGGATGGTCCTCAGTTGTCCGTCAGGGAAGGCGGAGTCCTCAGTTGTCAGTCGGGGAGGGATGGTCCTCAGTTGTCAGCCGGGGAGGGATGGTCTTCAGTTGTGAGTCGGGGAGGGGGGAGGCATCAGTTGTCAGTCGGGGAGGGATGGTCCTCAGTTGTCAGTCGGGGAGAGATGGTCCTCAGTTGTCAGTCGGGGAGGGGGGAGTACTCAGTTGTCAGTCGGGGAGGGGGGAGTCCTCAGTTGTTAGTCGGGGAGGGATGGTCCTCAGATGTCAGTCGGGGAAGGGGGAGTCCTCAGTTGTCAGTCGGGGAGGGGGGAGTCCCCAGTGGTCAGTCGGGGAGGGATGGTCCTCAGTTGTCAGCCGGGAAGGGATGATCCTCTGTTGTCAGCCGGGGAGGGATGGTCCTCAGTTGTCAGCCGGGGAGAGATAGTCCTCAGTTGTCAGTCGGGGAGGGGGGAGTCCCCAGTTGTCAGTCGGGGAGGGATGGTCCTCAGTTGTCAGCCGGGGAGGGGGGAGGCATCAGTTGTCAGTCGGGGAGGGATGGTCCTCAGTTGTCAGTCGGGGAGGGATGGTCCTCAGTTGTCAGTTAAGGAGGAATGGTCCTCAGTTGTCAGCTGGGGAGGGATGGTCCTCTGTTGTCAGCCGGTGTGGGATGGTCCTCAGTTGTCAGAAGGGGAGGGATGGTCCTCAGTTGTCAGTCGGGGAGGGATGGTCCTCAGTTGTCAGTCGGGGAGGGATGGTCCTCAGTTGTCAGTCGGGGAGGGATGGTCCTCAGTTCTCAGTCGGGGAGGGATGGTCCTCAGTTGTCAGCCGGGCAGGGATGGTCCTCAGTTGTCAGCCGGAGGGATGGTCCTCAGTTGTCAGTCAGGGAAGTGGGAGTCCTCAGTTGTCAGTCGGGGAGGGGGGAGTCCTCAGTTGTCAGTCGGGGAGGGATGGTCCTCAGTTGTCAGCCGGGGAGGGATGGTCTTCAGTTGTGAGTCGGGGAGGGGGAAGGCATCAGTTGTCAGTCGGGGAGGGATGGTCCATAGTTGTCAGTCGGGGAGGGATGGTCCTCAGTTGTCAGTCGGGGAGGGATGGTCCTCAGTTGTCAGTCGGGGAGGGATGGTCCTCAGTTGTCAGCCGGGGAGGGATGGTCCTCAGATGTCAGTCGGGGTGGGATGGTCCTCAGTTGTCAGCCTGGGAGGGATGGTCCTCAGTTGTCAGCCGGGGAGGGATGGTCGTCAGTTGTCAGTCGGGGAGGGATGGTCCTCATTTGTCAGCCTGGGAGGGATGGTCCTCATCAGTCGGGGTGGGATGGTCCTCAGTTGTCAGTCGGGGAGGGATGGTCCTCAGTTGTCAGTCGGGGAGGGATGGTCCTCAGTTGTCAGTCGGGGAGGGATGGTCCACAGTTGTCAGCCGGGGAGGGATGGTCCTCAGTTGTCCGTCAGGGAAGGGGGAGTCCTCAGTTGTCAGTCGGGGAGGGGGGAGTCCTCAGTTGTCAGTCGGGGAGGGAAGGTCCTCAGTTGTCAGCCGGGGAGGGATGGTCTTCAGTTGTGAGTCGGGGAGGGGGGAGGCATCAGTTGTCAGTCGGGGAGGGATGGTCCTCAGTTGTCAGTCGGGGTGGGATGGTCCTCAGTTGTCAGCCGGGGAGGTATGGTCCTCAGTTGTCAGTCGGGGAGGGATGGTCCTCAGTTGTCAGTCGGGGAGGGATGGTCCTCAGTTGTCAGTCGGGGAGGGATGGTCCTCAGTTGTCAGCCGGGGAGAGAAGGTCCTCAGTTGTCAGTCGGGGAGGGATGGTCCTCAGTTGTCAGTCGGGGAGGGATGGTCCTCAGTTGTCAGTCGGGGAGGGGGGAGTCCTCAGTTGTCAGTCGGGGAGGGATGGTCCTCAGTTGTCAGTCGGGGAAGGGGGAGTCCTCAGTTGTCAGTCGGGGAGGGGGGAGTCCCCAGTTGTCAGTCGGGGAGGGATGGTCCTCAGTTGTCAGTCGGGGAAGGGGGAGTCCTCAGTTGTCAGTCGGGGAGGGGGGAGTCCCCAGGTCTCTGTGGGGGGGGGATGGTCCTCAGTTGTCAGCCTGGGAGGGATGGGCTTCAGTTGTCATTCGGGGAGGGATGGTCCTCAGTTGTCAGTCGGGGAGGGATGGTCCTCAGTTGTCAGCCGGGGAGGCATGGTCCTCAGTTGTCAGCCGGGGAGGGATGGTCCTCTGTTGTCAGCCGGGGAGGGATGGTCCTCTGTTATCAGGCGGGGAGGGATGGTCCTCTGTTGTCAGCCGGGGAGGGATGGTCTTCTGTTGTCAGTTGGGGAGGGGGGAGGCATCAGTTGTCAGTCGGGGAGGGATGGTCCTCAGTTGTCAGCCGGGGAGGGATGGTCCTCTTTTGTCAGCCGGGGTGGGATGGTCCTCAGTTGTCAGTCGGGGAGGGATGGTCCTCAGATGTCAGTCGGGGAGGGGGGAGTCCTCAGTTGTCAGTCTGGGAGGGATGGTCCTCAGTTGTCAGTCGGGGAAGGGGGAGTCCTCAGTTGTCAGTCGGAGAGGGGGGAGTCCCCAGTTGTCAGTCGGGGAGGGATGGTCCTCAGTTGTCAGCCGGGGAGGGGGGAGGCATCAGTTGTCAGTCGGGGAGGGATGGTCCTCAGTTGTCAGTCGGGGAGGGATGATCCTCAGTTGTCAGTTGGGGAGGAATGGTCCTCAGTTGTCAGCCGGGGAGGGATGGTCCTCTGTTGTCAGCCGGTGTGGGATGGTCCTCAGTTGTCAGCCGGGGAGGGATGGTCCTCAGTTGTCAGTCGGGGAGGGATGGTCCTCAGTTGTCAGTCGGGGAGGGATGGTCCTCAGTTGTCAGTCGGGGAGGGATGGTCCTCAGATGTCAGTCGGGGTGGGATGGTCCTCAGTTGTCAGCCTGGGAGGGATGGTCCTCAGTTGTCAGCCGGGGAAGGATGGTCCTCAGTTGTCAGCCGGGGAGGGATCGTCCTCAGTTGTCAGTCGGGGAGGGGGGAGTCCTCAGTTGTCAGTCGGGGAGGGATGGTCCTCAGTTGTCAGTCGGGGAAAGGGGGAGTCCTCAGTTGTCAGTCGGGGAGTGGGGAGTCCCCAGTTGTCAGTCGGGGAGGGATGGTCCTCAGTTGTCAGCCGGGGAGGGATGATCCTCAGTTGTCAGCGGGGGAGGGATGGTCCTCAGTTGTCAGCCGGGGAGGGATGGTCCTCAGTTGTTAGTCGGGGAGGGATGGTCCTCAGTTGTCAGCCGGGGAGGGATGGTCCTCAGTTGTCAGCCGGGGAGGGATGGTCCTCAGTTGTCAGTCGGGGAGGGATGGTCCTCAGTTGTCAGTCGGGGAGGGGGGAGTCCTCAGTTGTCAGTCGGGGAGGGATGGTCCTCAGTTGTCAGTCGGGGAAGGGGGAGTCCTCAGTTGTCAGTCGGGGAGGGGGGAGTCCCCAGTTCTCAGTTGGGGAGGGATGGTCCTCAGTTGTCAGCCTGGGAGGGATGGGCTTCAGTTGTCAGTCGGGGAGGGATGGTCCTCAGTTGTCAGTCGGGGAGGGATGGTCCTCAGTTGTCAGCCGGGGAGGCATGGTCCTCAGTTGTCAGCCGGGGAGGGATGGTCCTCTGTTGTCAGCCGGGGAGGGTTGGTCCTCTGTTGTCAGGCGGGGAGGGATGGTCCTCTGTTGTCAGCCGGGGAGGGATGGTCTTCTGTTGTCAGTCGGGGAGGGGGGAGGCATCAGTTGTCAGTCGGGGAGGGATGGTCCTCAGTTGTCAGTCGGGGAGGGGAGACTCCCCAGTTGTCAGTTGGGGAGGAATGGTCCTCAGTTGTCAGCCGGGGAGGGATGGTCCTCTTTTGTCAGCCGGGGTGGGATGGTCCTCAGTTGTCAGTCGGGGAGGGATGGTCCTCAGATGTCAGTCGGGGAAGGAGGAGTCCTCAGTTGTCAGTCGGAGAGGGGGGAGTCCCCAGTTGTCAGTCGGGGAGGGATGGTCCTCAGTTGTCAGCCGGGGAGGGGGGAGGCATCAGTTGTCAGTCGGGGAGGGATGGTCCTCAGTTGTCAGTCTGGGAGGGATGGTCCTCAGTTGTCAGTTGGGGAGGAATGGTCCTCAGTTGTCAGCCGGGGAGGGATGGTCCTCTGTTGTCAGCCGGTGTGGGATGGTCCTCAGTTGTCAGCCGGGGAGGGATGGTCCTCAGTTGTCTGTCGGGGAGGGATGGTCCTCAGTTGTCAGTCGGGGAGGGATGGTCCTCAGATGTCAGTCGGGGTGGGATGGTCCTCAGTTGTCAGCCTGGGAGGGATGGTCCTCAGTTGTCAGCCGGGGAAGGATGGTCTTCAGTTGTCAGTCGGGGAGGGATGGTCCTCATTTGTCAGCCTGGGAGGGATGGTCCTCATCAGTCGGGGTGGGATGGTCCTCAGTTGTCAGTCGGGGAGGAATGGTCCTCAGTTGTCAGTCGGGGAGGGATGGTCCTCAGTTGTCAGTCGGGGAGGGATGGTCTTCAGTTGTCAGTCGGGGAGGGATGGTCCTCATTTGTCAGCCTGGGAGGGATGGTCCTCATCAGTCGGGGTGGGATGGTCCTCAGTTGTCAGTCGGGGAGGGATGGTCCTCAGTTGTCAGTCGGGGAGGGATGGTCCTCAGTTGTCAGCCGGGGAGGGATGGTCCTCAGTTGTCCGTCAGGGAAGGGGGAGTCCTCAGTTGTCAGTCGGGGAGGGGGGAGTCCTCAGTTGTCAGTCGGGGAGGGAAGGTCCTCAGTTGTCAGCCGGGGAGGGATGGTCTTCAGTTGTGAGTCGGGGAGGGGGGAGGCATCAGTTGTCAGTCGGGGAGGGATGGTCCTCAGTTGTCAGTCGGGGAGGGATGGTCCTCAGTTGTCAGCCGGGGAGGGATGGTCCTCAGTTGTCAGCCGGGGAGGGATGGTCCTCAGTTGTCCGTCAGGGAAGGGGGAGTCCTCAGTTGTCAGTCGGGGAGGGGGGAGTCCTCAGTTGTCAGTCGGGGAGGGAAGGTCCTCAGTTGTCAGCCGGGGAGGGATGGTCTTCAGTTGTGAGTCGGGGAGGGGGGAGGCATCAGTTGTCAGTCGGGGAGGGATGGTCCTCAGTTGTCAGTCGGGGTGGGATGGTCCTCAGTTGTCAGCCGGGGAGGGATGGTCCTCCGTTGTCAGTCGGGGAGGGATGGTCCTCAGTTGTCAGTCGGGGAGGGATGGTCCTCAGTTGTCAGTCGGGGAGGGATGGTCCTCAGTTGTCAGCCGGGGAGAGAAGGTCCTCAGTTGTCAGTCGGGGAGGGATGGTCCTCAATTGTCAGTCGGGGAGGGGGGAGTACTCAGTTGTCAGTCGGGGAGGGGGGAGTCCTCAGTTATCAGTCGGGGAGGGATGGTCCTCAGTTGTCAGTCGGGGAAGGGGGAGTCCTCAGTTGTCAGTCGGGGAGGGGGGAGTCCCCAGTGGTCAGTCGGGGAGGGATGGTCCTCAGTTGTCAGCCGGGGAGGGATGATCCTCTGTTGTCAGCCGGGGAGGGATGGTCCTCAGTTGTCAGCCGGGGAGGGATCGTCCTCAGTTGTCAGTCGGGGAGGGGGGAGTCCTCAGTTGTCAGTCGGGGAGGGATCGTCCTCAGTTGTCAGTCGGGGAGGGGGGAGTCCCCAGTTGTCAGTCGGGGAGGGATGGTCCTCAGTTGTCAGCCGGGGAGGGATGATCCTCAGTTGTCAGTCGGGGAGGGATGGTCCTCAGTTGTCAGCCGGGGAGGGATGGTCCTCAGTTGTCAGTCGGGGAGGGATGGTCCTCAGTTGTCAGTCGGGGAAGGGGGAGTCCTCAGTTGTCAGTCGGGGAGGGATGGTCCTCAGTTGTCAGCCGGGGAGGGGGGAGGCATCAGTTGTCAGTCGGGGAGGGATGGTCCTCAGTTGTCAGTCTGGGAGGGATGGTCCTCAGTTGTCAGTTGGGGAGGAATGGTCCTCAGTTGTCAGCCGGGGAGGGATGGTCCTCTGTTGTCAGCCGGTGTGGGATGGTCCTCAGTTGTCAGCCGGGGAGGGATGGTCCTCAGTTGTCAGTCGGGGAGGGATGGTCCTCAGTTGTCAGTCGGGGAGGGATGGTCCTCAGATGTCAGTCGGGGTGGGATGGTCCTCAGTTGTCAGCCTGGGAGGGATGGTCCTCAGTTGTCAGCCGGGGAAGGATGGTCTTCAGTTGTCAGTCGGGGAGGGATGGTCCTCATTTGTCAGCCTGGGAGGGATGGTCCTCATCAGTCGGGGTGGGATGGTCCTCAGTTGTCAGTCGGGGAGGGATGGTCCTCAGTTGTCAGTCGGGGAGGGATGGTCTTCAGTTGTCAGTCGGGGAGGGATGGTCCTCATTTGTCAGCCTGGGAGGGATGGTCCTCATCAGTCGGGGTGGGATGGTCCTCAGTTGTCAGTCGGGGAGGGATGGTCCTCAGTTGTCAGTCGGGGAGGGATGGTCCTCAGTTGTCAGCCGGGGAGGGATGGTCCTCAGTTGTCCGTCAGGGAAGGGGGAATCCTCAGTTGTCAGTCGGGGAGGGGGGAGTCCTCAGTTGTCAGTCGGGGAGGGAAGGTCCTCAGTTGTCAGCCGGGGAGGGATGGTCTTCAGTTGTGAGTCGGGGAGGGGGGAGGCATCAGTTGTCAGTCGGGGAGGGATGGTCCTCAGTTGTCAGTCGGGGAGGGATGGTCCTCAGTTGTCAGCCGGGGAGGGATGGTCCTCAGTTGTCAGCCGGGGAGGGATGGTCCTCAGTTGTCCGTCAGGGAAGGGGGAGTCCTCAGTTGTCAGTCGGGGAGGGGGGAGTCCTCAGTTGTCAGTCGGGGAGGGAAGGTCCTCAGTTGTCAGCCGGGGAGGGATGGTCTTCAGTTGTGAGTCGGGGAGGGGGGAGGCATCAGTTGTCAGTCGGGGAGGGATGGTCCTCAGTTGTCAGTCGGGGTGGGATGGTCCTCAGTTGTCAGCCGGGGAGGGATGGTCCTCCGTTGTCAGTCGGGGAGGGATGGTCCTCAGTTGTCAGTCGGGGAGGGATGGTCCTCAGTTGTCAGTCGGGGAGGGATGGTCCTCAGTTGTCAGCCGGGGAGAGAAGGTCCTCAGTTGTCAGTCGGGGAGGGATGGTCCTCAATTGTCAGTCGGGGAGGGGGGAGTACTCAGTTGTCAGTCGGGGAGGGGGGAGTCCTCAGTTATCAGTCGGGGAGGGATGGTCCTCAGTTGTCAGTCGGGGAAGGGGGAGTCCTCAGTTGTCAGTCGGGGAGGGGGGAGTCCCCAGTGGTCAGTCGGGGAGGGATGGTCCTCAGTTGTCAGCCGGGGAGGGATGATCCTCTGTTGTCAGCCGGGGAGGGATGGTCCTCAGTTGTCAGCCGGGGAGGGATCGTCCTCAGTTGTCAGTCGGGGAGGGGGGAGTCCTCAGTTGTCAGTCGGGGAGGGATCGTCCTCAGTTGTCAGTCGGGGAGGGGGGAGTCCCCAGTTGTCAGTCGGGGAGGGATGGTCCTCAGTTGTCAGCCGGGGAGGGATGATCCTCAGTTGTCAGTCGGGGAGGGATGGTCCTCAGTTGTCAGCCGGGGAGGGATGGTCCTCAGTTGTCAGTCGGGGAGGGATGGTCCTCAGTTGTCAGTCGGGGAAGGGGGAGTCCTCAGTTGTCAGTCGGGGAGGGATGGTCCTCAGTTGTCAGCCGGGGAGGGGGGAGGCATCAGTTGTCAGTCGGGGAGGGATGGTCCTCAGTTGTCAGTCTGGGAGGGATGGTCCTCAGTTGTCAGTTGGGGAGGAATGGTCCTCAGTTGTCAGCCGGGGAGGGATGGTCCTCTGTTGTCAGCCGGTGTGGGATGGTCCTCAGTTGTCAGCCGGGGAGGGATGGTCCTCAGTTGTCAGTCGGGGAGGGATGGTCCTCAGTTGTCAGTCGGGGAGGGATGGTCCTCAGATGTCAGTCGGGGTGGGATGGTCCTCAGTTGTCAGCCTGGGAGGGATGGTCCTCAGTTGTCAGCCGGGGAAGGATGGTCTTCAGTTGTCAGTCGGGGAGGGATGGTCCTCATTTGTCAGCCTGGGAGGGATGGTCCTCATCAGTCGGGGTGGGATGGTCCTCAGTTGTCAGTCGGGGAGGAATGGTCCTCAGTTGTCAGTCGGGGAGGGATGGTCCTCAGTTGTCAGTCGGGGAGGGATGGTCTTCAGTTGTCAGTCGGGGAGGGATGGTCCTCATTTGTCAGCCTGGGAGGGATGGTCCTCATCAGTCGGGGTGGGATGGTCCTCAGTTGTCAGTCGGGGAGGGATGGTCCTCAGTTGTCAGTCGGGGAGGGATGGTCCTCAGTTGTCAGCCGGGGAGGGATGGTCCTCAGTTGTCCGTCAGGGAAGGGGGAGTCCTCAGTTGTCAGTCGGGGAGGGGGGAGTCCTCGGTTGTCAGTCGGGGAGGGAAGGTCCTCAGTTGTCAGCCGGGGAGGGATGGTCTTCAGTTGTGAGTCGGGGAGGGGGGAGGCATCAGTTGTCAGTCGGGGAGGGATGGTCCTCAGTTGTCAGTCGGGGAGGGATGGTCCTCAGTTGTCAGCCGGGGAGGGATGGTCCTCAGTTGTCAGCCGGGGAGGGATGGTCCTCAGTTGTCCGTCAGGGAAGGGGGAGTCCTCAGTTGTCAGTCGGGGAGGGGGGAGTCCTCAGTTGTCAGTCGGGGAGGGAAGGTCCTCAGTTGTCAGCCGGGGAGGGATGGTCTTCAGTTGTGAGTCGGGGAGGGGGGAGGCATCAGTTGTCAGTCGGGGAGGGATGGTCCTCAGTTGTCAGTCGGGGTGGGATGGTCCTCAGTTGTCAGCCGGGGAGGGATGGTCCTCCGTTGTCAGTCGGGGAGGGATGGTCCTCAGTTGTCAGTCGGGGAGGGATGGTCCTCAGTTGTCAGTCGGGGAGGGATGGTCCTCAGTTGTCAGCCGGGGAGAGAAGGTCCTCAGTTGTCAGTCGGGGAGGGATGGTCCTCAATTGTCAGTCGGGGAGGGGGGAGTACTCAGTTGTCAGTCGGGGAGGGGGGAGTCCTCAGTTATCAGTCGGGGAGGGATGGTCCTCAGTTGTCAGTCGGGGAAGGGGGAGTCCTCAGTTGTCAGTCGGGGAGGGGGGAGTCCCCAGTGGTCAGTCGGGGAGGGATGGTCCTCAGTTGTCAGCCGGGGAGGGATGATCCTGTGTTGTCAGCCGGGGAGGGATGGTCCTCAGTTGTCAGCCGGGGAGGGATCGTCCTCAGTTGTCAGTCGGGGAGGGGGGAGTCCTCAGTTGTCAGTCGGGGAGGGATCGTCCTCAGTTGTCAGTCGGGGAGGGGGGAGTCCCCAGTTGTCAGTCGGGGAGGGATGGTCCTCAGTTGTCAGCCGGGGAGGGATGATCCTCAGTTGTCAGTCGGGGAGGGATGGTCCTCAGTTGTCAGCCGGGGAGGGATGGTCCTCAGTTGTCAGTCGGGGAGGGATGGTCCTCAGTTGTCAGTCGGGGAAGGGGGAGTCCTCAGTTGTCAGTCGGGAAGGGGGGAGTCCCCAGTTGTCAGTCGGGGAGGGATGGTCCTCAGTTGTCAGCCGGGGAGGGATGGTCCTCTGTTGTCAGCCGGGGAGGGATGGTCCTCAGTTGTCAGCCGGGGAGAGATGGTCCTCAGTTGTCAGCCTGGGAGGGATGGTCCTCAGTTGTCAGTTGGGGAGGGATGGTGCTCAGTTGTCAGCCGGGGAGGGATGGTCCTCAGTTGTCAGCCGGGGAGGGATGGTCCTCAGTTGTCAGTCGGGGAGGGATGGTCCTCAGTTGTCAGTCGGGGAGGGGGGAGTCCTCAGTTGTCAGTCGGGGAGGGATGGTCCTCAGTTGTCAGTCGGGGAAGGGGGAGTCCTCAGTTGTCAGTCGGGGAGGGGGGATTCCCCAGTTGTCAGTCGGGGAGGGATGGTCCTCAGTTGTCAGTCGGGGAAGGGGGAGTCCTCAGTTGTCAGTCGGGGAGGGGGGAGTCCCCAGTTCTCAGTTGGGGAGGGATGGTCCTCAGTTGTCAGCCTGGGAGGGATGGGCTTCAGTTGTCAGTCGGGGAGGGATGGTCCTCAGTTGTCAGTCGGGGAGGGATGGTCCTCAGTTGTCAGTCGGGGAGGGATGGTCCTCAGTTGTCAGCCGGGGAGGCATGGTCCTCAGTTGTCAGCCGGGGAGGGATGGTCCTCTGTTGTCAGCCGGGGAGGGATGGTCCTCTGTTGTCAGGCGGGGAGGGATGGTCCTCTGTTGTCAGCCGGGGAGGGATGGTCTTCTGTTGTCAGTTGGGGAGGGGGGAGGCATCAGTTGTCAGTCGGGGAGGGGAGACTCCCCAGTTGTCAGTTGGGGAGGAATGGTCCTCAGTTGTCAGCCGGGGAGGGATGGTCCTCTTTTGTCAGCCGGGGTGGGATGGTCCTCAGTTGTCAGTCGCGGAGGGATGGTCCTCAGATGTCAGTCGGGGAGGGGGGAGTCCTCAGTTGTCAGTCGGGGAGGGATGGTCCTCAGTTGTCAGTCGGGGAAGGGGGAGTCCTCAGTTGTCAGTCGGAGAGGGGGGAGTCCCCAGTTGTCAGTCGGGGAGGGATGGTCCTCAGTTGTCAGCCGGGGAGGGGGGAGGCATCAGTTGTCAGTCGGGGAGGGATGGTCCTCAGTTGTCAGTCGGGGAGGGATGGTCCTCAGTTGTCAGTTGGGGAGGAATGGTCCTCAGTTGTCAGCCGGGGAGGGATGGTCCTCTGTTGTCAGCCGGTGTCGGATGGTCCTCAGTTGTCAGCCGGGGAGGGATGGTCCTCAGTTGTCAGTCGGGGAGGGATGGTCCTCAGTTGCCAGTCGGGGAGGGATGGTCCTCAGTTGTCAGTCGGGGAGGGATGGTCCTCAGATGTCAGTCGGGGTGGGATGGTCCTCAGTTGTCAGCCTGGGAGGGATGGTCCTCAGTTGTCAGCCGGGGAAGGATGGTCTTCAGTTGTCAGTCGGGGAGGGATGGTCCTCAGTTGTCAGCCTGGGAGGGATGGTCCTCATCAGTCGGGGTGGGATGGTCCTCAGTTGTCAGTCGGGGAGGGATGGTCCTCAGTTGTCAGTCGGGGAGGGATGGTCCTCAGTTGTCAGCCGGGGAGGGATGGTCCTCAGTTGTCCGTCAGGGAAGGGGGAGTCCTCAGTTGTCAGTCGGGGAGGGGGGAGTCCTCAGTTGTCAGTTGGGGAGGCATGGTCCTCAGTTGTCAGCCGGGGAGGGATGATCCTCTGTTGTCAGCCGGGGAGGGATGGTCTTCAGTTGTCAGTCGGGGAGGGGGGATTCCCCAGTTGTCAGTTGGGGAGAGATGGTCCTCAGTTGTCAGCCGGGGAGGGATGGTCCTCAGTTGTCAGCCGGGGAGGGATGGTCCTCAGTTGTCAGTCGGGGAGGGATGGTCCTCAGTTGTCAGTCGGGGAGGGATGGTCCTCAGTTGTCAGTCGGGGAGGGATGGTCCTCAGTTGTCAGCCGGGGAGGCATGGTCCTCAGTTGTCAGCCGGGGAGGGATGATCCTCTGTTGTCAGCCGGGGAGGGATGATCCTCTGTTGTCAGCCGGGGAGGGATGGTCCTCAGTTGTCAGCCGGGGAGGGATCGTCCTCAGTTGTCAGTCGGGGAGGGGGGGGAGTCCTCAGTTGTCAGTCGGGGAGGGATGGTCCTCAGTTGTCAGTCGGGGAAGGGGGAGTCCTCAGTTGTCAGTCGGGGAGGGGGGAGTCCCCAGTTGTCAGTCGGGGAGGGATGGTCCGCAGTTGTCAGCCGGGGAGGGATGATCCTCTGTTGTCAGCCGGGGAGGGATGGTCCTCAGTTGTCAGCCGGGGAGGGATGGTCCTCAGTTGTCAGCCGGGGAGGCATGGTCCTCAGATGTCAGTCGGGGAGGGATGGTCCTCAGTTGTCAGTCGGGGAGGGGGGAGTCCTCAGTTGTCAGTCGGGGAAGGGGGAGTCCTCAGTTGTCAGTCGGGGAGGGGGGAGTCCCCAGTTGTCAGTCGGGGAGGGATGGTCCTCAGTTGTCAGTCGGGGAGGGATGGTCCTCAGTTGTCAGCCGGGGAGGCATGGTCCTCAGTTGTCAGCCGGGGAGGGATGGTCCTCTGTTGTCAGCCGGGGAGGGATGGTCCTCTGTTGTCAGCCGGGGAGGGATGGTCCTCTGTTGTCAGGCGGGGAGGGATGGTCCTCTGTTGTCAGGCGGGGAGGGATGGTCCTCTGTTGTCAGCCGGGGAGGGATGGTCTTCTGTTGTCAGTTGGGGAGGGGGGAGGCATCAGTTGTCAGTCGGGGAGGGATGGTCCTCAGTTGTCAGTCGGGGAGGGGGGAGTCCCCAGTTGTCAGTTGGGGAGGAATGGTCCTCAGTTGTCAGCCGGGGAGGGATGGTCCTCTTTTGTCAGCCGGGGTGGGATGGTCCTCAGTTGTCAGCCGGGGAGGGATGGTCCTCAGTTGTCAGTCGGGGAGGGATAGTCCTCAGTTGTCAGTCGGGGAGGGGGGAGTCCTCAGTTGTCAGTCGGGGAGGGATGGTCCTCAGTTGTCAGTCGGGGAAGGGGGAGTCCTCAGTTGTCAGTCGGGGAGGGGGGAGTCCCCAGTTGTCAGTCGGGGAGGGATGGTCCTCAGTTGTCAGCCGGGGAGGGGGGAGGCATCAGTTGTCAGTCGGGGAGGGATGGTCCTCAGTTGTCAGTCGGGGAGGGATGGTCCTCAGTTGTCAGTTGGGGAGGAATGGTCCTCAGTTGTCAGCCGGGGAGGGATGGTCCTCTGTTGTCAGCCGGGGAGGGATGGTCCTCTGTTGTCAGCCGGTGTGGGATGGTCCTCAGTTGTCAGTCGGGGAGGGATGGTCCTCAGTTGTCAGTCGGGGAGGGATGGTCCTCAGTTGTCAGTCGGGGAGGGATGGTCCTCAGTTGTCAGTCGGGGAGGGGGGAGTCCCCAGTTGTCAGTCGGGGAGGGATGGTCCTCAGTTGTCAGCCGGGGAGGGATTGTCTTCATTTCTCAGTCGGGGTGGGGGGAGGCATCAGTTCTCAGTCGGGGAGGGATGGTCCTCAGTTGTCAGTCGGGGAGGGGGGAGTCCTCAGTTGTCAGTCGGGGAGGGATGGTCCTAAGTTGTCAGTCGGGGAGGGATGGTCCTCAGTTGTTAGTCGGGGAGGGATGGTCTTCAGTTGTTAGTCGGGGAGGGGGGAGGCCTCAGTTGTCACCCGGGGAGGGATGGTCCTCAGTTGTCAGTTGGGGAGGGATGGTCCTCAGTTGTCAGCCGGGGAGGGATGGTCCTCAGTTGTCAGTCGGGGAGGCGGGAGTCCCCAGTTGGGGAGGGATGGTCCTCAGTTGTCAGTCAGGGTGGGATGGTCCTCATTTGTCAGCCGGGGAGGGATGGTCTTCAGTTGTCAGTCGGGGAGGGATGATCCTCAGTTGTCAGCCTGGGAGGGATGGTCCTCAGTTGTCAGTCGGGGAGGGATGGTCCTCTGTTGTCAGCCGGGGAGGGATGGTCCTCTGTTGTCAGCCGGGGAGGGATGGTCCTCAGTTGTCAGCCGGGGAGGGATGGTCCTCTGTTGTCAGTTGGGGAGGGGGGTGTCCCCAGTTGTCAGTCGGAGAGGGATGGTCCTCTGTTGTCAGCCGGGGAGGGGTGGTCCTCAGTTGTCAGCCGGGGAGGGATGGTCCTCAGTTGTCAGTCGGGGAGGGATGGTCCTCAGTTGTCAGTCGGGGAAAGGGGAGTCCTCAGTTGTCAGTCGGGGAGGGGGGAGTACTCAGTTGTCAGTCGGGGAGGGATGGTCCTCAGTTGTCAGACGGGGAAAGGGGAGTCCTCAGTTGTCAGTCGGGGAGGGGGGAGTCCTCAGTTGTCAGTCGGGGAGGGATGGTCCTCAGTTGTCAGCCGGGGAGGGATGGTCTTCAGTTGTGAGTCGGGGAGGGGGGAGGCATCAGTTGTCAGTCGGAGAGGGATGGTCCTCAGTTGTCAGTCGGGGAGGGATGGTCCTCAGTTGTCAGTCGGGGAGGGATGGTCCTCAGTTGTCAGCCTGGGAGGGATGGTCCTCTGTTGTCAGTCGGGGTGGTATGGTCCTCAGTTGTCAGCCTGGGAGGGATGGTCCTCAGTTGTCAGCCGGGGAGGGATGGTCCTCAGTTGTCAGCCCGGGAGGGATGGTCCTCATCAGTCGGGGTGGGATGGTCCTCAGTTGTCAGTCGGGGAGGGATGGTCCTCAGTTGTCAGCCGGGGAGGGATGGTCCTCAGTTGTCAGTCGGGGAAGGGGGAGTCCTCAGTTGTCAGTCGGGGAGGGGGGAGTCCTCAGTTGTCAGTCGGGGAGGGGGGAGTCCTCAGTTGTCAGTCGGGGAGGGATGGTCCTCAGTTGTCAGCCGGGGAGGGATGGTCCTCAGTTGTCAGTCGGGGAAGGGGGAGTCCTCAGTTGTCAGTCGGGGAGGGATGGTCCTCTGTTGTCAGCCGGGGAGGGATGGTCCTCAGTTGTCAGTCGGGGAGGGGGGAGTCCCCAGTTGCCAGTTGGGGAGGAATGGTCCTCAGTTGTGAGCCTGGGAGGGATGGTCTTCAGTTGTCAGTCGGGGAGGGATGGTCCTCAGTTGTCAGTCGGGGAGGGATTGTCTTCAGTTGTCAGTCAGGGAGGGATGGTCCTCAGTTGTCAGTCGGGGAGGGATGGTCCTCTTTTGTCAGCCGGGGAGGGATGGTCCTCAGTTGTCAGCCGGGGAGGGATGGTCCTCAGTTGTCAGTCGGGGAGGGATGGTCCTCAGTTGTCAGTCGGGGAGGGGGGAGTCCTCAGTTGTCTGACAACTGAGGACCATCCCTCCCCGACTGACAACTGAGGACCATCCCTCCCCGGCTGACAACAGAGGACCATCCCTCCCCGACTGACAACTGAGGACCATCCCTCCCCGACTGACAACTGAGCACCATCCCTCCCCGACTGACAACTGAGGACCATCCCTCCCCGACTGTCAGGGAAGGGGGAGTCCTCAGTTGTCAGTCGGGGAGGGATGGTGCTCAGTTGTCAGTCGGGGAGGGATGGTCCTCAGTTGTCAGTCGGGGAGGGATGGTCCTCTGTTGTCAGCCGGGGAGGGATGGTCCTCAGTTGTCAGTCGGGGAGGGATGGTCCTCAGTTGTCAGTCGGGGAGGGGTGGTCCTCAGTTGTCAGTCGGGGAGGGGTGGTCCTCAGTTGACTGTCGGGGAGGGATGGTCTTCAGTTGTCAGCCGGGGAGGGGAGAGTCCCCAGTTGTCAGTCGGGGAGGGATGGTCCTCAGTTGTCAGCCGGGGAGGGATTGTCTTCAGTTCTCAGTCGGGGTGGGGGGAGGCATCAGTTCTCAGTCGGGGAGGGATGTGTTATGATTTGGTGGCCTAGGAGCAGCATGAGACGTACTCTGGAGAAGGTGGTACCTGTACTGACCGCAGACCCTGAACTTAACACCACAACTAGAAGTAGCCGTGGAATGTACCTAACACTCCCTAGACATCTCGACACAGCTGGAAGACTAAATACCTCTAGAGATAAAAAAGGGAAAACTATCTTGCCTCAGAGAAAATCCCCAAAGGATAGACAGCCCCCCACAAATATTGACTGTGAGAGGAGAGGGAAATGACATACGCAGACTGAAATCAGGATTTAGCAAAGGAGGCCACTCTAGCTAAATAGAAAGGATAGGACAGAGTACTATGCGGTCAGTATTAAAACACTAGAAAATATCCACCACAGAAAATACAAAATCTCCACATCTAACTAAAGATATTGAGGGTATATCTGCATCTCCAGAGATACCAGCTTGGCTAAACAAATCCTATACAGACCAAGCTGGACAAGACAAAACATGGAAAAGAACTGAACAATAAGGCCCACAGCATGTGGACTGCAAAAATCAAGGCCAGAACTTATCTTTGTTGAAATGAACAGCAAAGCAGGAGAGACCAGGCAGGGATGTGAATCCTCCAGGAACAATGGACAACTGGCACTGACTAAAGGGTCAAGCAAGACTAAATAGCCCAGTCAGAATTGCAAAAAGTGGACACACCTGATAAATGCTGCGATCCAGAGACAGCAGCGCTACCACTTATAACCACCGGAGGGAGCCCAAGAGCAGAATTCACAACAGTACCCCCCCTTGAGGAGGGGTCACCGAACCCTCACCAGAGCCCCCAGGCCGATCTGGACGAGCCAAATGAAAGGCACGAACCAAATCCTCAGCATGAACATCGGAGGCAACAACCCAAGAATTATCCTCCTGGCCATAACCCTTCCATTTGACAAGATACTGAAACTTCCGCCTCGAAAAACGAGAATCCAAAATCTTCTCAACCACATACTCCAACTCCCCATCAATCAACACCGGGGCAGGAGGATCAACAGAGGGAACAACGGGCACCACATATTTCCGCAACAAAGATCTATGAAAAACATTATGGATGGAAAAAGAGGCTGGAAGGGCCAAATGAAAAGACACTGGATTGATAATCTCAGAAATCCTATAAGGGCCAATAAACCGAGGCTTGAACTTAAGGGAAGAAACCTTCATAAGAACATGACGGGAAGATAACCAGACCAAATCCCCAACCCGAAGCCGGGAACCAACACACCGACGACGGTTAGCAAAACGCTGAGCCCCCTCCTGAGACAACACCAAATTGTCAACAACATGAGCCCAAATTTGCTGCAACCTGTCAACCACAGAGTCCACCCCAGGACAATCAGGAGGCTCAACCTGCCCTGAAGAAAAACGAGGATGAAAACCAGAGTTACAAAAGAAGGGTGAAACTAAGGTAGCAGAACTAGCCCGATTATTAAGGGCAAACTCGGCCAATGGCAAGAAAGCCACCCAATCATCCTGATAAGCAGACACAAAGCATCTCAAATAAGTTTCCAAAGTCTGATTAGTTCGCTCGGTTTGGCCATTTGTCTGAGGATGAAATGCGGAAGAAAAAGACAAATCAATGCCCAGCCTAGCACAGAAGGCCCGCCAAAACCTAGAAACAAACTGGGAACCTCTATCGGACACAATATTCTCCGGAATGCAATGCAAACGAACCACATGCTGAAAAAACAACGGAACCAAATCAGAAGAGGAAGGCAATTTAGGCAAAGGTACCAAATGAACCATCTTAGAAAACCGGTCACAAACCACCCAGATAACCGACATCCTCTGGGAAACCGGAAGATCCGAAATAAAATCCATAGAAATATGCGTCCAAGGCCTCTCAGGGACCGGCAAAGGCAAAAGCAACCCACTAGCGCGGGAACAGCAAGGCTTGGCCCGCGCACAAGTCCCACAGGACTGCACAAAAGAACGCACATCCCGTGACAAAGAAGGCCACCAAAAGGACCTACCAACCAAATCTCTGGTACCAAAAATCCCAGGATGACCAGCCAACACCGAACAATGAACCTCAGAAATCACTTTACTAGTCCATCTGTCAGGAACAAACAGTTTCCCCACTGGACAGCGGTCAGGTTTATCAGCCTGAAATTCCTGAAGAACCCGTCGTAAATCAGGGGAGATGGCAGAAAGAATCACCCCTTCCTTCAGAATGCCGACCGGCTCAAGGACCCCAGGAGAATCAGGCAAAAAGCTAGAAAGGGCATCAGCCTTAACATTCTTAGAACCCGGAAGATACGAGACCACAAAATCAAAACGGGAGAAAAACAGGGACCATCGGGCCTGTCTAGGATTCAGCCGTTTGGCAGACTCGAGGTAAATCAGATTCTCATGATCGGTCAAGACCACAATACTTTGCTTGGCCCCCTCAAGCCAATGTCGCCACTCCTCAAATGCCCACTTCATAGCCAACAACTCACGATTGCCGACATCATAATTGCGTTCCGCAGGCGAAAACTTTCGAGAAAAGAAGGCACACGGTTTCATCAAGGAACCATCAGAATTCCTCTGAGACAAAACGGCCCCTGCCCCAATCTCAGAAGCGTCAACCTCAACCTGAAAAGGAAGAGAAACATCCGGCTGATGCAACACAGGGGCAGAAGTAAATCGGCGTTTAAGCTCCTGAAAGGCAGAAACAGCCGCAGAGGACCAATTCGTCACATCAGCGCCTTTCTTTGTCAAATCGGTCAGGGTTTAACCACACTGGAGAAGTTGTCAATGAAACGGCAATAAAAATTAGCAAAGCCCAAAAATTTCTGAAGGCTCTTCACGGATGTGGGCTGGATCCAATCATGAATGGCCTGAACCTTAACCGGATCCATTTCTATAGATGAGGGAGAAAAAATGAAGCCCAAAAAAGAAACCTTTTGTACTCCAAAGAGGCACTTAGACTCCTTCACAAACAAGGCATTATCACGAAGGATCTGAAATACCATCCTGACTTGTTTCACATGAGACTCCCAATCATCTGAAAAAATCAAAATATCATCCAAATATACAATCATGAATTTATCAAGATAATTCCGAAATATATCATGCATGAAGGACTGAAACACAGATGGAGCATTAGAGAGTCCGAATGGCATCACAAGGTATTCAAAATGGCCTTCGGGAGTATTAAACACAGTTTTCCATTCGTCACCCTGCTTAATACGAACAAGATTATATGCCCCTCGAAGGTCAATCTTAGTAAACCAACTAGCCCCCTTAATCCTAGCAAACAAATCAGAAAGCAATGATCTTATTCAAGAGGCGATAATCAATACAGGGTCTCAAGGAGCCATCCTTCTTGGCAACAAAAAAAAAACCTGCTCCCAATGGTGAAGAAGATGGCCGAATATGCCCCTTTTCCAAAGACTCCTTAACATAGCTCCGCATGGCCGTATGTTCTGGCACAGACAGGTTGAAAAGTCGGCCCTTAGGGAACTTACAACCTGGAATCAAGTCAATAGCACAATCACAGTCCCTATGCGGTGGAAGGGAACTGGACTTGGGCTCATCGAATACATCCTGGAAATCTGACAAAAACTCAGGAATTTCAGAAGAGGGGGAGGAGGCAATTGACATCAAAGGAACGTCACCATGAACCCCCTGACAACCCCAACTAGTCACAGACATAGATTTCCAATCTAATACCGGATTATGCACCTGTAACCATGGAAACCCAGCACAATAGCATCATGCAAATTATGCAACACCAGAAAACGACAATCTTCCTGATGGGCTGGCGCCATGCACATGGTCAGCTGTGTCCAAAACTGAGGTTTATTTTTAGCCAACGGTGTAGCATCAATGCCCCTCAAAGGAATAGGACTCTGCAAAGGCTGTAAGGGGAAACCACAACGTCTGTCAAATTCTAAGTCCATTAAGTTTAGAGCGGCGCCTGAATCCACAAATGCCATGACAGAAAATGACGACAATGAGCAGATCAGGGTCACAGATAACAGAAATTTAGGTTGTACAGTACTGATAGTAACGGAACTAGCGATTCTTTTGGTACGCTTAGGGCAATCAGAAATAACATGAGTAGAATCGCCGCAGTAAAAACACAACCTATTCTGACGTCTGAATCCTTGTCGTTCAGCTCTAGACACAATCCTATCACACTGCATAGGCTCAGGACTCCGCTCGGAAGACAATGCCATAGTGTGCACAACTCTGCGCTCACGCAAGCGCCGATCAATCTGAATGGCCAGAGACATAGAATCACTCAGTCGGGGAGGGATGGTCCTCAGTTGTCAGTCGGGGAGGGGGGAGTCCCCAGTTGTCAGTCGGGGAGGGGGGAGGCATCAGTTGTCAGTCGTGGAGGGGGGAGGCATCAGTTGTCAGTCGGGGAGGGATGGTCCTCAGTTGTCAGTCGGGGAGGGATGGTCCTCAGTTGTCAGTCGGGGAGGGATGGTCCTCAGTTGTCAGTCGGGGAGGGATGGTCCTCAGTTGTCAGTCGGGGAGGGGGGAGTCCCCAGTTGTCAGTCGGGGAGGGGGGAGGCATCAGTTGTCAGTCGTGGAGGGGGGAGGCATCAGTTGTCAGTCGGGGAGGGATGGTCCTCAGTTGTCAGTCGGGGAGGGATGGTCCTCAGTTGTCAGCCGGGGAGGGATGGTCTTCAGTTGTGAGTCGGGGAAGGGGGGAGGCATCAGTTGTCAGTCGGGGAGGGATGGTCCTCTTTTGTCAGTTGGGGAGGGATGGTCCTCAGTTGTCAGTCGGGGAGGGATGGTCCTCAGTTGTCAGTCGGGGAGGGATGGTCCTCAGTTGTCAGTCGGGGAGGGATGGTCCTCAGTTGTCAGTCGGGGAGGGATGGTCCTCAGTTGTCAGTCGGGGAGGGATGGTCCTCAGTTGTCAGCCGGGGAGGGATGGTCCTCAGTTGTCAGCCGGGGAGGGATGGTCTTCAGTTGTCAGTCGGGGAAGGGGGGAGGCATCAGTTGTCAGTCGGGGAGGGATGGTCCTCAGTTGTCAGTCGGGGAGGGATGGTCCTCAGTTGTCAGCCGGGGAGGGATGGTCCTCAGTTGTCAGCCGGGAAGGGATGGTCCCCAGTTGTCAGTCGGGGAGGGATTGTCTTCAGTTGTCAGTCGGGGAGGGATGGTCCTCAGTTGTCAGTCGGGGAGGGGGGAGTCCTCAGTTGTCAGTCGGGGAAGGGGGAGTCCTCAGTTGTCAGTCGGGGAGGGGGGAGTCCTCAGTTGTCAGTCGGGGAGGGGGGAGTCCCCAGTTGTCAGTCGGGGAGGGATGGTCCTCTGTTGTCAGCCGGGGAGGGATGGTCCTCAGTTGTCAGTCGGGGAGGGATGGTCCTCAGTTGTCAGTCGGGGAGGGATGGTCCTCAGTTGTCAGTCGGGGAGGGATGGTCCTCAGTTGTCAGCCGGGGAGGGATGGTCTTCAGTTGTCAGTCGGGGAGGGATGGTCCTCAGTTGTCAGTCGGGGAGGGATGGTCCTCAGTTGTCAGCCAGGGAGGGATGGTCCCCAGTTGTCAGTTGGGGAGGGATGGTCTTCAGTTGTCAGTCGGGGAGGGATGGTCCTCAGTTGTCAGTCGGGGAGGGATGGTCCTCAGTTGTCAGTCGGGGAGGGGGGAGTCCCCAGTTGTCAGTTGGGGAGGGATGGTCCTCAGTTGTCAGTCGTGGAGGGGGGAGTCCTCAGTTGTCAGTCGGGGAGGGATGGTCCTCAGTTGTCAGTCGGGGAGGGGGGAGTCCTCAGTTGTCAGTCGGGGAGGGGGGAGTCCCCAGTTGTCAGCCGGGGGGGGATGGTCCTCTGTTGTCAGTCGGGGAGGTGGGGAGTCCTCAGTTGTCAGTCGGGGAGGGATGGTCCTCTGTTGTCAGCCGGGGAGGGATGGTGCTCAGTTGTCAGCCGGGGAGGGGGGAGTCCTCAGTCGGGGAGGGATGGTCCTCTGTTGTCAGCCGGGGAGGGATGGTCCTCAGTTGTCAGTTGGGGAGGGGGGAGTTCACAGTTGTCAGTCGGGGAGGGATGGTCCTCAGTTGTCAGTCGGGGAGGGATGGTCCTCAGTTGTCAGCCGGGGAGGGATGGTCCTCAGTTGTCCGTCAGGGAAGGGGGAGTCCTCAGTTGTCAGTCGGGGAGGGGGGAGTCCTCAGTTGTCAGTTGGGGAGGCATGGTCCTCAGTTGTCAGCCGGGGAGGGATGATCCTCTGTTGTCAGCCGGGGAGGGATGGTCTTCAGTTGTCAGTCGGGGAGGGGGGATTCCCCAGTTGTCAGTTGGGGAGAGATGGTCCTCAGTTGTCAGCCGGGGAGGGATGGTCCTCAGTTGTCAGCCGGGGAGGGATGGTCCTCAGTTGTCAGTCGGGGAGGGATGGTCCTCAGTTGTCAGTCGGGGAGGGATGGTCCTCAGTTGTCAGTCGGGGAGGGATGGTCCTCAGTTGTCAGCCGGGGAGGCATGGTCCTCAGTTGTCAGCCGGGGAGGGATGATCCTCTGTTGTAAGCCGGGGAGGGATGATCCTCTGTTGTCAGCCGGGGAGGGATGGTCCTCAGTTGTCAGCCGGGGAGGGATCGTCCTCAGTTGTCAGTCGGGGAGGGGGGGGAGTCCTCAGTTGTCAGTCGGGGAGGGATGGTCCTCAGTTGTCAGTCGGGGAAGGGGGAGTCCTCAGTTGTCAGTCGGGGAGGGGGGAGTCCCCAGTTGTCAGTCGGGGAGGGATGGTCCGCAGTTGTCAGCCGGAGAGGGATGATCCTCTGTTGTCAGCCGGGGAGGGATGGTCCTCAGTTGTCAGCCGGGGAGGGATGGTCCTCAGTTGTCAGCCGGGGAGGCATGGTCCTCAGATGTCAGTCGGGGAGGGATGGTCCTCAGTTGTCAGTCGGGGAGGGGGGAGTCCTCAGTTGTCAGTCGGGGAAGGGGGAGTCCTCAGTTGTCAGTCGGGGAGGGGGGAGTCCCCAGTTGTCAGTCGGGGAGGGATGGTCCTCAGTTGTCAGTCGGGGAGGGATGGTCCTCAGTTGTCAGCCGGGGAGGCATGGTCCTCAGTTGTCAGCCGGGGAGGGATGGTCCTCTGTTGTCAGCCGGGGAGGGATGGTCCTCTGTTGTCAGCCGGGGAGGGATGGTCCTCTGTTGTCAGGCGGGGAGGGATGGTCCTCTGTTGTCAGGCGGGGAGGGATGGTCCTCTGTTGTCAGCCGGGGAGGGATGGTCTTCTGTTGTCAGTTGGGGAGGGGGGAGGCATCAGTTGTCAGTCGGGGAGGGATGGTCCTCAGTTGTCAGTCGGGGAGGGGGGAGTCCCCAGTTGTCAGTTGGGGAGGAATGGTCCTCAGTTGTCAGCCGGGGAGGGATGGTCCTCTTTTGTCAGCCGGGGTGGGATGGTCCTCAGTTGTCAGCCGGGGAGGGATGGTCCTCAGTTGTCAGTCGGGGAGGGATAGTCCTCAGTTGTCAGTCGGGGAGGGGGGAGTCCTCAGTTGTCAGTCGGGGAGGGATGGTCCTCAGTTGTCAGTCGGGGAAGGGGGAGTCCTCAGTTGTCAGTCGGGGAGGGGGGAGTCCCCAGTTGTCAGTCGGGGAGGGATGGTCCTCAGTTGTCAGCCGGGGAGGGGGGAGGCATCAGTTGTCAGTCGGGGAGGGATGGTCCTCAGTTGTCAGTCGGGGAGGGATGGTCCTCAGTTGTCAGTTGGGGAGGAATGGTCCTCAGTTGTCAGCCGGGGAGGGATGGTCCTCTGTTGTCAGCCGGGGAGGGATGGTCCTCTGTTGTCAGCCGGTGTGGGATGGTCCTCAGTTGTCAGTCGGGGAGGGATGGTCCTCAGTTGTCAGTCGGGGAGGGATGGTCCTCAGTTGTCAGTCGGGGAGGGATGGTCCTCAGTTGTCAGTCGGGGAGGGGGGAGTCCCCAGTTGTCAGTCGGGGAGGGATGGTCCTCAGTTGTCAGCCGGGGAGGGATTGTCTTCATTTCTCAGTCGGGGTGGGGGGAGGCATCAGTTCTCAGTCGGGGAGGGATGGTCCTCAGTTGTCAGTCGGGGAGGGGGGAGTCCTCAGTTGTCAGTCGGGGAGGGATGGTCCTAAGTTGTCAGTCGGGGAGGGATGGTCCTCAGTTGTTAGTCGGGGAGGGATGGTCTTCAGTTGTTAGTCGGGGAGGGGGGAGGCCTCAGTTGTCACCCGGGGAGGGATGGTCCTCAGTTGTCAGTTGGGGAGGGATGGTCCTCAGTTGTCAGCCGGGGAGGGATGGTCCTCAGTTGTCAGTCGGGGAGGCGGGAGTCCCCAGTTGGGGAGGGATGGTCCTCAGTTGTCAGTCAGGGTGGGATGGTCCTCATTTGTCAGCCGGGGAGGGATGGTCTTCAGTTGTCAGTCGGGGAGGGATGATCCTCAGTTGTCAGCCTGGGAGGGATGGTCCTCAGTTGTCAGTCGGGGAGGGATGGTCCTCTGTTGTCAGCCGGGGAGGGATGGTCCTCTGTTGTCAGCCGGGGAGGGATGGTCCTCAGTTGTCAGCCGGGGAGGGATGGTCCTCTGTTGTCAGTTGGGGAGGGGGGTGTCCCCAGTTGTCAGTCGGAGAGGGATGGTCCTCTGTTGTCAGCCGGGGAGGGGTGGTCCTCAGTTGTCAGCCGGGGAGGGATGGTCCTCAGTTGTCAGTCGGGGAGGGATGGTCCTCAGTTGTCAGTCGGGGAAAGGGGAGTCCTCAGTTGTCAGTCGGGGAGGGGGGAGTACTCAGTTGTCAGTCGGGGAGGGATGGTCCTCAGTTGTCAGTCGGGGAAAGGGGAGTCCTCAGTTGTCAGTCGGGGAGGGGGGAGTCCTCAGTTGTCAGTCGGGGAGGGATGGTCCTCAGTTGTCAGCCGGGGAGGGATGGTCTTCAGTTGTGAGTCGGGGAGGGGGGAGGCATCAGTTGTCAGTCGGAGAGGGATGGTCCTCAGTTGTCAGTCGGGGAGGGATGGTCCTCAGTTGTCAGTCGGGGAGGGATGGTCCTCAGTTGTCAGCCTGGGAGGGATGGTCCTCTGTTGTCAGTCGGGGTGGTATGGTCCTCAGTTGTCAGCCTGGGAGGGATGGTCCTCAGTTGTCAGCCGGGGAGGGATGGTCCTCAGTTGTCAGCCCGGGAGGGATGGTCCTCATCAGTCGGGGTGGGATGGTCCTCAGTTGTCAGTCGGGGAGGGATGGTCCTCAGTTGTCAGCCGGGGAGGGATGGTCCTCAGTTGTCAGTCGGGGAAGGGGGAGTCCTCAGTTGTCAGTCGGGGAGGGGGGAGTCCTCAGTTGTCAGTCGGGGAGGGGGGAGTCCTCAGTTGTCAGTCGGGGAGGGATGGTCCTCAGTTGTCAGCCGGGGAGGGATGGTCCTCAGTTGTCAGTCGGGGAAGGGGGAGTCCTCAGTTGTCAGTCGGGGAGGGATGGTCCTCTGTTGTCAGCCGGGGAGGGATGGTCCTCAGTTGTCAGTCGGGGAGGGGGGAGTCCCCAGTTGCCAGTTGGGGAGGAATGGTCCTCAGTTGTGAGCCTGGGAGGGATGGTCTTCAGTTGTCAGTCGGGGAGGGATGGTCCTCAGTTGTCAGTCGGGGAGGGATTGTCTTCAGTTGTCAGTCAGGGAGGGATGGTCCTCAGTTGTCAGTCGGGGAGGGATGGTCCTCTTTTGTCAGCCGGGGAGGGATGGTCCTCAGTTGTCAGCCGGGGAGGGATGGTCCTCAGTTGTCAGTCGGGGAGGGATGGTCCTCAGTTGTCAGTCGGGGAGGGGGGAGTCCTCAGTTGTCTGACAACTGAGGACCATCCCTCCCCGACTGACAACTGAGGACCATCCCTCCCCGGCTGACAACAGAGGACCATCCCTCCCCGACTGACAACTGAGGACCATCCCTCCCCGACTGACAACTGAGCACCATCCCTCCCCGACTGACAACTGAGGACTCCCCCTTCCCTGACTGACAACTGAGGACCATCCCTCCCCGACTGTCAGGGAAGGGGGAGTCCTCAGTTGTCAGTCGGGGAGGGATGGTGCTCAGTTGTCAGTCGGGGAGGGATGGTCCTCAGTTGTCAGTCGGGGAGGGATGGTCCTCTGTTGTCAGCCGGGGAGGGATGGTCCTCAGTTGTCAGTCGGGGAGGGATGGTCCTCAGTTGTCAGTCGGGGAGGGGTGGTCCTCAGTTGTCAGTCGGGGAGGGGTGGTCCTCAGTTGACTGTCGGGGAGGGATGGTCTTCAGTTGTCAGCCGGGGAGGGGAGAGTCCCCAGTTGTCAGTCGGGGAGGGATGGTCCTCAGTTGTCAGCCGGGGAGGGATTGTCTTCAGTTCTCAGTCGGGGTGGGGGGAGGCATCAGTTCTCAGTCGGGGAGGGATGTGTTATGATTTGGTGGCCTAGGAGCAGCATGAGACGTACTCTGGAGAAGGTGGTACCTGTACTGACCGCAGACCCTGAACTTAACACCACAACTAGAAGTAGCCGTGGAATGTACCTAACACTCCCTAGACATCTCGACACAGCTGGAAGACTAAATACCTCTAGAGATAAAAAAGGGAAAACTATCTTGCCTCAGAGAAAATCCCCAAAGGATAGACAGCCCCCCACAAATATTGACTGTGAGAGGAGAGGGAAATGACATACGCAGACTGAAATCAGGATTTAGCAAAGGAGGCCACTCTAGCTAAATAGAAAGGATAGGACAGAGTACTATGCGGTCAGTATTAAAACACTAGAAAATATCCACCACAGAAAATACAAAATCTCCACATCTAACTAAAGATATTGAGGGTATATCTGCATCTCCAGAGATACCAGCTTGGCTAAACAAATCCTATACAGACCAAGCTGGACAAGACAAAACATGGAAAAGAACTGAACAATAAGGCCCACAGCATGTGGACTGCAAAAATCAAGGCCAGAACTTATCTTTGTTGAAATGAACAGCAAAGCAGGAGAGACCAGGCAGGGATGTGAATCCTCCAGGAACAATGGACAACTGGCACTGACTAAAGGGTCAAGCAAGACTAAATAGCCCAGTCAGAATTGCAAAAAGTGGACACACCTGATAAATGCTGCGATCCAGAGACAGCAGCGCTACCACTTATAACCACCGGAGGGAGCCCAAGAGCAGAATTCACAACAGTACCCCCCCTTGAGGAGGGGTCACCGAACCCTCACCAGAGCCCCCAGGCCGATCTGGACGAGCCAAATGAAAGGCACGAACCAAATCCTCAGCATGAACATCGGAGGCAACAACCCAAGAATTATCCTCCTGGCCATAACCCTTCCATTTGACAAGATACTGAAACTTCCGCCTCGAAAAACGAGAATCCAAAATCTTCTCAACCACATACTCCAACTCCCCATCAATCAACACCGGGGCAGGAGGATCAACAGAGGGAACAACGGGCACCACATATTTCCGCAACAAAGATCTATGAAAAACATTATGGATGGAAAAAGAGGCTGGAAGGGCCAAACGAAAAGACACTGGATTGATAATCTCAGAAATCCTATAAGGGCCAATAAACCGAGGCTTGAACTTAAGGGAAGAAACCTTCATAAGAACATGACGGGAAGATAACCAGACCAAATCCCCAACCCGAAGCCGGGAACCAACACACCGACGACGGTTAGCAAAACGCTGAGCCCCCTCCTGAGACAACACCAAATTGTCAACAACATGAGCCCAAATTTGCTGCAACCTGTCAACCACAGAGTCCACCCCAGGACAATCAGGAGGCTCAACCTGCCCTGAAGAAAAACGAGGATGAAAACCAGAGTTACAAAAGAAGGGTGAAACTAAGGTAGCAGAACTAGCCCGATTATTAAGGGCAAACTCGGCCAATGGCAAGAAAGCCACCCAATCATCCTGATAAGCAGACACAAAGCATCTCAAATAAGTTTCCAAAGTCTGATTAGTTCGCTCGGTTTGGCCATTTGTCTGAGGATGAAATGCGGAAGAAAAAGACAAATCAATGCCCAGCCTAGCACAGAAGGCCCGCCAAAACCTAGAAACAAACTGGGAACCTCTATCGGACACAATATTCTCCGGAATGCAATGCAAACGAACCACATGCTGAAAAAACAACGGAACCAAATCAGAAGAGGAAGGCAATTTAGGCAAAGGTACCAAATGAACCATCTTAGAAAACCGGTCACAAACCACCCAGATAACCGACATCCTCTGGGAAACCGGAAGATCCGAAATAAAATCCATAGAAATATGCGTCCAAGGCCTCTCAGGGACCGGCAAAGGCAAAAGCAACCCACTAGCGCGGGAACAGCAAGGCTTGGCCCGCGCACAAGTCCCACAGGACTGCACAAAAGAACGCACATCCCGTGACAAAGAAGGCCACCAAAAGGACCTACCAACCAAATCTCTGGTACCAAAAATCCCAGGATGACCAGCCAACACCGAACAATGAACCTCAGAAATCACTTTACTAGTCCATCTGTCAGGAACAAACAGTTTCCCCACTGGACAGCGGTCAGGTTTATCAGCCTGAAATTCCTGAAGAACCCGTCGTAAATCAGGGGAGATGGCAGAAAGAATCACCCCTTCCTTCAGAATGCCGACCGGCTCAAGGACCCCAGGAGAATCAGGCAAAAAGCTAGAAAGGGCATCAGCCTTAACATTCTTAGAACCCGGAAGATACGAGACCACAAAATCAAAACGGGAGAAAAACAGGGACCATCGGGCCTGTCTAGGATTCAGCCGTTTGGCAGACTCGAGGTAAATCAGATTCTCATGATCGGTCAAGACCACAATACTTTGCTTGGCCCCCTCAAGCCAATGTCGCCACTCCTCAAATGCCCACTTCATAGCCAACAACTCACGATTGCCGACATCATAATTGCGTTCCGCAGGCGAAAACTTTCGAGAAAAGAAGGCACACGGTTTCATCAAGGAACCATCAGAATTCCTCTGAGACAAAACGGCCCCTGCCCCAATCTCAGAAGCGTCAACCTCAACCTGAAAAGGAAGAGAAACATCCGGCTGATGCAACACAGGGGCAGAAGTAAATCGGCGTTTAAGCTCCTGAAAGGCAGAAACAGCCGCAGAGGACCAATTCGTCACATCAGCGCCTTTCTTTGTCAAATCGGTCAGGGTTTAACCACACTGGAGAAGTTGTCAATGAAACGGCAATAAAAATTAGCAAAGCCCAAAAATTTCTGAAGGCTCTTCACGGATGTGGGCTGGATCCAATCATGAATGGCCTGAACCTTAACCGGATCCATTTCTATAGATGAGGGAGAAAAAATGAAGCCCAAAAAAGAAACCTTTTGTACTCCAAAGAGGCACTTAGACTCCTTCACAAACAAGGCATTATCACGAAGGATCTGAAATACCATCCTGACTTGTTTCACATGAGACTCCCAATCATCTGAAAAAATCAAAATATCATCCAAATATACAATCATGAATTTATCAAGATAATTCCGAAATATATCATGCATGAAGGACTGAAACACAGATGGAGCATTAGAGAGTCCGAATGGCATCACAAGGTATTCAAAATGGCCTTCGGGAGTATTAAACACAGTTTTCCATTCGTCACCCTGCTTAATACGAACAAGATTATATGCCCCTCGAAGGTCAATCTTAGTAAACCAACTAGCCCCCTTAATCCTAGCAAACAAATCAGAAAGCAATGATCTTATTCAAGAGGCGATAATCAATACAGGGTCTCAAGGAGCCATCCTTCTTGGCAACAAAAAAAAAACCTGCTCCCAATGGTGAAGAAGATGGCCGAATATGCCCCTTTTCCAAAGACTCCTTAACATAGCTCCGCATGGCCGTATGTTCTGGCACAGACAGGTTGAAAAGTCGGCCCTTAGGGAACTTACAACCTGGAATCAAGTCAATAGCACAATCACAGTCCCTATGCGGTGGAAGGGAACTGGACTTGGGCTCATCGAATACATCCTGGAAATCTGACAAAAACTCAGGAATTTCAGAAGAGGGGGAGGAGGCAATTGACATCAAAGGAACGTCACCATGAACCCCCTGACAACCCCAACTAGTCACAGACATAGATTTCCAATCTAATACCGGATTATGCACCTGTAACCATGGAAACCCAGCACAATAGCATCATGCAAATTATGCAACACCAGAAAACGACAATCTTCCTGATGGGCTGGCGCCATGCACATGGTCAGCTGTGTCCAAAACTGAGGTTTATTTTTAGCCAACGGTGTAGCATCAATGCCCCTCAAAGGAATAGGACTCTGCAAAGGCTGTAAGGGGAAACCACAACGTCTGTCAAATTCTAAGTCCATTAAGTTTAGAGCGGCGCCTGAATCCACAAATGCCATGACAGAAAATGACGACAATGAGCAGATCAGGGTCACAGATAACAGAAATTTAGGTTGTACAGTACTGATAGTAACGGAACTAGCGATTCTTTTGGTACGCTTAGGGCAATCAGAAATAACATGAGTAGAATCGCCGCAGTAAAAACACAACCTATTCTGACGTCTGAATCCTTGTCGTTCAGCTCTAGACACAATCCTATCACACTGCATAGGCTCAGGACTCCGCTCGGAAGACAATGCCATAGTGTGCACAACTCTGCGCTCACGCAAGCGCCGATCAATCTGAATGGCCAGAGACATAGAATCACTCAGTCGGGGAGGGATGGTCCTCAGTTGTCAGTCGGGGAGGGGGGAGTCCCCAGTTGTCAGTCGGGGAGGGGGGAGGCATCAGTTGTCAGTCGTGGAGGGGGGAGGCATCAGTTGTCAGTCGGGGAGGGATGGTCCTCAGTTGTCAGTCGGGGAGGGATGGTCCTCAGTTGTCAGTCGGGGAGGGATGGTCCTCAGTTGTCAGTCGGGGAGGGATGGTCCTCAGTTGTCAGTCGGGGAGGGGGGAGTCCCCAGTTGTCAGTCGGGGAGGGGGGAGGCATCAGTTGTCAGTCGTGGAGGGGGGAGGCATCAGTTGTCAGTCGGGGAGGGATGGTCCTCAGTTGTCAGTCGGGGAGGGATGGTCCTCAGTTGTCAGCCGGGGAGGGATGGTCTTCAGTTGTGAGTCGGGGAAGGGGGGAGGCATCAGTTGTCAGTCGGGGAGGGATGGTCCTCTTTTGTCAGTTGGGGAGGGATGGTCCTCAGTTGTCAGTCGGGGAGGGATGGTCCTCAGTTGTCAGTCGGGGAGGGATGGTCCTCAGTTGTCAGTCGGGGAGGGATGGTCCTCAGTTGTCAGTCGGGGAGGGATGGTCCTCAGTTGTCAGTCGGGGAGGGATGGTCCTCAGTTGTCAGCCGGGGAGGGATGGTCCTCAGTTGTCAGCCGGGGAGGGATGGTCTTCAGTTGTCAGTCGGGGAAGGGGGGAGGCATCAGTTGTCAGTCGGGGAGGGATGGTCCTCAGTTGTCAGTCGGGGAGGGATGGTCCTCAGTTGTCAGCCGGGGAGGGATGGTCCTCAGTTGTCAGCCGGGAAGGGATGGTCCCCAGTTGTCAGTCGGGGAGGGATTGTCTTCAGTTGTCAGTCGGGGAGGGATGGTCCTCAGTTGTCAGTCGGGGAGGGGGGAGTCCTCAGTTGTCAGTCGGGGAAGGGGGAGTCCTCAGTTGTCAGTCGGGGAGGGGGGAGTCCTCAGTTGTCAGTCGGGGAGGGGGGAGTCCCCAGTTGTCAGTCGGGGAGGGATGGTCCTCTGTTGTCAGCCGGGGAGGGATGGTCCTCAGTTGTCAGTCGGGGAGGGATGGTCCTCAGTTGTCAGTCGGGGAGGGATGGTCCTCAGTTGTCAGTCGGGGAGGGATGGTCCTCAGTTGTCAGCCGGGGAGGGATGGTCTTCAGTTGTCAGTCGGGGAGGGATGGTCCTCAGTTGTCAGTCGGGGAGGGATGGTCCTCAGTTGTCAGCCAGGGAGGGATGGTCCCCAGTTGTCAGTTGGGGAGGGATGGTCTTCAGTTGTCAGTCGGGGAGGGATGGTCCTCAGTTGTCAGTCGGGGAGGGATGGTCCTCAGTTGTCAGTCGGGGAGGGGGGAGTCCCCAGTTGTCAGTTGGGGAGGGATGGTCCTCAGTTGTCAGTCGTGGAGGGGGGAGTCCTCAGTTGTCAGTCGGGGAGGGATGGTCCTCAGTTGTCAGTCGGGGAGGGGGGAGTCCTCAGTTGTCAGTCGGGGAGGGGGGAGTCCCCAGTTGTCAGCCGGGGGGGGATGGTCCTCTGTTGTCAGTCGGGGAGGTGGGGAGTCCTCAGTTGTCAGTCGGGGAGGGATGGTCCTCTGTTGTCAGCCGGGGAGGGATGGTCCTCAGTTGTCAGCCGGGGAGGGGGGAGTCCTCAGTCGGGGAGGGATGGTCCTCTGTTGTCAGCCGGGGAGGGATGGTCCTCAGTTGTCAGTTGGGGAGGGGGGAGTTCACAGTTGTCAGTCGGGGAGGGATGGTCCTCAGTTGTCAGTCGGGGAGGGACGTTCCTCAGTTGTCAGTCGGGGAGGGGGGAGTCCTCAGTTGTAGGTCAGGGAAGGGGGAATCCTCAGTTGTCAGTTAGGGAGGGATGGTCCTCAGGTCTACACAATTGTCTCGCCGCTATCATGGTCACGTGAGAACCAGGTTTCATCTAAGAACTACATCTCCCATAATGCATCGCGTCGGGAGTCACATGACGGAGGTTCGTGTCCGGGACATGTGACTACGGCCGCTGTGCCCGGTTGTTGTGGTGAGAGCCGAGAAGATGAACGCGGAGCGGGACTTGAGTCCCCTGACCCCGAACATCGTGCGGGCGCTGAACGACAAAATGTACGAGAAGAGGAAGGTGGCGGCGCTGGAGATAGAGAAGTGAGAGACGCCTGAGAGAGAGGGGGGGACGCGGAAGACATCTGAGAGAGGGTCGGGGGGACACGGGAGACATCTTAGAGAGGGCGGGGGGACACAGGAGACATCCAAGAGAGGGCGGGGGGGACACGGGAGACATCTGAGAGGGCGGGGGGAACACCGGAGACATCCGAGAGAGGGCGGGGGGACTTGGGAGATGCCCGAGAGAGAGAGGACAGGAGAGACACGGGAGATGCCCGAGAGAGGGTGGGGGGGACACGGGAGACATCTGAGAGACATAGGAGACGCACGAGAAAGGGGGCGGGGGGGGGGGGGGACACGGGAGATGCCAGAGAGTGCAGGGGGGGACATGGCGGACGCCAGAGAGAGGGCGGTGGGCCATGCAGACGCCGAAGAGAGAGGACTGGGGGACACTGTAGACGCCCAAGAGAGAGAGGTTGGAGTCTATAGACACGTGGGACACAGAATGGGGGGACACGAGTCACCCTGGTGGGGTTTGGATACTAGAAATTAGTAGGTGGGAATAGGGGGATAAATGGATACCCCCGGGGGTCTTTCCGTTGACCACGTCTTGATTCTGTCTCCGCAGGTTGGTGCGCGAGTTTGTGGCGCAGAATAATGCGGCGCAGATTAAACACGTCATCCTGATCCTGTCACAGGAGTTTGCGCTCTCGCAGCATCCGCACAGCAGGAAGGGAGGTCTGATCGGGCTGGCCGCCTGCTCCATCGCGCTGGGCAAGGTGAGGGCTGCGGAGGATGGTGGTGGTGGGGGGCCGGGCCTGCATTAACCCTCTCCTCTCACTGCAGGACTCGGGCCAGTACCTGCGGGAGCTCATTGAACCCGTCCTGACTTGCTTTAACGATGCGGACAGCCGGCTGCGGTACTACGCCTGCGAGGCGCTTTACAACATCGTGAAGGTGGCCCGTGGCGCCGTCCTGCCACACTTCAACGTGTTGTTTGATGGACTCAGTAAGGTAAAGAGATGGGCAGTGACCTGTGGCTCCTCCGTGTGTTGTGCTCGATCTGAGGTCACCATGGTAACAACAATAGACTTCCTGTCTTGTGTCCTCTGCCAACATGCAGTGTGAATGACTGTCACGTGATGGCGCTATGTTTTCTTTGCTCCTTTTTCTTTCCTGGGATTATTGGGATCCTGCAGGATGTGGATATTGATGGCCTTACCCTTATTGATCAGTGGGGGTCGGACACACCGGCTCTGTGGTCCGTCCGTCCCCTACTCCACAGGTCAGATCACAATCCCTTAGGGTGCGTTCACATTGCACAGTCTGCTACAGCTGGGTGTCTGAAAGTGATGCGCTCTGCCGGCACCATTACAGCCTATGGCCCCGTCAGCACAGACGCCCGAGTTCTGTTTTTCAAGGGTTCTGATTAGCAATGAGCGAGCTCGGATAAGGTGTTATAAGATGTCATCCGAGCACGGTCTGGTGCTACCCCAGTTTCTCTATCATTGGGGGACACCAGAACCATGGGGGTGTATGCTGCTGACACTAGGAGGATGACACAGTGCACAAAAAGCGTTCTCTCCTCCCCCGCAGTGTGCACTGACTGGCACTAGGATAATCAGTGTAGTTTGGTGACAGTAGGAGGTGGATCTCTTACTAGACCCATTTCTACCTCAGTTTTCGTCGTTTTCCAGTAGCGTCTCTTCTTTTTCAGTTGGATCTTTTCCTTACCTCAGGAGGGATGCAGTGTGAACAGTCACACTGTACTCTCACGTAAGAGACTATGAGTACAGCGCGTACTGCCACCCCATATCCTCATAGGTCTAGTCGGCAGGACCCTAACACAGAAGAGTGTTTAGGTGGTCCTGGCACTGTGTCCCACCCACTGGTCCACCAGAGCCTATCGATCTCCTGGAGACATGGACGTCCCACATTCCCAAGAGGCTCGGACGGCCAGTGAAGGTCTGGATGGAGAGGGACATCTCCCTTTATTCTCTCTCTGTCAGGTGCCCAGCGATGTCAGGGGAGAAAATCCGGACAAAGGAGAAGATAAACAAGAAGAAAAGCAGAAGTATGAAGATAATGAAAAGGTGGAGGAAGATCAAGATGGATGAGTTTGCTGCCCCCCTATCCCCCTAGTTTTTTTTTTTTATAGTTTTTTTGTTAGAGGGTCTGTAGTTAGAGGGGCCTTCCTTTTAGGTATATGCCGTTTTTGGTCTATAAGGAGCCTGTTTTTCTCCTTCTTTCTGGGTTACCTGACAGGCAGTCCGGGCCTCCGCGCCGCCCTCTCCTGTGTCCGGGGCCTCAGTTATTATTTTGGGACTTGTTGGCTCCAGGTCTTGATATACAGTTGTAAATGAGATTTCTTTTTGTACTCAGTAATTATGTTGCTGAATCCTTTGTTACTTGATTGTTCTGAATTTCTTTTCAATAAAAACCAGCTTAAATATAAATTTAGGACCCGGCTTCAGCGCGGCCTAGCTCCAGCAGTTAGCTCCGCCCCCTTCTCGGCATCTTTGGGCGGGCTTTTCTCCCACCCGTTGATGGCACGCCCTCTCCTACTTTTTCTGTCGGTTAGTTCTGCCCCTTCATCTCGGACATGCATTGTTCCCGGATGTCGCCGTCTCTCTCCCTCCTCTTTGCAGCCGCTAGCTCTGCTCACTTCCTTAAGCTCCGCCCACTTTCAGCCTCGCCGAGCTGGCTTTTGAAGTAAACTCCTTCTGCGCCCACTTTCTCCCTACGCGCCCTCCTCTTCCTCCCTGCAGTCGCCATTTTACTGCTAACTGGACCACTTCTCTCACTGTGGACCCTCCGGTTTCCAGACTGTCCACCAATACAGTCCTTCCTCTTCCGGATGGATCATCTTTCAAGGACACCAATGAGAGGCTCATAGAGTCCTTTGCAAGGTCAGCCTTTGAAGCATCCGCCTAGTCATTGTGCACTGCCTTTGCCTCCACCTGGGTGGCCAAGTCAATAACGGCATGGATTAATCAGCTCCATCAGGGCATTCTTTCTGGAGCCCGACTGGAGGAATTGGCCGACCTCGCGGACAAAATTGCTCATGCAGGGTAGTGCATGGTATCCGCCTCCCTGGACTGTGCTGCTCAAGGCGACCAGCAATATAGTGGCCATCCAAAGGACCGTTTGGCTTAAAGCGTGGCAGGCAGACTTATCCTGAAAGTCCCTTACCTACTTGCCTTTCCAGGGCTCCCATCTGTTTGACTCCAAGTTGGACAAAATTATTAAGGAGGGTCACTGAAGGGACGAGCTCTCTCCTTCCTCGGGCCAAGCCTTGCTGTTCTCCTTTGTCACATGAGTTTCAGTACTTTCAATGTTTCCCTTCTACAGAGGAGTTTTCCCACCAAGAGAAGCCACAGGCTCGCCAGGTAAGAAATAAGGTTTCCTTTAAATCCTCCGGGCTTTTCCGTGACTCAAGGGGTAAATCCACCAGGACCTGTCCTCGTAGATTTTCGTCCACGTGACTCATCATGGATCTTAGATTTCTGAACTGAGGAGTCCATCTTTGTTTTCTCAAGATGGAGTCTCTTCGTTCAGTAATTGCTTCCTGGGAATTGCAGGTGCTTTTGTTCCATGGAACTCTTTATCCATGTTCTTATTTCTTCAGGGCATCAGAGATTCCTTCGTTTTGCAATGGGCGGGTCCATTTTCAGTTTGTTGCCTTCCCTTTCGGGCTCTTGACCACTCCCAGAGACTTCGCAGAGACTGTGACTGGTTTTTGCACATTCTGCGGATCACAGGTTCACTGCTCTTCCCGTACCTCACCGACGTTCTCATCATGGCTCTGCCCGTCATTCTTGATTCCTTTTGTGAAGCAAGCCCCGTTCCTCCCACGTCACCAATCCGTGATGTAACTACACAGGCACAGCTCTCCAGCGCCCCCTTTGTCTCTCAGGTCAATAAGGGAACTGCACCTGAACAAATGACCGCCGGTGAGACTGCCGTTACCCACGCTGGGTATTCTAAGATTCGCAATTAGAGTAAAAGGATCAGCCCAAAATTAATTTATGATTTAATTGCCTTAAAGGGACTCTGTCACCTGAATTTGGAGGGAACAATTTTCAGCCATAGAGGTGGGGTTTTCGGCTGTTTGATTCACCCTTTCCTTATCTGTTGGCTGCATGCTGGCTGCAATATTGGATTGAAGTTCATTCTCTGTCCTACTTAGTACATGCCTGCACAAAAGGCAATCTTGCCTTGCGCAGGCGTGTACTATGGAGGACAGAGAATGAACTTCAATCCAATATTGCAGCCAGCGGGTAAGGAAAGGGTGAATCAAACAGCCGAAAACCCCGCCTCTATGGCTGAAAATTGTTCCCTCCAAATTCAGGTGACAGAGTCCCTTTAAGGGCGCACTAGGTAATTACAAGAAATATACAGTAAAAACATATCAGGAGTTACAGTCAGAGTAAAATATAACAATCACAAGACAAGGCGAGGTATAAAGCTGGAGGTCAATTTACCAGGTTGAAGGTCGCTTGTGGAAGCCGGGGGGGGGGGGGGGGGCTCAGCGTTCCGCAGGTTTAAGACTTAGTTGCCGGGCAGCCCCCAGAAAGCGTGTGCTTGCTCCCCTCTGGCTGGTTAACCCTCTCCCTTAGTTCCTTAGTTAGTCATCTTCCTCTGTTCTCCCCACTCTCCAAGTGTCCCAGCTCTTAACCCTGCTGTGTCCCTCCCCCTGTACCTGGGCGGGCTAAGAATCTCCACCCCTCAGCTTCCCTGCAAGATCTGTATCCAATATCTAATAAATGGAATAACTTCTCTCAGGATGATCGGATCAGTACACGGGCGGTACCAGCGCATGAGGTTTGTTCTGCCGGTCGCACAGGGACCAAACCCGGACCCATTCGGTCGCTGTGGGAGGCTGATCTCCATATCTCAGGTTCCAGAACTCCCACGGACCCGGGAGTTGCACTGTCAGATGCGCAATTTCTTTAGGGCGAGGGGGATATTTTTTATGAGCCTGTACCTCGGACGATGCGTCCATAATTCATGATTCCATGTTGGAGACGGTTCGACTGGAAGGCCACAATAGACGTGTATCCTGTGGCCACTTGACATGCGTGCTTTAATTGAGCCCTCAGGCACCTCCTTGTCCCCTGCTGGTGTGGCTTCCTCATTGAGCTTTGAAGTACCTTCTGCCTGCTACACTGAGCTTAATGCCATTACCATGCTAAAAGGAACTTTATTCATGAGAAAAGGTGGGGGCCAGGAGTGCTCATCTCTGCAGACCTGTGACCAGGAGACAAAATGGAGTCACGCCAATCTCTGTTAGTATGCCCGTATCCAAGATGGCGGCTGCTCCCTCATCACACCTCCCTGTTTTAGAGGGGGCATCACATTCCTGTGTTCCCCCATGCGCCCTTCCGCACCTTCTCCTTGCCGGGACAACCCATCAGCATTACCATGGTCGCTGCCTCTTCGGTGGCGAATGGTGAAGTGATACTGCTGGAGAGCGAGGCTCCCGCGTAGCAACCTCCCATTCGTCCCAGAGACCGAGTGTAACCAGCTGAGGGGGTTGTGGTCTGTTTCCACGGTGAAGTGGCGTCCGTACAAGTATGGCTGCAGACACTGCAGGGCCCATACAATTGCCAGACATTCCTTCTCCATCCATGGAATAGGCCACTTCCCTCGGCAGGAGCTTCAGGCTCAGGTACAAAATGGGGTGTTCATGTCCCGTAGTGTCGACCTGGCTGAGCAAAGCCCTGAGGCCAAAGTCGATGGCGTCGGTCTGTACTACGAACGGCCGTGCGAAGTCGGCTGCCTGTAGTATGGGAGACCTATAAAGGGCCGTTCTGAGCGCCTGGAAGGCTGTCTCGCAGGCGACTGTCCAGTCGACTGCGACGGGCAGCTTCTCCTTGGTGAGGTCCGTCAGGGGCTTGGCCAGGGTGCTATAGTGTGGAACAAACCTCCTATAGTACCCAGCAGTCCCCAAGAAGGACACCTGCTTCTTGGTCCTAGGGGAGGGCCAGGAGGTGATGGCATCCACCTTCCCGGGCTCTGGCTTCAGAGCTCCCCCACCTACCCAGTGTCCCAGGTAGTGGACCTCACTCATACCCAGCTGGCACTTTTCCTGCTTAATGGTCAACCCTGCTCTCTGGATCCGCCCTAACACCTGCGCCAAGTGCTGTAGGTGATCCTCCCAGGTGGGACTGAAGATGGCAATGTCATCCAGGTACGCGGTCGCATACCCTTCCAGTCCCACGAGCAGCGTGTTGACCATTCACTGAAAAGTGGCAGGGGCATTCTTCATGCCGAAGGGCATCACCATGGACTCGTACAGTCCAAATGGGGTGATAAAGGCAGAGCGTTCCCGTGCCTTAGGGGTCAGGGGAATCTTCCAATATCCCCTGCTCAGATCCATGATGGTCAGGTACTTGGCCCCGGCCAGCTGATCTAGCAGGTCATCGATGCGCGGCATTGGGTACGCATCGGTGACCGTCACAGCGTTGAGCCCCCGGTAGTCCACGCAGAACCGCGTAGTTAAGTCCTTTTTAGGGACGAGGACTACAGGCGAAGCCCAAGCGCTGTTGGATGCTTGGATCACCCCCAGCTTCAGCATCTCGTCTATCTCTTGGCGCTTGTGCTGCTGTACCTCGAGAGAGACCCGATATGCTGAACGCCGGATCGGGGGGTGACTGCCAGTGTCCACCTCATGGACGCCTGCCTCAGTCCTTCCGGGCAGGCTGCTGAACAGCCCCCGAAAGGGGAGTAGGGTGACCCCCAGCTGGGAACGTTGGTCCTCCCGAGAGCTGGGGGCCAACCCCCACATCCTCGATGGATCCACCCGCCTTGGCTTGGGTGAGCAGATCCAGGAGGGTTTCTACCTCCCCTTCCTAGGGGAGGTTGCACACTGCGTGGGCACAATCCTCCTGCTCATGATGTGCCTTCATCATGTTCATGTGGAAGGCCTTCCTCCTTCCACGGGCGTGGTCCAGGGTGACCAGAGAGGTGACGGCGTTGAGCTGCTGGTGCACGAGGTATGGACCCTCCCAGGCCGCCTGCAGCTTGTTTTGTGGGATGGGGACCAGTACCCACACCTTTTGATCCACCTGGTAAGTCCTCTCACAAGCATTCTGGTCGTACCACCGCTTCTGGTCAGCTTGAGCCTGGGCCATATTGTCATGCACCAGCCTTGTCAAGGCCATCATTTTGTCCCAGAAGTGCACAACATACTCAATGGCCGACACTCCAGGGGTGGCCAAATCTCCTTCCCATGCTTCCTTCACCAGGGCAAGGGGCCCCCGAACACGTCGCCCATACAGGAGCTCAAAAGGGGAGAACCCGGTTGAGGCCTGTGGAACCTCCCGGTAGGCAAATAGGTGTGGGAGATACCGCTCCCAGTCTCTCCTGTGGGAGTCGACCAACATCTTAAGCCTCTGCTTTAAGGTGCCGTTGAAGCGCTCACACAGGCCATTGGTCTGTGGGTGATACGGGCTGGCTACCAGATGTTGCACCTGTATCTGCTTACAGAGAGACTCCATCAGCTGTGACATGAACTGGGTCCCTCGGTCGGTGAGCATTTCCTGGGGAAACCCCACTCTGGAGAAGATCTCCAGTAAGGCAGTGGCCACTTTGTCATCCCCAATGGACAACAAAGCTACCGCCTCCGGGTACCGAGTGGCATAGTCCACTACCGTTAATATGAAGCATTTTCTGGAGCGGCTGGGCGTGGACAGAGGTCCAATGAGATCCACAGCCACCCTTGAGAAAGGCTCTTCAATGATGGGCAGAGTTACCAGTGGGGCTTTGGGGCGCCGCCCCGCCTTCCCTACCCTCTGACAGGTGTCACATGAACGGCAGTAGGCAATTACGGTACCTCGGTCCTCATTCCAGGCCAGTAGAAATGCTGCGCTAGCCTGGCACTGGTTTTAGCGTTCCCTAGGTGTCCGGCCATGGGAATCTCGTGTGCTATCCGCAACAATTCCGCCCTGAACGGATAGGGCACCAATAACTGTCGGTCCCTGGACCACGCCTTCGGTGAACCCTGCTGGACCATTACCCAGTACAGCCGTCCCTGGTCCCAGACCACCCGCTCACGGTCTGATTCCATGGGAGGCTGTGCTGCCTGCTCCTTGAGAGCTTTCAGGCTAGCGTCCGCTTCCAACGCTGCCTGAAATCCCTGACTCGATGTGGCGAGAATAGACGACACTGCCACATCCGCTGTCAGCTCCCCGGGATCTGTCTCCTGGCCGCTGTCTGACTCGGCAGCCACTTGGTCAGAGAGGGGGAAGCCGTCGGACCTCTACGAGGCTCCTTGGGCTCCGGCGCTCCCACTCCTGGTGACAGCGGCCACGACCGCTGTGCCCACGGGTAGCACCTGCTTCCCCCCGGCTCCTGACCAAGTCGCCAGGTCAGGCAGACTTCCCTGCACTCCTGACATCCCGGGTGTGGGGAACTCCTGCCCTGGGGTCTTACCTGGTGGCTCCTCTCCCGGGACTCCCCCTCCCCCCATGGCCGGTTCCTCTTCCTGCAGGGGGCCCTAGACTCGGCAGCCTGGATTCACTTAGGGGCCCTACACTGCCCATAGCAGCCCCTCCCTCCACCTCTGAGCTCTCCCCTACAGTCTCCTCACCTGTCCTCCCTGTGAGCCCTGTGTATGTGGTGTCAGTGCATGGATTACCCTCAGGTTTCACTCCCTCCTCCACTGTTGGAGGCACGTTCAACACATCAACATTCTCAGTAGAGTCATGACATTCTTGGGGAGCCGAACTTGGGGGTTCAGAGGCCACATACTGAGACACTAGCCGCCCCAAATCGGTCCCAAGTAATACATTGGCAGGAATATTTGACGTTACTCCCACCTCCTGCATTCCCCTCCCGGCGCCCCAGTCCAAAAACACCTTGGCGACAGGCAGCGCCGGTTCCACGCCTCCAATTCCAGAGACTGAAAGGGTTTTCCCCGGTACCAAGTCTTGAGGGGACACCACCTCAGGACGTACCAGGGTTCGTTCAGTGCCTGGTCCCGCAGTCCCATGACCGCTGAGCGGCCGATGGTGACGGGTTGGTAATTGTCCAGGGACCTCCCACCACCCCCTCCCACACATAAAACAGCGGACGGTTTCGGGGACAGGGATGGGGCCTTAAGACGCTGGGGACATACAGCCTTGAAGTGTCCCAGCTAGTTGCAGTGATGACAACGTCGGGGTTCTGCGCCTGGCCTGGAGAGGGCAGCAGGGGGGTACACCCCTTGCACTCTGGGGGCTGGGGAAACGGGCAGGATTGGGCTTACCCCCTCTCCAGGTGCTGCTGGCAGGCTTCTTCGGCTCAGGCGCCCTGTTATTGGCATACTCGTCTGCCAGGGCTGCTGTAGCAGAAGCCCCCTTCGGTTTCCGGTTACGGAGGAACTGCTGGAGGTCCTCTGGGCAGTTCCACAAGAACTGCTCCGTGACGAACAGTTCCTGGACCTCCTGGCGGGTGGTGAGCGCTAGACCCGAGGTTCAGTGCTCTGCAGCTCTCAGCAACACCCGCATGTGGTCGGTCCAGGTGTCCTTCGGGCACCGCTGCAGGCTCCGGAACTTCCTGCAGTAGGACTCCGGGGTGAGGTTGTAGTGCTGGATCAGGGCCCGCTTGATGCTGCTGTAGTCCTGCTCTGCCCCAGCAGGTAAGTCCCCCAAAACTACCAGGGACTTAACCATCAAACGGGGTCAGATATCTTGCCACTGATCCGGGGCCAGATGGTGTTGAAGGCAGGTCCTTTCAGAGGCCAGCAAGAAGGAATCCAGGTCTCCATCCTTCTCAAGCAGAGGGAAGTCCTCGGCCCGGACTTTGGAAGCCCTGGACTCTGGTGGTGCTGGGGCGTCCAGCGGGAGCCCGTGTTGAGCCATCTCCAGTCGGTGCTGGCGCTCCGCTGTTCTCTCTGCCCCTGCTTGCTCCGCTGCTTCACGGCGTTCTGCACGCTCTCGCTCCGCCGCTTCATGGCGTTCTGCACGCTCGGCCTCTGCTGCTTTCTCTGCAGCTGCCATGAGTCTCATAGGCGTCTTCATTACCCGCCTCGAGACGTGCCACTGCCGCTGCAACAAGGGCCTCTGATGTGGACAGGCTGGGGCAGGTAGTCCCTTGCCGGACTAAGCACGGGTGGCTAGCTCCTTGGGAGTCCGGGCTGAGCTCTCCCTCGCCTTGAACGGTACCATCCACCACGACCTCCTCATAGACCATAGCACTGGCCTGCTCCCTCACTGCACTCCTGGTGCCATCCGCCATCTTTGGAACCTCTGGTTACTAACACAGCTGTAACCCTGACCTTGCACACAACTTATTATATGTACACTCTGACCGTCTAGTGCTGGGCTGACCTTAAGACCCCAGCAGTGAAAGTTACTGCTGGTAGTCATTAGTGTCTGGGAGTAGGGTCCCACGCACACTATTACTCTGATCCCACACGCTGCCACCAATGTGAAGGAAGCCCCGTTCCTCCCACGTCACCAATCCGTGACGTAACTACACAGGCACAGCTCTCCGGCGCCCCCTTTGTCTCTCAGGTCAATAAGGAAACTGCACCTGAACAAATGACCGCCGGTGAGACTGCCCTGTTACCCACGCTGGGTATTCTAAGATTCGCAATCAGAGTAAAAGGATCAGCCCAAATTAATTTATGATTTAATTTCCTTAAGGGCGCACTAGGCAATTACAAGAAATATACAGTTAAAACATATCAAGAGTTAGTCAGAGTAAAATATAACAATCACAAGGCAAGGCTTAGAGGTATAAAGCTGGAGGTCAATTTACCAGGTTGAAGGTCGCTTGTGGAAGCCGGGGGGCTCAGCGTTACGCAGATCCAAGACTTAGTTGCCGGGCAGCCCCCAGAAAGCGTGTGCTTGCTCCCCTCTGGCTGGCATACCCTCTCCATTAGTTCCTTAGTCATCTTCCTCTGTTCTCACCCACTCTCCAAGTGTCCCAGCTCTTAACCCTGCTGTGTCCCTCCCCCCTGTACCTGAGCGGGCTAAGAATCTCCACCCCTCAGCTTCCCTGCAAGATCTGTATCCAATATCTAATAAATGGGATAACTTCTCTCAGGATGATCGGATCAGTACACGGGTGGTACCAGCGCATGAGGTTTGTTCTGCCGGTCGCACAGGGACCAAACCCGGACCCATTCGGTCGCTGTGGGAGGCTGATCTCCATATCTCAGGTTCCAGAACTCCCACGGACCCGGGAGTTGCACTGTCAGATGCGCAATTTCTTTATGGCGAGGGGGATATTTTTTATGAGCCTGTACCTCGGATGATGCGTCCATAATTCATGATTCCATGTTGGAGACGGTTTGACTGGAAGGCCACAATAGACGTGTATCCTGTGGCCACTTGATATGCATGCTTTAATTGAGCCCTCAGGCACCTCCTTGTCCCCTGCTGGTGTGGCTTCCTCATTGAGCTTTGAAGTACATTCTGCCTGCTACACTGAGCTTAATGCCATTACCATGCTAAAAGGAACTTTATTCATGAGAAAAGGTGGGGGCCAGGAGTGCTCATCTCTGCAGACCTGTGACCAGGAGACAAAATGGAGTCACGCCAATCTCTGTTAGTATGCCCGTATCCAAGATGGCGGCTGCTCCCTCATCACACCTTTCCTTTTCGTCTGGCTCACATTCATCCTCCATGGCATTCTCTCATCGGGTTTCCTGGTCAGGGTGACGTGCGTCTATCCGGCTAAGGCCGCCACCTTTCTTTTTGGAACACGGACTCGTGCGTATAGAGGTCCTCCAGGACAACGATTGCTTGCTGGATCTGGACTGCAACTGGAGGTTTACTGGGTCAGAACAGAGCGCCTTCTCCTGGGTTTAAGGCACTCGCTGCCTGGGCAGTGTGCGCCTCCTGGCTGTACTCGTAGGACCTCCGCCATGAAGCTCTGCAGAGCACTAATTGGTCCTCCATTCACATGTTTGCACATTTTTCAGGGACCATGCCTACACTTCGGTGGATACCGGGCAAATTCGCTGGATCCGTTTTTTTCACAAAACGACGGATTTTGACGGAAACAAAAAGACTGAAGTGTGAAAGAGGCCTTAGGTGGAAAGACCTTGCAGGCGGCAGTGGTGAGTTCTCTGACCTGAATGGAGTTTTCAGCTGTTCCCTCCCCTTGGGTACTGCTTTGGGACGTCCCATGGTTTCTTGTGTCCCCCAATGAATAGAGAAAACTGGATTTTTGGGCTACTCACCGTAAAATCTGTTTCTCGGAGCCTTCATTGGGAGACACCGCACCCTCACAAGGTTAACAGTTCTGTTTACTGTATTCTATTGTTACAGTTTGAGTTTGTGTGTTTCCTTTCTCTTTTATTTGTTGCTTCTCCTACTGCTTTCTCCCTAACGGAATATCCTAGTGCCGGTCGGTGGCGTATATACTGCGGAAGAAGAGATAACTTTTTTATGCATAGTGTCAGCAGCATACACCGCAATGGTTTCCTGTGTCCCACAATGAAGCGATAGAGAATACTGTGAGTACCCAAAAATCCTGATGTCTTCAACATATTTATCGAGCACGCCAGAGTACCCGCGACTGCACACAACACATGCAGGGATTGCCTAACAGTGATCTGCTTCCATCTGCTCAGGCAGTGGGGGCTCCATTCAGAGGATCTGGGGGCTTCTCCAGCATATGTGACTTACCTCTCTATTTGACAGCTCGCTGCAGATCCGGACCCCAATGTGAAAAGTGGCTCCGAGCTCCTGGACCGACTGCTGAAGGTTAGTGCCCATCATCATTTGGTGTGTGAGCATGAGCATAGCCCCCATGCCGTACTGGCCAGAGAAGTCATACACTGCAGACTGCATGATGAGGGTTGTACTTCTATAATGTCACTTGCTTCCTCCTTTTAGGATATTGTGACAGAAAGCAGCAAGTTTGACTTGATTGGGTTTGTCCCACTTCTGAGGGAAAGAATTTACTCCAACAACCAGTATGCCCGACAATTCATCATCTCCTGGGTGAGCAGCAAGATCCGAGAGCTCCCCTAGTGGTGGCTGCAGACAGGATCTTATTTATACAGGGAGCTCTTCCTAGTGGTGGCTGCAGACAGGATCTTATGTATCTCTGTATACAGGGAGCTCCCCCTAGTGGTGGCTGCAGAGAGGATCTCATGTATCTCAGTATACAGGGAGCTCCCCTTAGTGGTGGCTGCAGAGATCATCTTATGTATCTCTGTATGCAGGGAGCTCCCCCTAGTGGTGACTGCAGACAGGATCTTATGTATCTCTATATACAGGGAGCTCCCTCTAGTGGTGGCTGCAGACATTATCTTATCATGTATCTCTGTATACAGGGAGCTCCCCCTAGTGGTGGCTGCAGACGTTATCTTATCATGTATCTCTGTATACAGGGAACTCCCCCTAGTGGTGGCTGCAGACAGGACCTTATCGCTCATTTCTGTCACTAGTTGGGGCTTATCTGACAATATTTCTTTCCTAGATTCTTGTTCTGGAGAATGTTCCTGACATCAACTTGCTGGAGTATCTACCTGAGATTCTGGACGGTCTTTTTCAAATACTTGGAGATAACAGTAAAGAGATCCGGAAGATGTGAGTAATCTTGTCTGAGTTTTTGTCCTTTATCACATTACTTATGGGAGTGGCTGCAGACAATATATTATCCTGTATCTCTGTATACAGGGATTTCCCCCTAGTGGTGGCTGCAGACAGGATCTTATGTACCTCTGTATACAGGGAGCTCCCCCTAGTGGTGGCTGCAGGCAGAATCTTATCATGTATCTCTGTATACAGGGAGCTCCCCCTAGTGGTGACTGCAGACAGGATCTTATGTACCTCTGTATACTGGGAGCTCCCCCTAGTGGTGGCTGCAGGCAGGATCTTATCATGCATCTCTGTATATAGGGAGCTCCCCCTAGTGGTGACTGCAGACAGGATCTTATCATGTATCTCTGTATGCAGGGAGCTCCCCCTAGTGGTGGCTGCAGACAGGATCTTATCATGCATCTCTATATAGGGAGCTCCCCCTAGTGGTGGCTGCAGACAGGAGTTTATCATGTATCTCTGTATACAGGGAGCTCCCCTAGTGGTGGCTGCAGACAGGATCTGATCATGTATCTCTGTATACAGGGAGCTCCCCCTAGTGGTGGCTGCAGACAGGATCTTATCATGCATCTCTATATAGGGAGCTCCCCCTAGTGGTGGCTGCAGACAGGATCTTATCATGTATCTCTGTATACAGGGAGCTCCCCTAGTGGTGGCTGCAGACAGGATCTTATCATGTATCTCTGTATACAGGGAGCTCCCCCTAGTGGTGGCTGCAGACAGGATCTTATCATGTATCTCTGTATACAGGGAGCTCCTCCTAGTGGTGGCTGCAGACAGGATCTTATCATGTATCTCTGTATACAGGGAGCTCCCCCTAGTGGTGGCTGCAGACAGGATCTTATCATGCATTTCTGTATACAGGGGCCTTAGTGTTAAAGGAATTTTTCATTACTCGGTGTTGATGTCCTTTCATTGGAATAGGCCGTTATCAATTATATTGCCTCACTTGTCTAATCATACCCCGCGGCTCCGGTCGGCCATACTGGTCCTGTAGAGATGATGTCACCCCCTTCGTTCTTGAGACCTTAGGAGTTTTTTATTTTTGTAGACATTCCCTTTCAGCTTTTCTATCACTGTTCGTCCATGTGACCCCTGTCCTCCGGCAGCATTGCAGGCTCCACTGAGTTAGGCCATGTTATTTGACGCTTGTTCTCAGGAGGATGATGGGTGTAGTGGTGCATGGGCCCCTAAGAGCTCCTTGAGCTGTGGCTGTTGCTCCTGCAGGTGTGAGGTGTCTCTGGGCGAGTTCCTGAAGGAGATTAAGAAGATGCCAGACAGTGTTAAGTTTGCAGAAATGGCCAATATTCTGGTGATCCACTGCCAGTCGTCAGGTGAGTGCCATCTCGCCCCGTCCTGGCTCTGGATGTGGGCGGCAGTGACGACTGTCTCCCACGATGTCCCTGTTGACAGATGACCTGATCCAGCTGACGGCCATGTCCTGGATGCGGGAGTTCCTGCAGTTGGCCGGCAGAGTGATGCTTCCATATTCCTCCGGCATCCTGACCGCCGTGCTGCCATGTCTGTCGTACGACGATCGGAAGAAGAGTATCCTTTGTGGCGTACCGCACCCTGCTGTTCATGCATGATGCCTTCTCCTCCTGCGTCTTCCTTACATCTTGTCACTCCAGGTATTAAGGAGGTGGCCAATGTGTGCAACCTGAGCCTGATGAAGCTGGTGACCCCAGAAGATGATGAGAGTGATGACACAAGTCAGTTGCCAAGTCAGGAAGAGCTGCCATCTTATCAAGAGGCTACTGACCATGGTGAGCCCCCTATAGATGTGAGCGTTAGCCGGTGCCCCGGTGGAGCTCCGCACCTCTAACGAGATGTCCACTCTGATGATATTTGTGCTCATCTTATACTTGAAGCCAAAAACATAGAAATCCCTTAAAACTCAATATTTTATTTGATGTATTCTAAAATAGAACAACAAACGGGTCACAAAATAAAACTAGATGGGTATTTCCTGAAGGAACTACAGATAGTGCTTTGGAATGGTGCCCGGGCTGCCCCTGCAAGACTTTCACACTTAGGTGCCCCTCAGGCGCTGGTTTGGTAGTTGTAGCCCCTCAGGGTTGAGGCCACTCTGGGTCCGATTTGGTGGCCCGGGTCACTCTGGGTCCGATTTGGTGGCCCGGGTCACTCTGGGTCCGATTTGGTGGCCCGGGTCACTCTGGGTCCGATTTGGTGGCCCGGGTCACTCTGGGTCTGATTTGGTGGGCCGGGTCACTCTGGGTCCGATTTGGTGGGCCGGGTCACTCTGGGTCCGATTTGGTGGGCCGGGTCACTCTGGGTCCGATTTGGTGGGCCGGGTCACTCTGGGTCTGATTTGGTGGCCCGGGTCACTCTGGGTCTGATTTGGTGGGCCGGGTCACTCTGGGTCCGATTTGGTGGGCCGGGTCACTCTGGGTCCGATTTGGTGGGCCGGGTCACTCTGGGTCCGATTTGGTGGGCCGGGTCACTCTGGGTCCGATTTGGTGGGCCGGGTCACTCTGGGTCCGATTTGGTGGCCCGGGTCACTCTGGGTCCGATTTGGTGGCCCGGGTCACTCTGGGTCCGATTTGGTGGCCCGGGTCACTCTGGGTCCGATTATACCCTATGAGGAAATTTCCCTATTGAACCGCATTGAGACAATGCTTTCCAATGAGGGGAAAACAATTTTCAAACGCAAATTGCGCCAAAACTACAAATCCGATCGACACAAAAAATACTTAGCACACCTCTCGTGGACGCTGGCTTCGAAATGACACCTCACTGGAGTCTGTGCGTTCAGCGGTTCGGGCCGCATTAATTGCGGAAAAAAGCCTAATAATAATAAGAAGAACTAGATGGGTATTTCCTGAAGGAACTACAGATAGTGCTTTGGAATGGTGCCCGGGCTGCCCCTGCAAGACTTTCACACTTGGGTGCCCCTCAGGCGGTCCGATTTGGTGGGTTGGGTCAATCTGGGTCTGATTTTGTGGGCGGGGTAAATCTAGGTCCGATTCGGTGGGCGGGGTCACTTTTGGTCCGATTCTGTGGGCGCGGCCACTCTGGGTCCGATTCGGTGGGCTGAGCCACTCTGGGTCTGATTTGGTGGGCGGGGCACCTTAGGGACCAATTTGGTGGGTGGGGTCACTCGGTCCGATTTGGTGGGCTGGGCACCTCAGGGTCTCATTTGGTGGGCTGGGCACCTCAGGGTCCGATTTGGTGGGTGGGGTCACTCTGGGTCCGATTTGGTGGAAGGGGTCACTCTGGGTCTGATTTGGTGGAAGGGGTCACTCTGGGTTCGATTTGGTGGGCGGAGCCACTCTGGGTCCGATTTGGTGGGCGGGGTCACTCTGGGTCCGATTTGGTGGGCGGGGTCACTCTGGGTCCGATTTGGTGAGCCGGGCCCCTCGGGGTCCGATTTGGTGAGCGGGGTAATCTACTATATAATTGTCTAAGGGCACTTCCGTCTTTCTGTCTCACAACACCGCTACGTCATCATCTCATGAGACCGCAATGCACTCTTGGGACCGGAGCGCGCAACAAGCATCGGGTACCGGCCACTCCAGGTGCAACAAGCATCGTGTACCGGCCGCTCTAGGAGGTGCAACAACCATCAGATACCGGCCGCTCCAGGAGGTGAGTATGTAACTTTTTTATTTTAATTCTTTTTTTTTTTTTTAACAGGGATATGCAGTATACTATGTGACTGGACAATATACTACGTGACTGGGCAGTATAACTACGTGGCTCTGCGCTGTATACTGCGTGGCTCTGCGCTGTATACTGCGTGGCTCTGCGCTGTATACTACGCGGCTCTGCGCTGTATACTACGCGGCTCTGCGCTGTATACTGCGCGGCTCTGCGCTTTGTACTGCGCGGCTCTGCGCTATATACTGCGTGGCTCTTCGCTGTATACTACGCGGCTCTGCGCTGTGTACTGCGCGGCTCTGCGCTGTGTACTGCGCGTGTCCGTGCTGTGTACTGCGTGTGTCTGCGCTGTATACTGCGCGGCTCTGCGCTGTGTACTGCGCGGCTCTGCACTGTGTACTGCACGGCTCTGCGCTGTATACTGCGGGGCTCTGCACTGTATACTGCGGGGCTCTGCGCTGTATACTACGCGGCTCTGCGCTGTATACTGCGCGGCTCTGCGCTGTATACTGCGTGGCTCTACGCTGTGTACTGCGCGGCTCTGCGCTGTATACTGCGCGGCTCTGCGCTGTATACTGGGCGGCTCTGCGCTGTGTACTGCGCGGCTCTGCGCTGTATACTGCGCGGCTCTGCGCTGTATACTGCACGGCTCTGCGCTGTATACTGCGCTGCTCTGCGCTGTGTACTGCGCGGCTCTGCGCTGTGTACTGCGCGGCTCTGCGCTGTGTACTGCGCGGCTCTGCGCTGTGTACTGCGCGGCTCTGCGCTGTGTACTGCGCGGCTCTGCGCTGTGTACTGCGCGGCTCTGCGCTGTGTACTGCGCGGCTCTGCGCTTTACACTGCGCGGCTCTGCGCTTTATACTGCGCGGCTCTGCGCTGTATACTGCGCGGCTCTGCGCTGTATACTGGGCGGCTCTGCGCTGTGTACTGGGCGGCTCTGCGCTTTACACTGCGCGGCTCTGCGCTTTATACTGCGCGGCTCTGCGCTGTATACTGCGCGGCTCTGCGCTGTATACTGGGCGGCTCTGCGCTGTGTACTGCGCGGCTCTGCGCTGTATACTGCGCGGCTCTGCGCTGTATACTGGGCGGCTCTGCGCTGTGTACTGCGCGGCTCTGCGCTGTATACTGCGCGGCTCTGCGCTGTATACTGCGCGGCTCTGCGCTGTATACTGCGCGGCTCTGCGCTGTGTACTGCGCGGCTCTGCGCTGTGTACTGCGCGGCTCTGCGCTGTGTACTGCGCGGCTCTGCGCTGTGTACTGCGCGGCTCTGCGCTGTGTACTGCGCGGCTCTGCGCTGTGTACTGCGCGGCTCTGCGCTGTGTACTGCGCGGCTCTGCGCTGTGTACTGCGCGGCTCTGCGCTTTACACTGCGCGGCTCTGCGCTTTATACTGCGCGGCTCTGCGCTGTGTACTGCGCGGCTCTGCGCGGTATACTGCGCGGCTCTGCGCTCTGTACTGCGCGGCTCTGCGCTGTGTACTGCGCGGCTCTGCGCTGTATACTGCGCGGCTCTGCGCTGTGTACTGCGCGGCTCTGCGCTGTGTACTGCGCGGCTCTGCGCTGTGTACTGCGCGGCTCTGCGCTGTGTACTGCGCGGCTCTGCGCTGTGTACTGCGCGGCTCTCCGCTTTATACTGCGCGGCTCTGCGCTGTGTACTGCGCGGCTCTGCGCTGTGTACTGCGCGGCTCTGCGCTTTATACTGCGCGGCTCTGCGCTGTGTACTGCGCGGCTCTGCGCTGTGTACTGCGCGGCTCTGCGCTGTGTACTGCGCGGCTCTGCGCTGTGTACTGCGCGGCTCTGCGCTGTATACTGCGCGGCTCTGCGCTGTGTACTGCGCGGCTCTGCGCTTTGTACTGCGCGACTCTGCGCTTTGTACTGCGCGACTCTGCGCTGTGTACTGCGCGGCTCTGCGCTGTGTACTGCGCGGCTCTGCGCTGTGTACTGCGCGGCTCTGCGCTGTGTACTGCGCGGCTCTGCGCTGTATACTGCGCGGCTCTGCGCTGTGTACTGCGCGGCTCTGCGCTGTGTACTGCGCGGCTCTGCGCTTTATACTGCGCGACTCTGCGCTTTGTACTGCGCGGCTCTGCGCTGTGTACTGCGCGGCTCTGCGCTGTGTACTGCGCGGCTCTGCGCTGTGTACTGCGCGGCTCTGCGCTGTGTACTGCGCGGCTCTGCGCTGTGTACTGCGCGGCTCTGCGCTGTGTACTGCGCGGCTCTGCGCTGTATACTGCGCGGCTCTGCGCTGTGTACTGCGCGGCTCTGCGCTGTGTACTGCGCGGCTCTGCGCTGTGTACTGCGCGGCTCTGCGCTTTATACTGCGCGACTCTGCGCTGTGTACTGCGCGGCTCTGCGCTGTGTACTGCGCGGCTCTGCGCTGTGTACTGCGCGGCTCTGCGCTGTGTACTGCGCGGCTCTGCGCTGTGTACTGTGCGGCTCTGCGCTGTATACTGCGCGGCTCTGCTCTGTGTACTGCGCGGCTCTGCGCTGTGTACTGCGTGGCTCTGCGCTTTATACTGCGCGACTCTGCGCTTTGTACTGCGCGGCTCTGCGCTGTGTACTGCGCGGCTCTGCGCTGTGTACTGCGCGGCTCTGCGCTGTGTACTGCGCGGCTCTGCGCTGTGTACTGCGCGGCTCTGCGCTGTGTACTGCGCGGCTCTGCGCTGTGTACTGCGCGGCTCTGCGCTGTGTACTGCACGGCTCTGCACTGTATACTGTGTGGCTGTGCAATATACTACGTGGACATACATATTTTAGAATACCCGATGAGTTAGAATCGGGCCACAGTCTAATAATCATAAGACTACAGATAGTGGTTTGGAATTGTGCTGTACTGTCACTTTAAGAGCTGATATTATCTGACAAAACTTGTGACCTGGTGAGCTGATGTAGACTTCATAGGAGTTGGCATAGTAACTGTGTCTGACTGCGCATATCAATCAGCTAATCAGCCAGGTGGCAGTTATTTTTAGAAATTGCCTCAGAAACCAGCCCATTATAAACGTATGGGACAATTTCCCTATTGAAACGCATTGAAAGACTTTTTTCAAACACAAATTGCGCAAAAACTACAAATCCGATCGGCACGAAAAATACTTAGCACACCTCTCAGGAACGCTGGCTTCGAAATGACACCTCACTGGAGTCTGTGAGTTTAGCGGTTCGGGCCGCATTACGTGCGGACTGAATAATAAGAATAAGAAGAAGTTTACCACGGTGGAATAACAGTATAGTGCTTTGTTCCAAAGCACTATAATAAGAAAAAGTTTACCACGATGGAATAACAGTATAGTGCTTTGTTCCAAAGCACTATAACTAAACCATAATAAAAATCTACGTTTCCCCATCACTAGGTGTGCCGTGCAGCGGAGGTTGGCACCCTAATGTAGATGAGACATGGCGCCCCGCTCCACGGCGGCTGTCCCTGCGTAGCCTGGAGATCCCTGCGATAACCCTACAAGTAGGGAACAACATTTAGTATATGGACTGTTGTCTCCTTACTAGATAGATACGGGGGAGTGAAATAACAGCCGAGTCCTTAAAGAATCCATCTTAGACTTGATGCTGTACCGTGCACTTTTTTGTCTTATTTTTCATCTTTTCCGCAGGATGTGATGGTCGCACCGTACGGTACAGCATCAAGTCTAAGATTAAAATGAAATAGTGAGTTTTAAGGGTTTTCTATGTGTTTGGCTTATTCATGACCGGAGTACGATTGCTATACACTGATGAGTTCATCTTATACTTTCCCCATGGTGCTAAATCTTCCACTCTCCCACCGGTGCTGCGGCGGTGCTTCCGTCTTCACAGGGGTCAGTCATTCCCCCATAATCCAGCACCACAGGGGTTACTTCATTCACTGACAACACAAAATCAAGTGTTACTGACGCTGCTCCAATCTTCTCATAGCTTTTCTTTTTGTATTGTGTTGGGTTGCTGACTGGATAGGTTTGTTGTATGTCACCTCTGGCGATGTGGCCAATCGGCTGCGTGGCACCTCTGGCGATGTGGCGAGTCGGCTGCGTGGCACCTCTGGCGATGTGGCCAATCGGCTGTTTGGATGAATTGGATGCATCTTTCATCCACAGTGTAGCAATTGTCCAGGGAATGGTCTGGCTTTTCATGCGGCGATTGATTGTTTTGCTTCTTTCCAGGAACTCCTGATACAGACAACGACTCCACTCTGGACAGCATCAGCTTGTTTGCACCCAGAAGGTGAGCGGTTAATGACACAAGCATCCAGCACTTGGCTGGGTTCATGCCCCTTCAGTACTGTCTGCTGGCCAGGAGGTGGCAGTGAGAGCCGTAGTTTTCTGCCTGTGGTCGGGTCTGGATTCCTCATGGTTTGGTCTCGCTCTTCACCATTATTACTGTGGATGAGGCCGGAGAGCAGTCACTTGCCCCGTCCATCATCCTCCTCCTTACATACCGAAATCTGCTCCGTCTCCAGATGGGTGCACGATTCAGGCGCAGAATATCTGGGCTCGTCCTTCCCTCCATGGCTGCAGGGGGTACAGAGGCTCAGTCTGTACAGCTCCCATCACCACTGTCGCTGATCCCGTCCTCGGCTCCTGACTTCACAGCTGATTCTGCAGATCCGTGAGGAAAGCACAGAATAATGCAGCTTCCTAATAGACGTCTGTATATGTCTGCTTGCTGTCAGTGCATAGGAACATTCTAACATTCAGGGGCTGGAAACCTGTCCTTCTCACACAGCTGAGGGTTTGTTACAAGTTATCAGTATCCTCTCACATTATTTAGTGATTGTCTGGATTGAATACAATAGTAACAAACCTTCAGCTGTGAGAGAAAATGACTGGAAAGTGCAAGTAGCAGGAAGGAGGAGGAAGGTCATTGTCTCAGCCCCAAGGCGGCCTGTGACTTGTGCCATGCCCTGGAGAGGTCAGGACCACCCGAGGACCCAGCACACACAGGACCCCCGGCCAGGGGGATCACAGGTTCTGCACCAGAGGGAGTGTAACAAACCCCCAGCTCTGACACACATTAGGTCTGTATTTAGCCTCTGAATGAAAGACTGTTTCCATCTGGTGGCAGCAAGCAAAGATATTACCCATGTGTATGTGCTCCAGCCTGCAGAGCCTTCTGCTACAGAGAGTGGCGTCCTACTCCGCCAGAATGGGGGCGCGGGGGGCACGCGAGGCTCTGCCAGTGAGTGATGTGAGCGGCTCCGCGCCCCATACACAGGACTCCCCAGGATACGCAGCGCTGGCCCCTGTACTGCATCCTCACTCTTTGCTACTTGGTGGTCCGCAGTTCCACTGCCGCAGCTGTGACCCTTAACCTGGACGGAATCGTGCAAGTCCTAGACCGCTACCTCCATGAGCCCAGCACAGGCATGATGACCCGGATCTGTGTGCTGAAGTGGATCTATCACCTGTACATCAAGACCCCCCGCAAGGTGCGTACCCCAATATTCAGGCACCTATATACAGCTGTATACCCCTCCCCTTATGTGCTGGGCGGCAGGATAAAGACACTATACATGCTTGGTGTACATGGGGGGCACAGACACTATAGGGGGCACAGACACTATAGGGGGCTCCAGTCATTCTCACCCTTTTCTGTCTTGCTGCAGATGTTTCGTCACACTGATCTCCTGTTCCCCATCTTGCTGAAGACTTTGTCTGATGAGTCTGATGAGGTAAGTAGTCCGCTCTGGAGGTGTTATACCCTTTGGGGGGCAGCATGACTTTCATCTGCATCCTGCAGCGCCCCCTGCTCTCTGTGCTGGTATCTGGCAGTGCCCCCACCTGTCTGTGCCGGTATCTGGCAGCGCCCCCTGCTGTTTGTGCCAGTATCTGGAAGCGCCCCCTGCTGTTTGTGCCGGTATCTGGCAGCGCCCCCTGCTGTCTGTGCCGGTATCTGGCAGCGCCCCCTGCTGTCTGCCGGTATCTGGCAGCGCCCCCTGCTGTCTGTGCCGGTATCTGGCAGCGCCCCCTGCTGTCTGTGCCGGTATCTGGCAGCGCCCCCTGCTGTCTGTGCCGGTATCTGGCAGCGCCCCCTGCTGTCTGTGCCGGTATCTGGCAGCGCCCCCTGCTGTCTGTGCCGGTATCTGGCAGCGCCCCCTGCTGTCTGTGCCGGTATCTGGCAGCGCCCCCTGCTGTCTGTGCCGGTATCTGGCAGCGCCCCCTGCTGTCTGTGCCGGTATCTGGCAGCGCCCCCTGCTGTCTGTGCCGGTATCTGGCAGCGCCCCCTGCTGTCTGTGCCGGTATCTGGCAGCGCCCCCTGCTGTCTGTGCCGGTATCTGGCAGCGCCCCTGTCATGAATCCACACTGCTGCCACCAATTTGTCACGAGTCACACCGTGACCGTCACACCTACGTCACGGATCGGGGTGACTTTAGGCCAACAGACGGCTATCACATGTGCAGGGGGGCTTATCTTAGTTATCCCTCCACTGCTACCATGTGATGAAAAAACACACACAAGGTTATTGACCTCTTGTTTTACAGCAGGGGCTTATTTTACGTATCCCACTGCTCTTCAAAATACCACGAACTGCAGGGATTTATATATATCCCGCTTTACAGTTCCACTTGAGAACTTGCAGCTCTCTGGCGCCCCCCTTACCCTCAGGTCAGATTAGGTACTGCACCTAGAGTAACTAGTCGCCGGAAAGGCTGCCTGCTATGTACTGGCTATTGGGCACGCTGCAGCGAGGCGATATAACTACTCCCACTCAGGCAGGAACAATAATTATCAACGCCGCAGTCGCTACAACGACTCCCAAAGGCACAGCACACAGTATGCTGCCACCAGCTTCGATTAAACGGGTCCGAAGCTAACCCAAAACAGTAGAGTAACTCCCTTCAGAAGCCTTAGGGTACTTTTTAGAGCATGAAGAACGAATCTAGTATTTTAAATATTTTACTCCATTAAAGATTAAGGCAGTGTTTATAAAAAGGTATAAAAGATGTTACAAAATGAGACAATTGAAAAATGTACAAGGTAATTATAAAACAAAGGGATTAAATGAGAAAAGGTAACACTCACATGTTCTCAGGACATTGCAGGCAACCAGGCTAGTGGGTGGAGTTCCCATATGTCCCAATGCATCAGAACTGGCAGTCAGGACTCCTCAGATAAGACTCAGACAGACTCACAGACTCTGGAGGCTGGGTAAAGTGGAGTCACTTAAATAACCACAGCCTTGTGACATCACGAACAGGGCTGGCTTCTTCAGACCCTCCTATCTCTTCAGTCTTAAGGCCCCGTCTCACATAGCGAGATCGCTAGCGAGATCGCTGCTGAGTCACAAGTTTTGTGACGCAACAGCGACCTCCATAGCGATCTCGCTATGTGTGACACGTACCAGCGATCAGGCCCCTGCTGCGAGATCGCTGGTCGTGTCGGAATGGCCTGGACCTTTTTTTGGTCGTTGAGGCCCCGCTGACATTGCTGAATCGGTGTGTGTGACACCGATCCAGCGATGTCTTCACTGGTAACCAGGGTAAACATCGGGTTACTAAGCGCAGGGCCGCGCTTAGTAACCCGATGTTTACCCTGGTTACCAGCGTAAATGTAAAAAAAAACAAACACTACATACTCGCCTTCTGATGTCCGTCAGGTCCCTTGCCGTCTGCTTCCTGCTCTCACTGACTCCCGGCCGTACAGTGAGAAGTGAGAGCACAGCAGTGACGTCACCGCTGCGCTCTCAGTGTACGGCGGCTCAGTCAGAGCAGGAAGCAGACGGCAAGGGACCTGGACACCGAAAGGCGAGTATGTAGTGTTTGTTTTTTTTGGTAACCAGGGTAAACATCGGGTTACTAAGCGCGGCCCTGCGCTTAGTAACCCGATGTTTACCCTGGTTACCGGGTGCTGCAGGGGGACTTCGGCATCGTTGATGACAGTTTCAACGATGCCGAAGTCGTTCCCCTGATCGTTGGTCGCTGGGGAGAGCGGTCTGTGTGACAGCTCCCCAGCGACCACACAGCGACTTACCAACGATCACGGCCAGGTAGTATCGCTGGTCGTGATCGTTGGTAAATCGCTTAGTGAGACGGGGCCTTCAGTAAATTTAACACAAGTTTGTCTAATGCCTGTATCTCCGCTACAGAACATGTCAGAATCATAACACACCCAGCATTCATCTTGTATTAACATTGGCGTTCTAATGAGACTAAATTTGAGGGGTTTTTTCAGTAAATATATTTATTGAAATTTTAAACAGGAAAAACAATAAAAAGAATCATTACAATGTCCAGAGCTATACATTACGTCTCTGAGAACACAGCACAAGTGTAGTTGAACAAGGACTCTGGCACATAAAGGGTACATGCTTCTCATCTTGAGAATCACCTCGGGACATGGACCTTCTATACAGAATACAGAACCTGTAAGAAAAGCAATTGTAGAGATAGGAGAAAAGGAAAGAAAGAGAAAAAGAGAGAAGAAAAAAGGGGGGGAATGGGAGTAAGGAGGGAGACGGAAGGGGGGGGGGGTTAAGGAAGACCCAGCAATGTACACGCCCACGTATTGAGAATTATAACTATGTACGCAGCCAAGTCAGGAATCCCATGCTCTCCTTGAAGGATTGCCAGAGGAACCAGGTGCGTCCCTGGTCATATGCAGCATCACCCGCCACCAGCGACTCCAGATGATGTAATCTATCCATTTCAGCTATCCATTCCTCTGTGGAGGGGACCTAAGTGGACCTCCAATGTCGGGGAATAACTGCCCTGGCAGCTATTAGGCAAAATCTCAGGATCCCCTTTTTAACGGAAGCTATCGAACTGGGTATCAGGGACAGTAGGGCCATTTGGGAGGAGGGTTCGTGGCGGACCCCAGTCATCAAGTGAAAGGCATCGAAGACTGAGTTCCAGAAGGGTTGCAGGGGACCACAGGACCACCAAACATGAAGCATAGAGCCCGTGGCGGAGCCACATCTCCAGCAGGCGTTCGAGATCTCCGGGTTAATCCTGTGGAGAAGGGTGGGACACCTATACCAGCGTGTCAGTAATTTATAATTCCTCTCCTGCGCCTGACTGGACATCGTCATCTTATGTGCAAGAGTGAAGATTTTCAGACTATCCGCCTCAGAAAAGGTGATCCCCAGGTCCCTCTCCCAAGCCTCCATAAATCCAAGCGTAGTAGGGGGAAGTGAATTCAAGACCAGGCCATAGAGCACCGAAACCACGCGGGAGGGACCTTCGGTAGGGAGCATCAGGGACTCAAATGGCATCAGCGCCCCAATCGGCACACTGGAAAGAAAGCTCCGCAATTTCAGAAACTCTAGCCAGGACAGCGGTGTTGTAAGACCAGAACCTCGTAACCCCAGCACGCCGGAGAGCCCCGCAAGCTTATCCTTCACCTGACCCAGTCCCACCCCATCAAGTCATGACCAACACAGATACATAGATTGCTGGGGGAAAGGCCGGATTGTCAAAAAGGGGACTCAGTCTGCTCAATCGGGAAGTCAGGCGTAATTTCACATAGGATCTATCCCAAAACCTCAAAACAATCTGTGTGAGTGGAGCAAAACTCGACACAGGTGGGCGTCCGGTCCCCCCCAGCCAAGGCAGCCAGTACAAAGAAAAGGGCGATAAAAGTGTCTCCAGGAGCACCCACTGTTTATGAGCATCACCGAACCTCCAGTCGACAATCCTAGAGATCAAGACTGCCTGATAATAACGTTTAAAATCAGGAAGGCCTACCCCCCCTTTAGTCTTGGGTCTCACACTGAGAATCGAGTCCGCGGCTTCTTAGTTCCCCAAATAAAGCTATTGATGGCCGACTGCAGGCGCCTGAAAAAGCAATCCGGAACCTGCACTGGAGCAGTCTGAAAGAGATAGAGGAACCGTGGTAAAATATCCATTTTGACCACTCCCACCAGTCCGAACCAAGATAGCTGAGGTGTGCCATACCGTTTAAGGTCTGAGATAATTTTCTGCAGGAGCAGGACGTAGTTCAGAGCATATGTTGCGCTAATGTCAGCAGGTATTAAGACTCCTAAATATTTTAAGGCGTCGGTCTTCCACTTAAAAGAGAAGGATGCCTGGAGCTGAGAGACTAGACCATCAGGCAGGGAGATACTGAGCGCCTCCGTCTTGGAGTAGTTGACTTTAAAGTTTGAAACCTCCCCGAACCTACGGAACTCTCGGAGGAGTACAGGAAAAGCCACGGTCGGGTTGGTAATGTACAGCAATAAATCATCCGCATACAGGGATATCTTAAACTCATGTTGGCCAATCCGCAGACCCTCAGTATCAGGTGTCTTCCGTAATGCCACTGCCAGATGCTCCATCGCAAGGATATAAAGTAAAGGGGAAAGGGGGCAACCCTGACGGGTCCCATTTCTTATGTCAATGGGCAGAGAAAGGGTGCCGTTCACTCTTAAGACGGGCCGTAGGCCTATGGTACAGAGCAAAAATCCTCTCCAACATGTTAGGTCCCACTCCCAGTTGCTTCAGAGAGGCGCACAGGAAGGTAAAATCAAAGGAAACCTTATATAAGGTTTCCTTTGATTTTGCTTAGTTTTTTGAACCTTAGTTGAACATTCTACTTAGTTTTTTGCGCACAGGAAGGTCCAGCCTAGGCGATCAAACGCCTTCTCAGCGTCAATAGATAATAAACATGCTGGTACCCCTCCTGTGCGCATGTACGAGGTCAGAAGCAACGTCTTCACCGTGTTATCCCTGGCCTCCCTGTGCGGCACAAAGCCCACCTGATCACTATGGATGGACCCAGGTAGAATAGGGTTCAGTCTACCAGCTAACACTTTCGCGAACACCTTCACATCCACATTAATGAGGGATATGGGCCTATAGCTTGCACACAATAGGGGATCTTTTCCCGGTTTAGGAATCACGGTGATTGTGGCCATCAACTTTTGGGGGGCAAAGGGGCAGCTGGCCGAGATGGAGTTAAACAGTTTGGTCATGAAGGGGACCAGAGAATTCGCATATAACTTATAGAAGGCGGCGGAGAATCCGTCAGGACCAGAGCTTTTACCATTAGCCAAAGATGTTATCGTGTCTAAAACCTCCTGTTCCGAGAGAGGACTCTCCAGGGCCTCAGACTCCTCCACCGACATAGGCGGGAGCTTAGTGTCCTGGATGTAGTCGTCCACCCGTGCTTGAAACTCGGAAGGGAACATATCAGACAACGGGCCGCTTAAATTGTAGAGAGAGTCGTAATATGCTCTGAATGAGTCCACAATCTCAGGAAAATGGACCAGTTCACCCGTAGCAGACCTCACGGTATGGATATAAGTGGTGGGGGCACGGGGGTGCAAAAACCTCGCTAGAGCTCTCCCGGGTTTATCAGAGTACTTGTACAGAAATTTATGAAAGCGGTCCCTCTGTCGTGCTAACGTCGTGTCCAACAAGGCACTAAACTCACAGCGTGCCCGGAGGAGATCAGCCAGCACCCCAGCATCTCTAGTCCGTCTATGATCCAACTCCAGAGTTTGGATACGAGTCAACAAACCCACAATGTTAGTCTCCCTTTCTCTCTTCAACCGGGCCCCCTGTTGTATAAATACTCCCCGTATAACTCATTTCAAAGCCTCCCATTGGTACGGGATGGCCGTGGGGTCATGCTTGTGAAAATCTAGAAAGTCCAAGATTGCTGTTCGCACCGCCGCCTGACACGTTAGATCTCCAAGGAGACCAGGGTTTAAGGACCAGGTCCATTCTCTCGGAGAAAGGCTCGGCAGCCGGAGGGAGAGCAAAACTGGGGCATGGTCTGACCACAACATCGTGTCAATGTCAGACTTTGGGTCAAGAGACAGGAGCCCGTGGCTGATCAAAAAATAATCCAATCTACTATAGGAATTATGTACTGTGGAGAAGTAGGTATAATCTCGGGTAGTGGGGTGCAGTAACCTCCATACATCCACCAACCTTGAGTCCGTCAGGGCCCGCCGCAGTCTCTCCAGCTGAGAGAGGGACACCGCCGACCTGCCCGAACAGGAATCCACAGCGCGGTCCAACACCATATTGAAGTCCCCTCCCATAATCACATAGTCTTCCGCAAAGGCCGAGAGGTCCCGTAGGTACTTTCTGCACGCTCGGACCTGGTCTTGATTGAGGAGATAAATGTTAGCTATGGTGAACAAATCATAGGCAATTTTAAGCTTCAAAAACACATATCGACCATTAGAATCCGCTTTAGAGGCAACTACCTGAGCCTGTAAAGACTTGTGCAATGCAATGCTGACTCCTTTAGACTTGGAGTCAGAGTTACTGTCATGGAACCACTGTGTGTAGTATTTATGGTTAATCTTAGGGATTCTGTCTGATCGGAAATGTGTCTCCTGCAGCAGAAGTATGTCAACCCGTTTCTTATGCATACCGTATAAAACCTTCGATCGCTTTTCAGGGACATTAAACCCCCTGACATTAAGCGAGCAGAGTTGTAGGGATGCCATAGGAACTATCGGGCCTGCAGGTGGTACAATCGGGCCAGAAAGGAGTAGTAGGGGTAGAAAGTGGGGAAAAATAGAAACAGAGAAAGTAAAGCACCAAGGAAAGATAGTAGTTCAGCCGGGAGACAGGGTTCCGACCAAAAAGAAAGAGAGAAACCAAGAAGCCACTAGGCCTCAAGGGTACAGGACAATATCAGAGAAAACTCTGAGAAGTAGTGTCAGAGACACACCCTAGTGGGGAGGTGATTGAGCAGAGAGCAACCAGCCGAGCCTCTGCAGCAAAAAAGAAAATACAAAAATCCAACTCTACCCAGTAGGCCCACGACCCTGGTAACATAAACATTGTTAACGAACATAACAGCGGATCGTGGGCCAAGAACATTTGTCGAAATAAGCAGAGTCATAACAAGCCCCCGAAGGGGTATCATCAAAAGTCACATTTCAGGAGAAAGAGCAGCGTTAGCCAACATAGAATAACATTAGCACATTAATGCTGTAGTGCAACAGTTGAGCACAGTACATGAGGAGTCAATTGAAGTAGGTGGACATTCATAAATAGTGCAAAATGAACCATGCTAGGAACCCCGCTCAGGAGTCCCAGGTAGAGTCAAATAGAAATGTCACCGCTACAAAACATGTGGCTCCAGTCCATCCACAATTAACAGGCTAAAGCAAAGTCATGACCAAGCCCCCCGTGGGAGCCCGGCAACATGTAGGGACAATGTAGGCGGCAAAAAAGCAAAAAGAGAAAAGGGGCGATAGTGATCATAAGGTCTGAATTAGGTGATCAAGTGTCATCAGCATGAGTAACAGGCACGTCTACGGTGGGAGCCCCGTTTCCTCTTTCCCAGTGACCCAGCGGGGGAACTACCAGCACGGCGTGGGCCCCATAGGTCAGACGCAGTAAGGCGAGGCCAATCTCCCAGTGTGACCATGGGTAAGCCCAGTGCAGCGGTGAAGTTCTGCAAATCTGATGGGGATCTCAGAATTATCAATCCTTTATCACCGCGTACTTGTAACTGAAATGGGTAACCCCAACTGTAGGGGATCTTATTTTCCCACAGCACCTCCAGGAGGGGGCGCAGAGCCCTCCGTTTAGCCAGGGTGAAGCGTGAGAGGTCAGACAAGAGAAGAACATCAGACCCATTAAAGTCAATAGCATCGTGGTCCCTCGCCTTACGCATGATGTCATCCTTAGTTTGGAAGTAGTGAATCCTACAGATGATGTCCCTCGGCTTGGATGTATCGGGGTTCTTTGGGCCTAGCGAGCGGTGGGCTCTGTCAATTTCAATGTGTTCAGTGGGTGACATCCCTAAGAGAGAATTGAAAATGCCATGGAGGGCCGAGGAGAGTTCACGTGGGGCTACGGACTCGGATCCCACGGAGCCTGATATTATTCCTCCGGTTCCTGTTCTCAGAGTCCTCCAGCATATCTAGGACCACATTGAAAGTCTCCGCGTGCAGATCCAGAAGCTGCTGCTGACTCTGCAATTGTGAGGAAAGCGACTCCACTTTAGCTTCTAATGCGGAGACAGTGGTGGTAAGATGGGACACGTCCTCCTTAAGGGACCCCACTTCACTCCTGCACACTGCCTCCAGACGCTGTATATAGCCCTCCATGTCAGCCTTTGTAGGGAAGGCACTCAGCTGCGCTCTCAGCTCGGAGGCAGTTATATAGTCATCAGAGCCCAGGGACCTAACAGGAGCCTGTGTGGGGAGGCCATGAGATGCAGTGATGGTGGGCACAATGTCCTGGGGCACTAGGCTGGGAGAAGCCCCTCTCTCATGTCTCCCTGGTGGTAGTAGTGAGGGGCCCATTTCAGTTTCCTGAGCCTGATAAGGGTGTAGTATAGGGGGAGACAGGTCCTCAGCCAGCTCAGCCTGTGACACGGTCTGTCCAGGGGGGAGGGGCAGGTCACAGCTCTCACCTCTCCCTTGCTCTGTACTTGGCTCCCTCCTGTCAGCTTCTGTGGTGAGCAGCTGGTCCCTGGTGCAGCAGTCATTCGTCCTCTCTCCTGTGTCTTCTCTGCTGTGGCCCCATTCTTCTGTGTGCCTGCAGTCCCAGATGGGGAGCTCCTGTGCATGCTGCTGCATGGAGGAGGAGGCACCTCCCCCCTCCACCATGGCTGAAGGAGCTGCTCTCTTTCCCATGCTTCCAGACACCGACATGTACCTGGTGATACTAGAGCCTGCCAGACCTGCTGTGAGCTCCCTGGGAGCGGAGCCCGGCCTTATTCTTCGACATCGGTGGGTGAGTGGAGCTGATGGTGGCTATATAATTGCTGCAGAGGCCTCAGGCACGCTGGAGCTCAGGAGAGATGTGTGCTCACAGCTCCATGCCCAAGCCACGCCCCCTAAATTTGAGTTTGATGGGATGCGTAGTTCCAGAGAAATCCAAACTCTGTCCCTGTTGCAACTAGAAGCCCGCGTTTACCGTGGCCGATAGATCCGCCGATGGAGATTCACAAACTGGATGTATTATTTTCCTAGCTTAAACCGTTGGCCCAATATCTTATCATATTAGAACAAAGACCCTCATGGATTCTGGAGACTTCTATACCAGTTCTAGCTGGAGGAAAGTTTGAGCCAACACAAGCGATCGTAAAAATTCTTTTGGGAGGGGCATGAAGAGTGAGTTGCTCAAAGTCAGGAATTTACAGCCAGAGCAATAAAAGCTCTTCTACCCCCATTGAAAAGAAAAGCTAAATCCTGAAGTAAAAGGGGGTCAACGCCCACCCTATAGGTGCTGGCAATGGGAGACTAAAACTTATATTATATTTCATACAATATCGTGACACCTCCTTTTGGTCTGCGCTACGGAGGCAGAAACCCTCACTATGCCTCCATGCGCACCTCAGTAGGTTCACCCTGGTGGGACAGTCCATCTGCATTGCCATGCTCCCTGCCCGTTTTGTGTTCAATGGTGAAGTCAAACTGCTGAAGGGCAAGGCTCCAGCATAGCAACCTGCTGTTGGTTCCACACATGATGTTTAGCCAGCGCAGAGGGTTGTGATCGGTCACCACACTGAAGGTGCGACCGTACAAGTAGGGCTGCAAGCGCTGCAGGGCCCAGACTATGGCCAGGCACTCTTTCTTGATGGTGGAGTAGGCCACTTCCGTCGGCAAAAGTTTCCGGCTCAGGTACAACACGGGGTGCTCTTGGTTCTCCGAGTCAACCTGGCTGAGCACAGCACCAAGGCCAAACTCGCTGGCGTCGGTCTGTACCAAGAACGGTCGACTGCTGTCGACTGCTTTCAACACAGGGGCGTTGCACAGTGCTGTTTTCAATGCCTGGAAGGCCCCCTCACAGCCATCGGTCCAGTTGACGATGTGGGGTAGCTTCTTCCTGGTGAGGTCCGTCAAAGGTTTTGCCAGGCTACTATAGTGCTGTACGAAGCGCCTATAGTACGCTGCAGTGCCCAGGAAGGACATCACCTGTTTCTTGGTCCTGGGAGTGGGCCAGTCCACGATCGCTCCCACTTTCTCAGGCTCTGGCTTTAGGGTGCCTCCGCCTACCCGGTGTTCCAGGTAGTGGACCTCCCTCATGCCCACCTGGCACTTTCCGGCTTGATAGTCAGTCCAGCTTGGTGAATTCGCCTGAGCACCTCCTCAAGATGCTGCAGGTGTTCCTTCCAGGAGGAACTGAATATGGCAATGTCATCCAAGTACGCCACGGCGTACTCCTCCAGTCCCTGAAGCAGGAGATTGACCATCCGCTGGAAAGTGGCAGGGGCATTCTTCATGCCGAAGGGCATGACCGTGGACTCGTACAGTCCAAAGGGTGTGATAAAGGCGGACTTCTCCTGCGCCTCGGGGCTCAGGGGAATCTGCCAGTATCCTCGACTCAGATCCATTATGGTCAGGTATTTTGCGCCAGCTAACCTCTCAAGCAGCTCTTCAATGCGCGGCATTGGGTGCGAGTCAGAGGCTGTGATGACGTTGAGCCCCCTGTAGTCCACGCAGAACCGGGTGGTCCGGTCCTTCTTGGGCACGAGAACTACAGGTGAGGCCCACGCACTCTTTGACCGTCGAATCACCCCCAGCTGTAACATCTCATCAATCTCCTGGCGCATAACCTGCTGCACCTTATCGGAGATTCAATAGGGTGTTCGCTGTAGTGGGGCATGATTCCCGGTGTCCACCGCATGGACTGCTAACTCAGTCCTTCCAGGTCGGTTGGAGAACACGGCCCGGTAGGGTTCCAGCATGGTTTGCAACTGCAACCGCTGGGGTTCGGTTAAAGAGGCGCTTACCTCCACGTCCTCAATGGACCCACCGGCCTTGGCTTGGGCCAGAATGTCCAGGAGGGTGTCTTTCTCCCCGTCCTCGGGCAAGCTGCAGACCGGTAGGACGAAAGGTTCACGTTCGTGATGAGCCTTCATCATGTTGACGTGAAAGGCCTTTCGCCTACCCCGAGCGTGGTCAAGTGTGACCACGTAGGTGACCGGGTTGAGCTGTTGGTGGACGACGTACGGGCCCTCCCAGGCTGCCTGAAGCTTATCCGTTGGCACGAGGACCAGCACCCACACCTTTTGACCCACGTGGTAGGTCCTCTCCCGGGCGTTCTGGTCGTACCAGCGCTTCTGATCAGCCTGAGCCTGTGTCATGTTGTCATGCACCAACTGCGTCAAGGTCTGCATCTTGTCACGGAAGCGCATGACATACTCCACTATGGACACTTCAGAAGGGTTCGGCTCCTCTTCCCAGGATTCTCTTACCAACCCAAGGGGTCCCCGTACTCGCCTGCCGTACAGGAGCACGAAGGGGGAGAACCCCGTCGAGGCCTGCGGAACCTCTCGGTAAGCGAACAGCAGGTGTGGGAGGTACCGCTCCCAGTCGCGCCCTTGTGTCTCAACCAGCATGCGTAGCATCTGTTTGAGGGTACCATTGAAGCGTTCACACAAGCCATTGGTCTGTGGGTGATACGCACTCGATACCAGGTGCTTCACCTGCATTCTCTTACAGAGAGTCTCCATTAGGCGAGACATGAATTGGGTCCCTTGATCAGTAAGCATCTCCCTGGGAAATCCTACACGTGAAAAGATAGCCAACAGGGCATCCGCCACCTTATCTGCCCTAGTTGACGACAGAGCTACTGCCTCTGGGTACCGGGTAGCGTAGTCTACCACAGTAAGGATGTATTGCTTTCCAGAGCTGCTGGGGACGACCAGCGGGCCCACAATGTCCACCGCGATCCTTTGGAAAGGCTCCTCTATCACTGGCAAAGGGATCAGGGGAGCCTTAAGAGCAGGCCCCGCCTTCCCTACTCTTTGACAGGTGACACAGGAGCGGCAGTAGTTTGACACATCTGTCCCCATCTTAGGCCAATAGAAGTGTTGAGACAGCCGGGCCTTTGTTTTGCTGATCCCCAAGTGTCCAGCTAGCGGGATCTCATGGGCAATCCGTAACAACTCACCCCGGAACTGCTGCGGGACGACCAGCTGTCTTTCCCTCAACCACTGCTTTTGCGATTTTCCGGGTACTGTCTCCCGGTACAGCCTTCCTCTTTCCCAGAACACCCTCTCCTTATCAGTCTCGGAGATGGGCGTCTCGGCGAGTTGTCTCAAACTCTAGGCTCGCATCTGCGCGCAGAGCAGCCTGAAACTCCTGGCTAGGGGAAGCCAGAAGCGATGTCGGGGTCCCTTCCCCACGGGAACCCTCTGGGACCTGCTCTGGGTCCACCTCTGGTTCAGTCACAATGATGACTGAGGAGGGTCCGGGAGGCAGACAGTTATCTGCGTTCCGGGCACTCTGACTGCGGGTGACAGCAGCTACGTAGGCTGTCTCCCCGGGGATTTCTACAGACCCATCAGCCGACGCTGCTATGGGCTCTACCTCCCAATCCACCCCCATTACCTCAGGAGCATTGCTACTTATGGGCCAGTTACCTTCCTCGGTGGCACTGGTCAATTGCATGGCATCACCTTCCTCACGGTTCCCATGTATCTCCCCATTTCCTGTAGCACCGACACTTGCCCCTGCTAGGGGTTCCTCAGCCGTCTCACTCCGCAGAGTGACGTGGCTGAGCACTCCTGTACCTATGGACACATCAACTTTCACAGAAAAATCATTATCAGGTTCAGTTGGCACAGGTACAACATTTTCACCATCAATCCTAGGGAAAAAATGGTTATCAGAGGCATCATTACTGGATAAAGCATGGTCAGGTAACGCATGCAATTTCCCATCATCAGGGTTAACGTTACCCTTATTAGCAGATTGGGGAGCGGTGTCGGGAACATAGTATGCAACCATCCTCCCCAAATCAGTCCCCAACAAAACCTCAGTGGGCAAATTATCAGACAGCCCCACTTCCTTTACCCCGCTCCCGGCACCCCAATCAATATAAATCCGGGCCATTGGCAAGGGACAGCTGATGCCCCCAATCCCAGTGACAGTTAGGGTTTTCCCCGGAATGATTTCTTCAGGGGCCGCCAGTTCGGGTCGGATGAGGGTTCGTTCAGCCCCGGTGTCCTTGAGGCCTGTAGCAACATGGCCTCCCACGGTGACGTGCTGTACGTTGTCACACACCCTCCCGGCCACACCACCCACCAAAAGAACTGCTGCATTAGGCCCTGGGGCCTTGGATGAGGGGTTCTTTGGCTTGTCTGGACAGTGGGGACTAATATGACCAGTCCGCTTGCAGACGTAGCACTGGCGAGGTTCGGTGGTAGGTCTGATGTTGTTGGCCACGGGGACCAGGACCTCTGGTGTGTTGGCTGGCAGGGGGGTACTGGCGTTGGTTGCAGGCTTACCCCCTCTCCAGCTGGTGGTGACTGGCTTCCGCACTTCCGATCTACGGTTGGCCTCATAGGCATCGGCTATTTGCGCTGCTTTCGTCACGTCTTTGGGTTCTCTGTCCATCACAAACTGTCGCACCTCAGCTGGACAAAGATGTAAGAACTGGTCTTTGATCATTAGGTCTCGCAGCTGTGCAAAGGTGGTCACTGACAGTCCTTGGGTCCACTGGTCAAAGTGGGTCCCCAGTCCATGTGCCTCATCGCTGTAACTGTCGTGTGGGCCACGTTGGCGGTTCCGGAACTTTCTACGGTACACCTCGGGTGTAAGCTGGTACTTGGCTATCTGAGCCTGCTTGATGGCCTCATAGTCACCATCTTGTTCTTGAGGGAGGGCAGCAAACGCTCCAGAGCTTTGCCTCTCAGCCCTGGGGTCAGGTATCGTGCCCATTCTTGTGTAGGCAGCTGGTACTGCCTGCAGGCTTTCTCAAAGGCCCGCAGAAAAGTGTCCAAGTCACCATCCTTTTCCATAACAGGAAAGTGATCGGGCCGGGGCTTCAGTATCTGAGCACTGTTGGGCTCACGGCTGGACTGGGACAACCCCTGCATTTGCAGTCGGGCTAACTGCAGCTGGTACTCTTGCTCTGCTTGCCGCTCGGCTCGGGCCTTGGCCTGGGCCTCCTGCCGGTATTGCTGAATCAGCTGCCGACGTCCCTCATGGTCGTCAGTGGGGAATTCTTCCAAGGCCGCCAGCAGGTGGGGGTCCAATCCGCCCTGGTTGCTAATCGGGCCGGCATTCAGTGGTTGGACCTCTGCTGCAGCACCATGTTCGCTTGTGCTGGCTTCTGCGGCCACTGGGCTCTTCGAGTGGTCTAGAGCGGCTTCCCATTGCACCAGATCTGCGACCAGTTGGGCTTTGTTTTTGCCTACAAGTCAATGAGCTCTGACTTGCATAAGGCAATAAGGGTGTCTCTGGTCTGCTGCTCATAAAAGGTTTCTCCCAGCACAACCATGGTTGCCAAATAAAAGATAGGACAGAAAAACGAAGAGAAAGGGAAGGGATAATTACCAGTTCACACAATTGTCTCAGGACTAATAAACACTGAGTTCATTCTCCAAACTTATTTGCGCAGAGTTCTCGCAAGAACTTTGCAAGTTTTTAGTGAGAGGAATGATTGCTCAAACCAAATCACTAATGCTCTAAGATCCCACCGCCTTGCCACCAATTTGTCAGGTATCCACACCGCTGCCACCAATTTGTCACGATTCACACCGTGACCGTCACCCCTATGTCACGGATCGGGGTGACTTTAGGCCAACAGACGGCTATCACATGTGCAGGGGGGCTTATCTTAGTTATCCTTCCACTGCTACCATGTGATGAAAAAACACACACAAGGTTATTGACCTCTTGTTTTACAGCAGGGGCTTATTTTAGGTATCCCACTGCTCTTCAATATACCACGAACTGCAGGGATTTATGTATATCCCGCTTTACAGTTCCACTTGAGAACTTGCAGCTCTCTGGCGCCCCCCTTACCCTCAGGTTAGATTAGGTACTGCACCTAGAGTAACTAGTCGCCAGAAAGGCTGCCTGCTATGCACTGGCTATTGGGCACGCTGCAGCGAGGCGATATAACTACTCCCACTCAGGCAGGAATGATAATTATCAACGCTGCAGTCGCTACAATGACTCCCGAAGGCACAGCACACGGTATGCTGCCACCAGCTTCGATTAAACGGGTCCGAAGCTAACACAAAACAGTAGCGTAACTCCCTTAGGGTACGTTTTAGAGTATGAAGAACGAATCTAGTATGTTAAATATTTTACTCCATTAAAGATTAAGGCAGTGTTTATAAAAAGGTATAAAAGATGTTACAAAATGAGACAATTGAAAATGTACAAGGTAATTATAAAACAAAGGGATTAAATGAGAAAAGGTAACACTCACATGTTCTCAGGACATTGCAGGCAACCAGGCTAGTGCTTGGAGTTCTCATATGTCCCAATGCATCAGAACTGGCAGTCAGGACTCCTCAGATAAGACTCAGACAGACTCACAGACTCTGGAGGCTGGGTAAAGTGTAGTCACTTAAATAACCACAGCCTTGTGACATCACGAACAGGGCTGGCTTCTTCAGACCCTCCTATCTCTTCAGTCTTAGTAAATTTAACACAAGTTTGTCTAATGCCTGTATCGCCGCTACAGAACATGTCAGAATCATAACACACCCAGCATTCATCTTGTATTAACATTGGCGTTCTAATGAGACCAAATTTGAGTTTGATGGGATGCGTAGTTCCAGAGAAATCCAAACTCTGTCCCTGTTGGAACTAGAAGCCTGCGTTTACCGTGGCCGATAGATCCGCCGATGGAGATTCACAAACTGGATGTATTATTTTCCTAGCTTAAACCATTGGCCCAATATCTTATCATATTAGAACAAAGACCCTCATGGATTCTGGAGACTTCTATACCAGTTCTAGCTGGAGGAAAGTTTGAGCCAACACAAGCGATCGTAAAAATTCTTTTGGGAGGGGCATGAAGAGTGAGTTGCTCAAAGTCAGGAATTTACAGCCAGAGCAATAAGGCTGTGTGCACACGTAGCAGATTTTTTGCGTTTTTTTCGCGGTTTTTCGCTATAAAAACGCTATAAAACCGCGAAAAAAACGCTAACATTAAGCATCCTATGTAACAGATTGCAATCCGCATTTTTTGTGCACATGGTGCATCTATTTCCTGAGCGGAATCGCAATCCAGAAAAAAACGCAGCATGTTCATTAAAATTGCGGAATCGCTGCGATTCTGCACACATAGGAATGCATTGATCTGCTTACTTACCGCACGGGGCTGTGCACACCATGCGGGAAGTAAGCAGATCAAGTGCGGTTAGTACCCAGGGTGGAGGAGAGGAGACTCTCCTCCACGGACTGGGCACCATATAAGTGGTAAAAAAAAAAGAATTAAAATAAAAAATAGCGATATACTCACCTTCTGGCGGCCCGACCTTCTCAAAGGCTTCCGAGGTGTGTGTGAAGGACCTGCGATGACGTCGCGGTCACATGACCGCGGTCATGTGACCGCTACGTCAATGGAAGGTCCTGAACACACAGCATTAGGAACGGACGCCGCTGAGGTGAGTATAACCTTTTTTTTATTTTTTTTTATTATTTTTAACATTCTATCTTTTACTATAGATGCTGCGTAGGCAGCATCTATAGTAAAAAGTTGGTCACACTTGTCAAACACTATGTTTGACAAGTGTGACCAACCTGTCAAACAGTTTTCCAAGCGATGCTACAGATCGCTTGGAAAACGCTAGCACTCTGCAAGCTAATTATGCTTGCAAAACGCTAGTTTTCTGCGGGTATATGCATGCAAATTCTGCATGCGATATACCCGTGGCAGGAGGCGCAGAATTACCGCGGAAATTTCCGCGGCAATTCTGCTACGTGTGAACTCAGGCTAAAAGCTCTTCTACCCCCATTGAAAAGAAAAGCTAAATCCTGAAGTAAAAGGGGGGTCAACACCCACCCTATAGGTGCTGGAAATGGGAGACCAAAACATTTCATACAATATCGTGACAGCCCCCTGCTGTCTGTTCCGGTATCTGGCAGCGCCCCCTGCTGTCTGTGCTGATATCTGGCAGCTCCCCCTGCTGTCTGTGCTGATATCTGGCAGCTCCCCCTGCTGTCTGTGCTGATATCTGGCAGCGCCCCCTGCTGTCTGTGCCAGTATCTGGCAGCACCCCTATGAGCTGGGTCGAGGTCTCATTCCTTGATGTGTTTGGTCTCGGTGACATTTAGGTTTATGGCGCTTGTAATAATAATCTTTATTTTTATATAGCGCTAACATATTCCGCAGCGCTTTACAGTTTGCACACATTATCATCGCTGTCCCCGATGGGGCTCACAAAGCAAGCAGCGCTTTACAGTTTGCACACATTATCATCGCTGTCCCCGATGGGGCTCACAAAGCAAGCAGCGCTTTACAGTTTGCACACATTATCATCGCTGTCCCCGATGGGGCTCACAATCTAAATTCCCTATCAGTATGTCTTTAGAATGTGGGAGGAAACCCATGCAAACACGGAGAGAACATACAAACTCTTTACAGATGTTGTCCAAGGTGGGATTAGAACCCAGGACTCCAGCGCTGCAAGGCTGCTGTGCTAACCACTGCACCACCATGCTGCCCGTAATAGACTCTGATTGGTTCTCTCTACTCGCTCAGGATCTTTGCTTGCTGTCAGTGACTGGACACTGTGAGCAGCAGTGGAGCTCGTCTCGGTGTGTCAGCGCTTCTGTGCTGGAGGACTGGGCGGTAACGTGACCATGGTGCTGTTAGCGCAGTGGGCAGAGCCCGGTTTCTGGAGTCTCCTCGGCGCCCCCCGCTGCTGATCTTCCCCTGTATGTTGGTGTGCGATGTCCAGGCGGGAAGGAGTTAATGGCGCTGGAGCCCGCTCCTCCCTCCTGTAGCAGAGCTGCGGGCAGCCTGCTTGTTTCCATGGTGACAGGAGGCCGGGTTGTGCTGCAGAGCATCGCACCAGGCTGGCTGCGGCTCCTGAATGTTAATGGCCGCCCCACTACTTGTCACCATGTATCCCTTTGTGCAGTGGGGGGCTCTGGAGCTGATGTTCGGGGGCCCTGTCCTGTGGGGAGATGTACATTGTTGGGCGCTCGCAGGTCTCACCATTACGGATCTGTTCCCGAGTTCAGCAGAATGGCGGCTGTGACATGTGACCCGGCGGGACGGGGGGCTGCGGACCAACACCATGATGTCAATAATAGTGACTGTCTGTCAGCGGCACTCAAAGGGGGTCTGCGTTTAGGGACCTGGGACCCCCCTCTCTCTGCTCTGATGGGTGGGGGTCCCAGGTTCCTGCTCTGATGGGTGGGGGTCCCAGGTCCCCGCTCTGATGGGTGGGAGTCCCAGGTGCCCGCTCTGATGGGTGGGGGTCCCGGGTCCCCGCTCTGATGGGTGGGAGTCCCAGGTGCCCGCTCTGATGGGTGGGAGTCCCAGGTGCCCGCTCTGATGGGTGGGAGTCCCGGGTGCCCGCTCTGATGGGTGGGAGTCCCGGGTGCCCGCTCTGATGGGTGGGAGTCCCAGGTGCCCGCTCTGATGGGTGGGGGTCCCGGGTCCCCGCTCTGATGGGTGGGAGTCCCGGGTGCCCGCTCTGATGGGTGGGAATCCCGGGTGCCCGCTCTGATGGGTGGGGGTCCCGGGTCCCCGCTCTGATGGGTGGGAGTCCCAGGTGCCCGCTCTGATGGGTGGGAGTCCCAGGTGCCCGCTCTGATGGGTGGGGGTCCCGGGTCCCCGCTCTGATGGGTGGGAGTCCCAGGTGCCCGCTCTGATGGGTGGGAGTCCCAGGTGCCCGCTCTGATGGGTGGGGGTCCCGGGTCCCCGCTCTGATGGGTGGGAGTCCCAGGTGCCCGCTCTGATGGGTGGGAGTCCCAGGTGCCCGCTCTGATGGGTGGGAGTCCCAGGTGCCCGCTCTGATGGGTGGGAGTCCCAGGTGCCCGCTCTGATGGGTGGGGGTCCCGGGTCCCTGCTCTGATGGGTGGGAGTCCCAGGTGCCCGCTCTGATGGGTGGGAGTCCCAGGTGCCCGCTCTGATGGGTGGGGGTCCCGGGTCCCCGCTCTGATGGGTGGGGGTCCCGGGTCCCCGCTCTGATGGGTGGGGGTCCCGGGTCCCCGCTCTGATGGGTAGGGGTCCCTGCTCTGATGGGTGGGGGTCCCGGGTCCCCGCTCTGATGATGACTCCTGTGTCTAGGTCATCCTGAAGGATCTGGAGGTGTTAGCAGAGATCGCCTCCTCCCCCGCCGGACAGAGTGATGCAGTCGTTGAGGAGCCGGCGGCCGTCCACACCAAGCTGCAGGTGCCATCCCCGGCTAGAGGAGCGCTGCCCGGCAGCTGTGGTGAGGGTGAGCGGTGGCATCATGAGGGGCTACACAGACCCCAACTCCTATCTGGGGCAAAATGCACAATAGATACTGATGGGCGGGACCCCAAAACACACAGTGACTGTCAGCAGCAGACGCTCTGTTTCTTTTGCTGCCTGTTCTGTCTCCTTTGTGTCATCGTCTCTGCGGTCAGTGATGATATCTAGAGTCGCAGCTGAGCTTTATCATAATGTATCAGGATTGGCTGCACTGATACATTGTAGCAAACCCTCAGCTGTGTGGTCAGTAGCAGGTATTCACTTCTGTTCACTAAGCACTTGGAGACACTTTAAAAGGTTGCAACATTTTTGTACAAAAGCTGAACAAGAACATTGCGACTTTTTCTGGTTTGTCGCCAGTTTTGAGCAGCTCCGCCTAAATGGTCAGAGCTGGGAGGAGCCGAGCAGGATGGGGGGGTGGCCATGCAGGGCAGGATGGGGGGAGGGGGGGGCCAGGCAGGATGGGGGGGTGGCCATACAGGGCAGGATGGGGGGGGGTGCGGCCATACAGGGCAGGATAGGGGGGGGCGGCCAGGCAGGATGGGGGGGTGGCCAGGCCGGGCAGAATGGAGGTGGCGTCCACTTCCGGGCATTAAGTTCTCCAATAGTGGCTGCGGCGTTCCTCACGCCAGGACTATTACTCAAGTCCCTGACTTATGTGGCGGGGTGCAGGCACCAGCCGTGGAGAATTCATTGAGACGAGACCCCCGACTTCATAAATCAGGGCCAAAATCTCAAGGTTGTTGTTGTTTTTCCTCTGATTTGGAGGGAATCTCCGTGTCTGAAGGGTCCGCTGGGTGCAGACACCCGGCCTCCTCTCAAGTCTCCGCAGCTGGTGGGGTTCGTTAGTCCCGTCTGTGTTATTTGGGTCTCCGGGTTCCCCATGGGGGGGGGGGGATTGTGTGGCCATGAACATGAACATGTGAACATGAGCAGCCAATCAGAATACAGTGTGAATCTGAAACAATGGACCTGATTGGCCGCTGGGATTATCTGCCCTATGTCTGCCCAGTAGTGAAGTCAGACTATGGTGGCACCATGTGTAACTTCATGATTTCCGCCAGGTGCTCGGGGACTGGAGATCTCGCCCTCTACACCCACCATGAACTCCTATTTCCACCGTTTTATGGTGAATCTACTGAAGAGGTTCAGCAGCGAGCGCAAACTCCTGGAGACGAGGGGGGCATTCATCATCAGGTAACAATGGCTCCGCTGCCCCGTATTCTGGTGATCAGTTGGGGTCTCTGCCCTCCACACACACCGCTGCCCCGTATTCTGGTGATCAGTCGGGGTCTCTGCCCCCCACATACTCTGCTGCCCCGTATTCTGGTGATCAGTCGGGGTCTCTGCCCCCCACACACACCACTGCCCCGTATTCTAGTGATCAGTCGGGGGTCTCTGCCCCCCACACACACCACTGCCCTGTAGTTTAGCTATGAGTCAGTGTATCGGTCCCCCACACAGCTTCCCCTCACTGGTTGCTTTGCATGAACTTGGGGAATTTCTTTGGGGGTCTGTCGGGGGTATCAGGTCCTCCTCCTAACCCTTCTTCCCTCAGACAGCTGTGTCTTCTCCTGAATGCTGAGAACATCTTCCACTCCATGGCGGACATCCTGCTGCGGGAGGAGGATCTGAAATTTGCCTCCACAATGGTCCAAAACCTGAACAGTATCTTACTGACCTCTTCTGAACTCTTCCAATTGAGGAGTCAGCTCAAAGATCTGCAGACCCCAGTAAGTGCCAGCCCTCCCTAGCCCCAGCTTTTGCCCCCCGCCTGGTATGTGCCCCCCGCCTGTTATGTGCCCGCTCTCCCCGGTGCACTGACTCTTGTTTCCTTCCAGGAGAGCTGTGACTTGTTCTGCTGCCTGTACCGCTCCTGGTGTCATAGTCCGGTGGCTACCGTGTCTCTCTGCTTCCTCACCCAGAATTACCGGCACGCTTATCACCTCATCCAGAAATTGTATCCTTTTTGCTCTGGGAGGGGGGTACAGAGGAATGGCCCCGCTTCTTCTCTGGTGGGGTGCAGGCGGGGAGGCGCTTTGATCTCATGCTCCTATTCCTTGACTCTTCACCTGCAGTGGGGACCTGGAGGTCACGGTGGATTTCCTGACTGAAGTGGACAAGTTGGTGCAGCTGATAGAATGCCCGATCTTCACATGTGAGCGCGTCCAGCGTCAGCCGCTTATACAGCACCCCCAGTGCTCGGCGGGAAATAGAGCAGAAGTGATGAGACTCGGGGTGGGGGGATTCTGAGGAGTGCAAGTCAGGATAGCGCTGCGGCACATGGAAGGTGGGGGATGTTTGGTGATTTGGGGTGATCGTAGATGCGGTGCAGCAGCAGGTGCCCATCGGCGCTGATCTGTCTTTTTCCTGTAGATCTGCGGCTGCAGCTCCTGGATGTGGAGAATCACCCGTACCTGATCCGCGCGCTCTACGGCCTCCTCATGCTGCTGCCCCAGAGCAGTGCCTTCCAGCTGCTGTCACACCGGCTGCAGTGCGTCCCCAATCCACAGCTGATGCGGTCAGGGTAAGTGTCAGTAGGACACACGTCCGCCCTCCTGGGCCAGAGCGCATTAACACTTGTGGGCTCTGTTCTCTCCACAGGCACAGTGAGCCCGCACCCCTCAGCTCCCCGCCGGCAGATACGGAGGGCATAGACTACATGGAGCTGCTGCAGCACTTTGAGAAAGTTCAGAACAAGCACCTGGAAGTGAGACACCAGCGCGCCGGGGACATTGTGGACCGTCGTTTGGGGCAGTGATGCCCTCCAGGGGGCGCTGATGTCTCCCACGCGTTTGTGGGTCATCCCTGCTCCCTCACAGGCCGGACCCTAACCTTTAGCAGCCACCAAGGACCTGCAGAGGCTCGCGCTGTGTGTAGGGTTCGGGGGGACGTGCAATCCTGTAGAAGCACAAGGCTCCGGAGCAGATGCTGGGGGCAGGACAGACGTGTCTGGGGCTGCCGGAGGTTTCTCCCTCTGTGAGATGGCAGCACATAGCATGAGTCCCCCCGACACAGAGGCGTAACTGTGATTGGCATCAGATGATCTCAGGTGCCATCTCTATGGCAGGCGCTCTCCGCTTGCGTTTTCTATGATTAAAGTCTGAGCGGTGTCTTCTGTGTCTTCCTCTCGGACCCCTCACCTCCCATTCTAATACAAGTTATTGAAGCAGGATCTGGGTTCCTATAATCCGGCATCTGATGATCCGCCTCTGGCAGGAGCAGCACTGACTGTTACCTTGTGCCCTAGCCACTGATCCAGAACGCGAGCGTCCCGTGCCGGATTGCAGGTTGTTATTGTGCGTATCCGAGGTGCTGGGACAGGCGGCTGGAGCATCCTCCAGGGTTTGGTTCCTTCGTAGATGGTAGGCAGTGGGGCCTGGGAGGACAGCGGGGTCAGGATGGGGGAGGGGGAGCTGGTTCCCACAGCTCAGAGACGGGTTCTCACGGCTCTGGCTTTGTGCTGGGACACTGTCATTGTGCGCCTGTATTTATGTAACCGCACAGCTGCAATTAACCCCTCATCTGCTGCTACTACCAGATATGTTAAGATTGGGTGCAACTTTAACAGTAGCACATAGTGGCTTGCAAAAGTATTCACTCGTTTGGCTTTTTACCTATTTTGTTACATTACAGCCTGTGTGTAAATATTTTAGTAATCCTATTTGTGTGTGATGTATCAGCATGAATAGTCTAAGTTGGGGAAGAGAAGTGAGAAAAATAAAGGCAGAAATTGAATTTATGGGATCAAATAACAAAAAATTGTCATGTGCATATGTTTACCCCTTTTGCTTCGTAGCCCCCTGGTGCAAGCAATTCCCTCCATAAGTCCCTTATTTAGTGACAGGACGTCCTCTGCGTGCAGTGCAAGTGTCACTTGTCTGTCAGTATATACACTTTACCTTTTCTGAAAGGTCGTAGAGGCTGAGGCACCATGTACCTGAGGAACCAAACACTACCATGAAGACCGAGGAGATCTCCAAACGCCGCCATAAAGACCAAGGAGATCCCCGAACACCACCATGAAGACCGAGGAGATCTCCGAACGCCACCATGAAGACCGAGGAGATCTCCAAACGCCGCCATGAAGACCGAGGAGATCTCCGAACGCCGCCATGAAGACCGAGGAGATCTCCAAACGCCGCCATGAAGATCGAGGAGATCTCCGAACGCCGCCATGAAGACCGAGGAGCTTTCCATACAAACAAGTCAGGGACAGCGTTTCTGAGAAGTACAAGTCGGGGTTGGGTTATAAAAAAAGTATCCCAATCTCTGATGATCACTCAGAGCCCCATCAAAATGGAAAGAACATTGTACCACAAGAAACCTGCCAAGAGGTCCGCCCACCAAAATTCTGCGTGTCCAAGGAGGGCAATAATGAGAGAGGGAGCACAGAGACCAAAGGGAACCCTGAAGGAACTGCAGAGCTCCCAAGCAGACACTGGAGTATCTGTCCATACGACCACAATAAGCCTTACACTCCATAGAGGTGACATCTCAGAAAAATACCTTTACTTACACACAAATAGATATGTGGGAGACTCTCCAAATGTATGGAGGAAGGTGCAGTGGTTAGAGGAGGCCAAAATTGAACTTTTTGGCTACCAAGGTAAACGCCATGTCTGGCATTAAATCAACACAGCTCATCATCCCCAAAGTTAAAAAAAAGGTTGGTGGCAGCATAATGATGTTGGGATGTTTTCCGGCAGCAGGGAAAGGGAAATGGTCCAAGTCGAGCAGAAGATGGATAGTGCGAAATCCAGTGATATTCAGCAAAACCTGTTTACTTTCCAACAAGACCATGACCCAAAACATACTGCTAAAGCAACACGCAAGTGGTTTGAAGGTAAATGTTCTGGAGTGGCCGAGTCACAGCCCAGATGTGAAGATGGCCGTTCATCAGAGGAAACCATCGAACTTTAGAGGGAACCTGTCAGCCCCAAGATCGGAGGTGAGCCCCGATGTATCCTGAAAGATAAGAAAAACAGGTTAGATTACACTCACCCAGGGGCGGTCCGGTCTGGGACCTCCCATCTTCTTACGATGACGTCCTCTTCTTGTCTTCAGGCTCCGGTGCAGATGTACTGTGTCTGCCCTGTTGAGGGTAGAGCAAAGTACTGCAGTGCGCATGCGCCGGGAGAGGCCCAGCACCTGCGCACTGCAGTACTTTGCTCTGCCCTCAACAGGGCAGTCACAGTACACCTGCACCGAAGCCTGAAGACAAGAAGAGGATGTCATCGTAAGAAGATGGGAGGCCCGGGACCGCCCCTGGGTGAGTATAACCTCTTTTTCTCATCTTTCAGGATACATCGTGGCCTTATCTACAGCATTACAGAATGCTGTTGATAAGCCCCTGATGCCGGTGGGCTTAGCTCACCTCCGATTTTGGAGGTGACAGGTTCCCTCTAAGGATCTGGAGCAGTTTTGCCTTGAGGAACAGGCAAAAATCCCAGTGTCCAGATGTGGAAAGCTCATAGAGACTTATGCAACGCGACATGCAGCTGTAATTGCCGTAAAAGGAGGCTCTACAAAGTACTAACTTAAGGGGGGAGAATAGTTGTGCACACTGAAGTTTTCTGTTATTTTGTCCTATTTGTTGTTTGCTTCAAAATAAAAAGAAAACCAATGTTCACCGTTGTCGGCACGTACTGCACAACTCCAAAAAAGCCAAGGGGGTGAATACTTTTCTAATCCACTGTATGGGGGTGACAGACCTGTCATTTACTAATGGGAAAAGTGTCACATAAAGCCCCAAAAGTCCGCTCCTGAGTGTCCGAACTGGGGGGGCTGCCGTTCACTGTATACAAGGAGAGCCAGTTACTGAAGGTATACGAGGGGGTTGCCACTCACTGTATAAGGGGGAGTCAGTCACTGGCTGTATGGGGGCTGCCACTTGCTTTATATAAAGGAGGGTCAGTCGCTAACAATATATAGGGAGCTGCCAGTCACTGTATAAGAGGGTCTGTCACTGACAGTATATGGGGGATCCTACTCACTGTATATAAGGGGGTCAGTCAATGACGATATATACAGTGAGTGGTAGCCCCCTGTATAACAGGTGGGGGAGCTGCCACTCACTGTATACAAGGGGAGTCAGTTACTAACTGTATATGGGGCTCCGACTTACTGTATATAAGGGGGTCAGTAACTGACGGGGTATAGGGGCTCCTTACTGTATATAAGGGGGTCAGTCACTAACTGTATATGGGGGCTCCTACTTACTGTATATAAGGGGGGGTCAGTTACTTTACAGTATATAGGGGGCTCCTCACTGTAAATAAGGGGGATCAGTCATTGACGGTACATGGGCGGCCACTCACTCTATATAAGGGCTGTCCCACACGTCCAGATAATTCCGGTACGGGAAAAAATCGGTACCGGAGGTGTCCGTGTGCCCGTGAGCTCACGTAGGCCATACGTGCGGCACACGTGTGCCGCCCGTGTGGCGAGTGGGTACCACACGGAGCGTGCAGGAGACAGCGCTAAAGTTTAGCGCTGTCCCCTGCATCGTGCTGAAGCCGCGATTCATATCTTCTGTGCAGCAGCGTTTGCTGCATAGAAGATATGAATAATAGTGTTTAAATGAAAGATCTATGTGTCCGCCGCCCCCCGCTCTTCAGAAAATACTCACCCGCATCCCTCGTTGGCTGTCGATGCTTCCTGGTCTGACCGCGGCTTCCACTGTATGCGGTCACGTAGGGCCGCTCATTTACAGTCATGAATAGGCGGCTCCACCTCCCATAGGGGCGGAGCCGACTATTCATGATTGTAAATGAGCGGCCTCACGTGACCGCATACAGTAGAAGCCGTGGCCAGACCAGGAAGGAGCGACAGCCAACGAGGGAAGCGGGTGAGTATTTTCTGAACAGCGGGGGACGCACAGGGGGTGGGAGGGCGGCGGACAGATAGATCTTTCATTTAAACACTATTATTCATATCTTCTATGCAGCAAACGCTGCACAGAAAATATGAATCGCGGCTTCAGCACCATGTGGGGGGGACAGCGCTTACTGTAGCGCTGTCTCCTGCACGCCACAGGGACCGCACACGGAGAACGTCCGTGTTTTACACGGACCCATTGACTTTAATGGGTCCGTGTAATACGTGCGCTCCCACGAACACTGACATGTCTCCGTGTTTGGCACACGGAGACACGGTCCGCAAAAAATCAATGACATCTGCACAGATGCATTGCTTTTAATGGGTCTACGTGTGTCAGTGGCTCCGGTACGTGAGGAAACTGTCACCTCACGTACTGGAGACACTGACGTGTGAAACCAGCCTAAGGGGTATCAGTCATTGACTATATATGGGGAGGGGGCACTCAATATAAGGGGAGAGATCAGTCATTGACTTAATATGAGGGGCTGCCACTCTATATAAGGAGGGGCGGTTATTGAATTCATATGGGGGACGACCACCAGGTACGGACTGGGGCTGAAAATCAGCCCTGGGATTTGAAATCACACAGGCCCATGTTGTCCCCGTCCACAAGAACCAGATGGGATATATTACTAATATTACCCTGGATGGGGGAAAGGAAGAATTACTGCAAGACCAATATTTGTAATGATACCCTTGGCTGCTGGGGTAAGTGACGGAGTCAGCGACTGTGTGCGCCATCACAACTCTTAACAGTATGGGTGTCTTGAGAACACTAATTCTGTTAACGTAGCAGACAAGGCGGCCCACGACCAGACTGGCCCTTCTGGCGTTTGCCAGAATTGTCAGATGGACAGTCCGGCCCTGTTTTCCACCTCACTTTACAAATTGAAATCAATGAACAGATTGGATAGATGTGTTGGCAGCTATGTCTATGTTCCTGATCTTCCCATCAGTGCCGGGAGTGATATAGATGACTTACTCAGAGGTTAGCACTTAGGCAGCATGATGGTGCAGTGGTTAGCAATGCTGGTGTCCTGGGTTCAGCTCTGACTGAGGGCGATGAGATTCCTCCTCTCAGGTGCATTTTAGAAATTGTAGTCAGTGATTGTAATGGGACCTTCTCATAAATGTTGAGAGTCCTCTCAGGCAGCACAGTGGTTCAGAGGTTACCTCCATTGCCTTCCCACACTTGGGTTCTTAGTTTAACTCTGAGGTCAATGAGATTCCTCCTCTCAGACATATTAGAAAATAAAATCAGTGACCACAAGGGAACCTGCTCTTGCTTTTCAAGACCTATCGGTGGGAACTGATATTGATGACCTAGCCATCAAGTAATGCTTAGGCTATGTGCCCACGTTGTGGATTTGGCTTAGGAATTTCTGGTGCAGATTCTCTTGGCAGAAAACGCAGGTGCGGATTTGTCGTGGATTTTGTGCGTTTTTATTGCGGATTTGCTACGGATTTACTGCGTTTTTTACCCCTACAGATTTCTATAATGGAATGGGTACAAAAACGCTGCAGATCCGCAAAAAAGAAGCGACATGCTACTTCTTTTAATCTGTAGCGTTTCCGCATGGAATTTTCTCCACCATTAGCACAGCGGGGTTTTTTTTACCATTGATTTACATTGTACTGTAAATCACTTGTGGATCTGCAACGTTTCTGCACCGCAAAAAACGCTGCGGATCCGCAGGAAATTCGCAATGTGTGCTCATACCCTTAGGCAGAATGGTGACTCAGTGGTTAGCTTGATTACCTTTCAATTCTTGGTCCTTAGTTCTACCCTGACTGAAGTCGGAGTAAGGGCTCCTTCTCACTTGCGAGAAATACGTCCGAGTCTCGCAGGTTAAAACCCTGCTCTGGTGCCGGCACTCCAGAGCAGAGCGTGCAGCTCCATGTATTGCTATGCAGCTGCACGCTCCGCTCCGGAGTGCAGGTGCAGGAGCTTGGTTTTAACATGCGAGACTCGGACGTATTTCTCGCAAGTGAGAAGGAGCCCTAAGGCTAGGTTCACATTGCGTTAGGGCAATCCGTTTAGCGCTAGCGGATTGCGCTAACGCAATGTTTATTTAGGGGTCGCGGTAACGTCCCCGCTCTCGCAGATCCCCGATCTGTGAGAGCGGGGAACGGACCTCGGGCGCGCCGCGGACGCTGCAAGCAGCGTCCGAGGCGCGCCACAGAAGAACGGCACATCGCTAGCGCGAGCCGAAAAAGGCACGCGCTAGTGATGCGCTACAGGGAAACTTCACATTACTGTCAATGGGTGCGCTAACGGACCCGTTGCACGGCGTTAATTGCGACATTTTCGCCGTGCAACACTGTTAGCGTGCACATGGAGCGCCCCCACACCGCCGCAGGGCCGAGGGGTACCCGGAGCCGGGCCTCTAGGTCTCAGTCCTGGGGTTGTCACGGTGGCTAGACCCGGTCCGTGGCCCTGTCTGTCAGTGGGGGACGTCCGATGCAATAAGTGGTGTTGTAACGGTGCAGTTGTGAGGTGCAGGTCGCGGTAAATAACAAGGACACCAGGTTGCAGTCTCTTTACCTCTTTACTGAAGGTTTTTGGAGACCTCAGTCCAGAGCGCTGTTAACTGGGTTGTCAGAGACCGGCCGGTCCAAAGGCACATCAGGAGTTCTCTTTACAGGTGGGAATCAGTGTCTACCTGCTAGCGCTGGGTGTTGTAGTTCTTCCCTGCTGAGCTCCCGGGATAGTCCTCACAACTGTTTCTGTCTGTCTCTGATGTTCGTTTTCTCCGTCCTCCAGATGATATGGTAGGACGCACCCGTATGACGGGGTAGGCCTGGAGTTCTTCCGGGACCCTAGAGTCGCCCCTCTCCCACAGCTGCCTCCGTTGTCTGCTTAGGTGTTAAGTGAGACAGCCAACCTATAATTGGCTGTCCGGCCGTGGTTTGCAGTGTACTTAAAGTCTCTTACTTGCTCGGCGTTCCGGCCACCGACTGTTTGCGCCTCAGAAGGATGTTGCCTCGGTCTAACAGCACGACTCCTTCTGGTATTAATTCCTCTTTGCTGTATTCCCGTTGTTCACTGGTTTGTTCTGCTCTGAGGAGTCTGCCAGGATCCCATCCCTGACAGGTCCTCTCACTAGCTCTTCCCAGCTACTTCTCACTATCTTCCTGTCCAACCCCCAGTTTTACCAGAGTTGTGAGGAGTGGCCTACTAAATAGGACCACCCCCCCTGGTGGCCGGAGTGTGAAGTGTGGTGTGAGTGTACCTGGTCAGAGAAACTCCTTAGTGCAATCAGACGTACCATAGCTCCCCATCCACAGTACTTCAACAACCAGGACTCTGGGGTGCTGCACACACATTAATGCAATGTGAACCTAGCCTAATTCTTCATCACAGCTTTGATTTAGAAATTGCAAATGGACCTGCTCTAGTTTTTCCTGATCTTCCCATAGCTGCTGGTAGTAATATCAATGACTTTGCCAAAGGTTATATTCTGAGCAGCACGTAGTCCAGTGGAAAGCATGGGAGTCCAGAGTTCAAACCCCACCATGGGAAATACCAAATTAGCCTGCTCTATTTTTTCATTGTGCTGGTAGTAATATCAATGACTTCGGCAAACATTATCTTCCGAGCAGCACGGTGGCCCAGTGGAAATGACTGGTTCTTTGAAGTGTGAGAGTCCATGGTTCTAATCCCACCATGGGAAATTGCACATTGAATTTCTCTAGTTTTTCCTGGTGCTGAAAGTAATATTTATGACTTCGGCAAACATTATGTTCTGAGCAGCACGGTAGCCCAGTGGAAAGCACTGGCGCTTTGTAGCATAGGAGTCCACAGTTCAAATCCCACCATTGCAAATGGACCTGCTCTAGTTTTTCCTGATCTTCCCATTGGTGATGGTAGTAATATCAATGACTTCAGCAAAGGTGGTCTTCTGAGCAGCATGGTAGCCCAGTGGAAAGGACTGGTGCTTTGTGGCATGGGAGTCCAGGGCTCTAATCCCACCATGGATGACATCTGCAAGGAGTTTGTATGTTCTCCCTGTGCTCAGGTGGTGTGCCACCCATTCTCAAAAGACATACAAGTGCTGTGGCTAATGATGTGTCACCTGAGCAGCATCCAGGAGGGCTGCTTGCCTGTCCCCCCTTTGGGCAAGTATCCTGAGTGGATAAATGTTCTGACGCATAGCAACAAATGAACTGTTATATATGCAGCTCAGCTGTGAAAAGTCCTTTTTGCACTTAGTAAAAACCTCATTTCTTTAAATCCCGATTTTCCTCCAGCCCTCAGAAACACAGGTTAGCTGCTTGACACAGGTAACACCACAGTACTTGTTTCACTGTTCCATACATGTATGTCTTTACATCATGGGTGGCACACCACCTGAGCACAGGGAGAACATACAAACTCCTTGCAGATGTCATCCATGGTGGGATTAGAACCCTGGACTCCCATACCGCAAAGCACCAGTCCTTTTCACAAGCCGTGACGTAATTCTCAGGTCCTAAATTCCTAATTCTAGGAACTTAGGACCTGAGAATTACGTCACGGCTTGTGATTGGTCGCGTGGCGGTCACATGGGCGGCCGCGACCAATCAGAAGCCGTGACGTCATGGAAGGCCCTGAACGCGCTCATTTTAAGCAAAGAAGGCTGCCGGTTACCAGCGGCGATGTCCAGGGGCCTCCGGAGAGGTGAGGATATCAATATTTTTTATTTTAATTCTTTATTTTACACTTAAATGTGGATTCCGATACCGATTTCCGATATCGCAAACATATCGGAACTCGGTATCGGAATTCCGATACCAGATTCAGAAGATCGCCGACCTCATGGCCGACCCCACACAGGGGTCGGGTCAGGTTTCATGAAACCCGACTTTGCCAAAAGTCGCGACTTCTGAAAATGGCCGACCCGTTTCGCTCAACCCTAGTCACCACATAAATAACATCATTTAGCCGCTTATGTACAGTGTATGGATCCTCCCATGCGGCCTGCAATTTATTCTGTAACATAGGGACCAACACCCAAACCTTCTGCCCCTCCTCGTAGGCCCTCAGTCTGACATTACGGTCATAACAGATGTTCTGGGTGATTTGGGCCTGGGTCACGTTCTCATGGGCTAGGTTGCTCAGTTTTTGCATTCTCTCTCTGAGCTGCAGTACATATTCAACCACTGAGACTCCAGTAGTTCTGGGGTCGTCCTCCCAACAGTCCTTAATCAAATCAAGTGGCCCCCTGAGCCTCCACCCATAAACCAGTTCAAAGGGGGAGAATTCAGTAGACACCTGGGGTACCTCTCTGTAGGCAAACAACAGATGGGGGAGGTACCGCTCCCAGTCTCTCCCTTTAGTCTCCACCAGCATTTTGAGCATTTGCTTTAATGTTCCATTAAAACGCTCGCAGAGTCCGTTGGTTTGGGGATGATAGGCGCTGGCCACAAAATGCTGTACTTGTATTCTTCACAGAGGCTTTCCATCAGATCAGACATGAACTGGGTTCCCTGATCGGTCAACATTTCCCTGGGGAAACCCACACGAGAGAACACAGTCAGTAAAGCATCCACCACTTTGTCTGCTCGGAGGGAGGACAGTGCCACAGCTTCCGGTTATTGGGTAGCATAGTCCACCACTGTGAGGATGTACTTTTTGCCAGAGCTGCTAGGGATTGCAAGTGGCCCTATGATATCCAGAGCCACTCGCTGGAAAGGGTCATCGATCACAGGCAGTGGTATCAATGGAGCTTTCTGTATATTCCAGGACTTTCCAACTCTCTGACAAACTACACATGATCGACAGTAATTGGCAATATCTGTCTCCATCTTGGGCCAATAGAAGTTATGCATACCTCCCAACCGTCCTGGATCCAGCGGGACTGTCCCGATTTTGACAGTCAGCCCCGCGATCCTGGGCGGGACATTAGTTATCCCGCACTGGTTGGGAGGTGTGTAATATCACCTGGTCAGCTCCCTGAGTCCCTGCACCCGCAGAGCAGCACACCACATACTGGCTGCTCTGTGCGCACAGGACCTGTGATGAAGTCACAGGATGGGAGGCGTCGGGGTCACATGATCGGGAGGACCTCCGTGTACAGGACTCTGCTGGTTGTCATGGCACTGGACAAGGGTAAGGCAGTGTATGTGTGAGGTCAGGAGGTGTTTACAGTGTGGATGTAGCATAGCCGTGTGTGTACGAGGTGTATGGATCGGAGCAGCGTGTGAAAGGTGTATGGAGCAGAGTCGTGTGTGTAAGAGGTGTACAGAGCCGTGTGTACGAGGTGTACGGAGCACAGCTGCATGTGTATGAGGTGTACGGAGCGGAGCAGCATGTGAAAGGTGTATGGAGCAGAGTCATGTGTGTAAGACATGTACAGAGCGGAGCCATGTGTGTAAGAGGTGTGCCTATCAGAGCAGAGTGTGAAAGGTGTATGGAGCAGAGTCGTGTGTGTACAAGGTGTACGGAGCAGAGCCACGTGTGTACGAGGTGTGCGGAGCAGAGCCATGTGTGTACAAGGTATACGGAGAGGAGCAGCGTGTGCAATGTGTATGGAGTGGAGCCATGTGTGTACGAGGTGTACGGAGTGGTGCCGTGTGTGTACGAGATGTATGGAGAGGAGCCGTGTGTGTATGAGGTGTACGGAGCGGAGCCGTGTGTGTGCAAGGTATATGGAGCGGAGCAGCGTGTGCAATGTGTATGGAGCGGAGCCGTGTGTGTACGAGGTGTACGGAGTGGAGCCATGTGTGTACGAGGTGTACGGAGCGGAGCCGCATGTGCAAGGTGTATGGAGCGCAGTCGTGTGTGTACAAGGTGTATGGAGCGGAGCCATGTGTGTACGAGGTGTACGGAGTGGAGCCGTGTGTATACGAGATGTATGGAGAGGAGCCGTGTGTGTATGATGTGTACGGAGCGGAGCCATGTGTGTACGAGGTGTATGGAGTGGAGCCGTGTGTGTACGAGGTGTACGGAGTGGAGCCATGTGTGTATGAGGTGTACGGAGCGGAGCCGTGTGTGTACGAGGTGTACGGAGCGGAGCCGCATGTGCAAGGTGTATGGAGCGCAGTCGTGTGTGTACAAGGTGTACGGAGTGGAGCCGTGTGTGTACGAGATGTATGGAGAGGAGCCGTGTGTGTATGAAGTGTACGGAGTGGAGCCGTGTGTGTACGAGGTGTACGGAGTGGAGCCGTGTGTGTACGAGGTGTATGGGGAGAAGCCGTGTGTGTATGAGGTGTACGGAGTGGAGCCGTGTGTGTACGAGGTGTACGGAGTGGAGCCGTGTGTGTACGAGGTGTATGGGGAGAAGCCGTGTGTGTATGAGGTGTACGGAGCGGAGCTGTGTGTGTACGAGGTGTACGGAGCAGATCCACATGTGCAAGGTGTATGGAGTGGAGTCGTATGTGTACAAGGTGTATGGAGCGGAGTCGCATGTGTACGAGGTGTACCGAGCGGACGCTGGCTGTGTCGGATAGGAGCAGATATTGCTCCTCGCTCTGACACTGACTGGCACAGGAGACACGGAGAGGTCTTTATCAGTGGCGTATCACAGCTGCAGCGACGTGAGCAGTCAGCGGCACGGCTGGATGACACCATTCAGCGCCGTGGGAGTGGAAGCTGCCGGCTGCTGTGAGGGTGCGCGGTGAAAGGAGTGTGTGTATGTAGTGATAAAGAAGGCAATGATGGGGGTGGGGTAACCATGTGTGGCCATTATACTGTACCCAGCATTGTGTGGGGCCATTATACTGCATGGAGCATCGTGTGGGGCCATTATACTGTATGGACCATCACGTGGGGGCAAGTATACTGTACGCAGCATCATGTGGGGCCATTATACAGTATGGAGCATAATGTGGCCATTATATAGTAAGGAGCATTATGTGTGGCCATTATACAGTATGGGGCACTGTGTGGCCATTATACAGTATGGAGCATCATGTGAAGCCATTATACAGTATGGAGAATCATGTGTGGCCATTATACAGTACGCAGCATCATGTGTGGCCATTATACAGTACGAAGCATCATGTGGGGCTATTATACAATATGGAGCATAATGTGGCCATTATACAGTATGGAGCATTATGTGTGTCCATTATACAGTATGGGGCACTGTGTGGCCATTATACAGTATGGAGCATCATGTGAAGCCATTATACAGTATGGAGCATAATGTAGCCATTATACAGTAAGGAACATTATGTGTGGCCATTATACAGTATGGGGCACTGTGTGGCCATTATACAGTATGGAGCATCATGTGTGGCCATTATACAGTACGCAGCATCATGTGTGGCCATTATACAGTACGAAGCATCATGTGGGGCTATTATACAGTATGGAGCATAATGTGGCCATTATACAGTATGGAGCATCATGTGTGGCCATTATACAGTATGGAGAATCATGTGGCCATTATACAGTATGGAGCATCATGTGTGGCCATTATACAGTATGGAGCACTGTGTGGCCAATATACAGTATGGAGCATCATGTGTGGCCATTATACAGTATGGAGCATCATGTGTGGCCACTATACAGTACGCAGCATCATGTAGCCATTATACAGTATGCAGCATCATGTGGGGCTATTATACAGTATGGAGCATAATGTGGCCATTACACAGTATGGAGCATCATCTGTAGCCATTATACAGTATGGAGCATCATGTGTGGCCATTATACAGCATGGAGCATCATGTGGCCATTATACAGTACGCAGCATCATGTGGGGCTATTATACAGTATGGAGCATAATGTGGCCATTACACAGTATGGAGCATCATGTGGCCATTATACAGTATGGAGCATCATGTGGAGCCATTATACAGTATGGAGCATCATGTGTGGCCATTATACAGTATGCAGCATCATGTGGGCCCATTATACTGTATGGAGCATCACGTGGGGCCAGTACACTGTACGCAGCATCATTTGGGGCCATTATACAGTATGGAGCATCATGTGTGGCCATTATACAGTATGGAGCATCATGTGTGGCCATTATACAGTATGGAGCGTCATGTGTGGCCATTATACAGTATGGAGCATCACGTGGGGCCAATACACTACGCAGCATCATTTGGGGCCCTTATACAGTATGGAGCATCATGTGTGGCCATTATACAGTATAGAGCATCACGTGGGGCCAGTACACTACGCAGCATCATTTGGGGCTATTATACAGTATGGAGCATCATGTGGGGCCATTATACAGTATGGAGCATCATGTGTGGCCATTATACAGTATGGAGCACTGTGTGGCCATATTTTTTTTTGTTTAAAATTATTGTTTATGAAACATTGTGATCAGAAGTGCTAAATGGGTGTGGTTGGGGTGTGACTAGTTGTGAAATGGGTGTGGTCAGAGGTGTGGCCTAAAATTTGCCACGGTGCGCTGTGCACGCCGCGAAATTTGTCCCTCTTTCCCTTCCTCGAAAGTTGGGAGGTATGGTTATGTGTCAGGCGAGCTTTAGTCTTTTGTATTCCAATGTGTCCGGCCAGAGAAATTTCATGGGCAATTCTCTGTAATTGTTCCCTAAATGGATAAGGGACGATCAGCCGCTTTTTATAGACCCAAGGTTCTGTAGTATCTGTGGGGATAGTCTCTGTATACAGTCTGCCCTGGCAGAGGTGTATCTAGCTTTTCCATCACCCGGGGCAAAGGATCAGTTTGGCAAAACCCTCCCCCATTTGAACCTTAACTCTTTTGAAACTGTATGACCAAGCCAAGGTACATTCCTGAATCTCCATAATGTTAAAATAGATACCAATAAAAGTAAAATTAATTGAGACATCAGTAGGTTAAGTGTTTTTGAATATCCATATTGAATCAGGAGCCCCATATAATCCTGCATAAAGGTTAATAATGGCCCCATAAGATGCTCCATAGAGACATTTGCCCCATATAATGCTGCACAAACGTTATGGCCCCATAAGATGCTCTATACAGACACTTGCCCCATATAGTGCTGCACAAACGTTATGGCCCCATAAGATGCTCTATACAGACACTTGCTCCATATACTGCTGCACAAACATTATGGCCCCATAAGATGCCCTATACAGACACTTGCCCCATATAGTGCTGCACAAACGTTATGGCCCCAAATAGTGCTGCACAAAGGTTATGGCCCTCATATAGCACTGCACAAACGTTATGGCCCCATATAGTGCTGCACAAACGTTATGGCCCCCATATAGTGCTGCACAAACGTTATGGCCCCCATATAGTGCTGCACAAACATTATGGCCCCCATATAGTGCTGCACAAACATTATGGCCCCCATGTAGTGCTGCACAAACGTTATGGCCCCCATATAGTGCTGCACAAATGTTATGGCCCCATAGATGCTCCATACAGATATTTGCCCCATTTGCTGTTACTGCGATAAAAAAAAAAAATCACATACTCACCTCTCCGTCGCTCAGGCCCTCGGCACTTTCCCCGTTATACTCACCTGCTCCTGGCGCGGTGCAGTCCCTGCTTCCCCGGCGCCGGCAGCTTCTCCCTGTACTTGAACCGTCACCGTTACCGCTCATTACAGTAATGAATATGCAGCTCCACCCCTATGGGAGGTGGGGCCGCATATTCATTACTGTAATGAGCGGTACCATGTGACCGCTCAGTACAGGAAGAAGCCGGGGCGCCGGGCAGCCAGGGACCTGCAGGGACCTCGCCAGAAGTAGGTGAGTATAATGAAGACAGCACCCGCTCCCTGGCCCTGCCAACACCCTCCTTGGACCGCCGCATCATCAGGCGGCCCGCTGGCACCCCCCTGTCGGCTGCGCCCGGGGCACATACCCCGGCTGCCCCTCCTGGATACGTCACTGTGCCCTGGTCCCAGTATACTCTCTCTTTGCCAAAAGCAGCAGGGGGCTGGCCTGCAAGACATCTGAGCTTCTCCAGACTGACATCTGTCCTTAGGGCCTCCTGGAAGCTCTGACTGTCAGTCTGCAGGCCCTGGCCTAGTGTGACTGCCAGGCGCTGGTCTGAAGCTGAGTCTTCATTGTCTGTTATCAGGGACCTTGGTGGGCCTGCCATGTGAGGAGGCTCCGGGACCACAGTATGGGCCTCCTGTTCTGTCTGAGACTCATCCTCTAATCTCTGGGCCCGAGTCTAAGCCGCAGCCTGACTACGGGTCACAGCTGACACATATTTACAGTCCTGTGCATTGGGACATTTTCCCTCCTCGCACAGGATCTCAGGTGGGTCACTTGATTCCACCTTCTCTGTAGCATTTACTTGCAAGGGAGGAACATAGTGGGACACCATCCTCCCCAGGTTCGTGCCTAGCAACGCATTGGTGGGAATAGCCTCTGATACTCCCACTTCTCTCAATCCTTTCCCTGCTCCCCAGTCCAGGTACACACGGGCCATGGGCACGGCAGGGCTGACCCATCCAATCCCGGTTATAGACATAGTCTTTCCTGGTATGATATCGGCAGGGGTTATCATGGCTGGACGCACCAGGGTCACCTCTGCCCCAGTGTCCCTGAGACCAATGGTGACGTTATTGCCAACAGTGACAGATTGACAGTTCTCATTAGCCCTCGCATCAGAGCCGGCCACAAAGAGGACAGACGGTGAGGACACAGATGGCTTTGTGGCTGTAGTTGGGCGTTTCTCCCTTTCAGGGCAGACAGCGCTAACATGTCCCACTTTGTTGCAGGAGAAGCACCGGCGTGCATCGCCTAGAGAATGTCTATTCCCGGGGCCCCATAGAAGGTGGGCTTAGACAGCACTGGTGATCGGCCGATAGAGGGAGAAGGGTCCCCGTTTGGCTTACCTCCCCTCCAGCTGAATCCCGATGGTTTCCGCACCTCAGGCATCCTGTTAGCCACATAGCAGTCCGCAATCCTTGCAGCCTGATCTGCAGTTTGTGGCTCCCGATCACACACAAATTGTCGTACATCCGTGGGGCACATGTGAAGAAATTGATCCTTGACCATAAAATCCCTTAAGTCTCAATACTGTTAACAGAACGTCCCCTGATCCATTGATGGAACGTGGGCCTCAAGGTGCTCACAACATCCGCATAACTGTCAGTTGATCCACGTTTTAGGTTCCGGAACTTTCTCCGATACACTTCTGGTGTTAGGTTGTATTTCCTGATCAGGGCCTCTTTTATGGCCAGCAAAAACTTCCAGCCCTGGGGTTAGGTACTGGGCCCACTGCTCACGGGTAGATGGTATTGCCTGCAGGTTTTTTCAAACTCCCGAAGGAAAGTATCTAAGTCCGTATCATTCTCCATCACAGGGAAGTTTTCCAGCCGTGGTCTTCTCGGATTTATGTCCTGGGAGGGGGTTAGCGGAGGACTGATACCCCTCTCTATTTGAGCCATCTGAAGCTGGAAAGCTCTGTCCTCCCGGCGTTCTGCAGCCTCTCTCTCAGCCTGGCGTTCTGCAGCCTGTCGGTACTGTAGAAAAAGCTGCATGCGCAGATTGGGATCACTTGTTCCCAGCTGTTGTAAGTCCATTTGTAAAGTACAGTCCATAGGCTCCTCACCACTGGCATTTCCATTAGGTATCTCCGGTGCAAGAGCTGGCATTGCTGGGTCTCTCTGAGGTGGGCTGTCTCCTTGCCCTGATGTTCCAGCACTTTGATCTATGTCCTGCTCATCCAAGGTGCGTATCAGCAGCTCCCTGGATCTGTCGACCGTCTCTATTCCTCTTTGCTCACAGAGGTCGGTCAAAGCCTCTTTGCTCTGCTTCTTGTATTGGGCTGTCATATCGATGAACAGCCTTTGCCAAATAAAAGATAGAAAAGAAAAACGGGGAAGGGAAATGTAGCGCCCCCACTGCCGCAGGGCCGAGGGGTACCCGGTGCCGGGCCTCTGAGTCTCTGCTCCGGGGTTGTCACGGTGGCTAGGCCCGGTCCGTGACCCTGCCGAGGGGCGCACAGTGTAATAGGTATAACAGATGATGGTGATGAGGCTGTAGTGGTGCAGTGCAGTAAATAACGAGGACACCAGGTTGCAGTCTCTTTACCTCTTTACTGAAGATCTCTGGGTCCTCAGTCCAGAATACGGTTCACCAGGCTGCGCAAGTCCGGCCGGTCCAATGGCACCTCCAGAGTTCTCTTCACAGGTGGAAATCGGTGCCTTCCTTCTAGCGCTATGTGTTGTGGTCCTTCCCTGCTGTGCTTACGGAAAGTCCCCACAACTGTTGTGTCTGTTTCTTAAGTTCCCTCACAACTCAATTAGATGATGTTCTGCTAATCCTCCGTCCCTCCCTGGTGTTCTGGTTGGGACGGCACCCGTTTGACGGGTAGGCTCGGAGCTCTTCCGGGACCCTAGAGTCGCCCCTCTCCACAAGTTGCCCCCCAAGACTGCATAGGTGATTTAAGTTAGACAGCCCGCCTTAGACTGACTGTCCTGCCGCTGTTTGAAGTATTGCTTGAAGCTGAATGTTATGATACTCCCTCGGCGTTCCGGCCACCGGTAGTGCGCCTCA